>NW_026251725.1:0-497671 GCF_025024155.1 Gamsiella multidivaricata
TAGAGCGATTATTATTATTATTATTATTACTATTATTATACAGATAATTGCTCTATCTCCCGGCCGACGGCTTCTCAATCGACGGATGATCTCCAGACTCACCCTCAGCCCTCCAATGGTTATTGGCGACAATCTCCCACAGCACCTCATGGTGCCTTGCCGTCACCGGGGTATAATCCACATGAAAGTCTGCCTTGAAGTACTTTGGATTGAATTCGATCGGGACCGGATCCCCCTCCATGAAGAACTCGAGGATCGGAACCCGATAAGTGCCTTTGTACCTCAACCGGCTCATCGGAGGATCGACCCCCAGGTTCTCGAAATCGTTCAGGATCGCGTCCAATCCGTAGACGGATGCGCCCGGGAAGGAAAAGAGCGAGAGATCCTCACCGACACGTCCACCGAACGCATAGGATTTCACCCCGTGCGTGTTCTTGAGCCGGTTCAGACTCATCCCGCATGCGGACCCACAGAAGCCGTCGGTCATGACGACGACGCGCTGGGGATCATGTTGCCAGGGCATGCCCAGCTCGAACGCACCGAGGTTATGATTCATATAGACCAAAGGCGTGTAACCCAATCGCCGACTGACCCTGCGCTGGAGTTGGTCATCCAGGAAGAAATTCTTTGACATGTCCTCGTTCGTGTCCGGGTCCGAGAACGAATCCGGATTAAAGTAGCCTGCGTATTCGACTTCTGCCAGATCCCTCTGCGCCAGGGCCTTGGCGCTCGCGGAGGATCTCAGATCGGACAGGTATACGGATGAGTGGTTATCGACGGGGAACATCCAGTCGACGAGATCGTATGCGAAATTGACGTAGCCGCCTCCATTCGAGGTCAGGTCCAGGATCACGTTGCGAACTCCGACCTTGTAGAGCCGATCGAAGCCCTCGACAAAGACGTCGGTTTCCAGATCGAGCTTCACCGAATGGGTCGGGATGACGACGACACCGGTCGTTGGTCGTTTGAGGAGCTGATAGAATCCGGTAGTTGTGCCGTTGTAGATCAATCGAGAGACCGGATCAAAAGCCTCCTGACGCTTAGAGAGCTTTGATAGTGGATGAAGGGTCTCCAGTCGAGGGGTTTCCACAGCCACCTGGAGAGATTCATCCCACGCGAATCGTTTCTTCTTCTTCTTCTTCTCCTTCTCCTTGGGTTCTCCTGTATCCCTCTGCTTCTCTCCCGCACGCCCCTGCTTCAACGCCGAGGCCTGAGTCTCTTCATTCGAACGAGGGTCGGTATCCTTATAACAATTCTGGGTCAAGAACGATTCCGTGCTATCGAACTCGTTCCACGAAACTAGTCGATAGACATCCCAATCCGCCTTCAGCTGCAGGTCCCGTCCATCCGGGTACGCGGGCGAGGGTGCGCACTGGACATGATAGAGCATCGCCTGACGTTCGGGCAGGGTGGCCCGGGTGGTGAACATCCCGGGGAGGTAGTCCCATCGTAGGTTCTCAGAGTCGTAGACCTGGGCGGTCAGGGCCTTGTTCAGTCGCACGCCCGCGTCCTTGGAGATCGCCGAGTTGAGGTCGACGTAGGATTGGATGGCGTCGAGGGCGTTGACGCCGTCGATGGTTAGGACGTGGCAATCCTCGAGATCTTGGCCGCTCTTGTCTACCAATATCCGAACAGTCTAAAGGTCCAAAAAGAAAAGAAAAAGAAGAAAGGGTTAGTTAGTATCTGGGTTTGTATCGGCAAGAGAGTCGAAAAAATAAAAAAAAACCCAGCCTGAAAGCTGTGGTTCGATGGGGGGATGGTGATATTACCTGAATGCTGTGGGCGACTGGGGCGTAGAGCTCGAACGGTTGCACGAAGAGATAGTGCCGGTAGCAGTTTGCTATTACCCGGAGTCCGAGAAAAATCCTTTTTCTTCGTTAGTGCTTCCTCCCTTTTCTTATCCCTCCATACCAACAAAGAAACCACACAGCAAACTTACCGAGATAATTCGCATGGGCATCATTCAGCTTGCTCACCAGGAGATCCACATCGTTCTGGAACCAAAAGTCGCCCTGATAATCCTGTCTCGAGATCAGATCCAGTCCACCCAAAATATCGACCGGTGGGGTCGTAAAAGGCTTCTCCAGATTGGGATTCATGGCCGAGTCCAGAAAGATGTAATAGTCCCGGTAGAGTGTATAGAGCGTCGACAGCACGTTGTTGGCCTCCGTCGCGTTATAAGGCACGTTCTCATAACAGGCCTTGACATGCATGTAGGTGATCTCGGGCTCGACAAGTTGCCCGAGGATCCCGCATGGGTCCTCCTCTGGCTGCTGCTGCTGCTGCTGCTGCGGGGTGTTGCCTGGCTCGGGAACTTGTCGTTTGAGAGATGATGTGGCAGTGTCGGCGTGCTTGGCCAGGGGTGCAGCAGAGACGAATCCGTTGTGGTATCCAGGGCTGGTGATGATGGACAGGGTACTGAGGAGCGTTGCTGCTATGAGTGAGAGGACGATTCTAGCGCCGAGTCTTGGCTGGGGTCGTGAGGGAAGGTAACGACCTCCTCCTCCTCGTCCTCCTTTTGATGATGGTGCAGTCCAGTGTCCCATGTTTCCTTGTGTCACCCCTGCACTATTACTGTTGTGGTTCGAAGACGGCGATGGTACCCTTTGAGAGAGAAGGAAGAGTATATGAGCCGGTTTCCTGAGCAGGTTAAGGAGCGAGAAATGAGGGGGAGGGCGTAAAAGTAGGGGTATAACGGGATCCGTTGTCTCCTGTCGACGATCACTCTGTCCACTTGTCCTGGGTGTCCTAATTGGTTTCAATTGCTGCCGAGGTCCTGCAGTGCCACTTGTTTGAATACAGTTCCTGAACAGCCAGCGACAAGGAAACGGGAAGTGTCAAGAACAAACGTGAGAATGAAGGAGGAACAAAAGGGAAGACAAAAGGAAGGCCAAGGAGGCCAAGAAGGACAAGAAGGACAGGAAGGACAAGAAGAAAGGCCAATGGCAACGGATATGTTTGTATGTATTTATGACTGTATGGTTATTTTTATTGTGAGCACCATTGCAGCTAGATGAGAAACACAGGCTTTTTTGAGGATGAATGCTGATGCAAAGTTGATGATGAATACAGCCGATCCCAAGTGTCATCGTCTTTCCACATCAACAGAGAGACCAAGAAGCTCTCTGCTTTGTCCCTCCCTCCGCTTTCTTCTCTCTCACTTTCGTCTTCACTCTCTCTCTCGCACTTGGCGTGTTTGTGTGTATGCATTTGGGTCGCGGTCGCAAGGTTAAGGACACACGGTCCTCCGCTCAGACAGCGCTTTGTCTCCGGGCATGGCGATGTCCCCGATCTGGGTCAAGAACCCCTGCCATCTCCTATTGGTGTGTGTATCGGACAATTTCCATTCAAACATTAGTGCCAAGGTGTTGGTGAGCAGAACCTGTTAATGAAAACAGCAAGGCAGCACAACAGTAGCAACAACAATAAGGAATAAAGAAAGAGCACCCACCAGAAGATCCCGGTCAATTTCCTGTTCGCCATCCTTGCCGCGCAGATGAACCGATGCTCGTCTATTCGCCTCGCGCTGCTCAAAATCCCAATCCTTCTTCTGTCGCGCCTTCGCCTCCGGTCCACCCAGCCCCCACACCTCGCATTCCACCACCTCAAACTCAACATCAAACCCTGTCTGTCTGGGTCCACCGGCTCGCATGTATACGTTTCCATCCGCAAAGTCCTGTCGATAGCTGCCATACATCAGGTTGTCATCCATATACAACAAACAGCTCTCTGACGCCTGGTTTCCAAATCCTACACCCGCATTCTTGAGAAAATGAATAAAATGTCGATTCTGTGCTTCATTCCTGTCTCCTGCCCTTGGTGCATCTCGTCTTGGAGGGAAGATTCTGGATGACGGTGGTCCTGAGGAGGAAGCATCGGATTTCTTTGCTGGGAAGACTTCAAAGCAAGGCGAAAGCTCAAATACCGCAAACGAGTCGTTACCCCATCCTGCCTTCGACACCTTCCAGGTCTCTGTAACGTACGCCCCCAGCACCAGTCTCTCCTTTTTGACTTTCCTAGGCGTCACTATCGTCGGCGCAGCCTCTATTGAGCTCCTCTTTATCTCCGTCGGTTCAACTACCGTGGTACCGGAGGGCACGCCATCAAAGATCGTGCTTAAGACACTGCCCGGGGATGCAGGTGTCGTTGGAGTGCGACCTATTAATTGATCGAACGAGGTCTGCCGTCCATCGACTGTCCAGTGTACATTGTATGCTGGTGAGTTACTGCTGGCTGGGGGGCGATGACGCGAGGAAACGCTACCGAACGAAATAGACTGCCGACGGTTCGCGGTCGGTGTTCCAGTCTTGAGTCGCTCGACCAGCAATAGAAGCAACGTCGGTGCGGGGTACTTGCAGATATGGACCTCGAATTGGTTCATGCTGAATCCATGCCGACTTCCAGTGTAGAGGTTTGTCATCGTCGGCGTTGTCTTTTGAAGCGGAAGGAACCAAGAGATCAAAGCAATGTTGTCGGGCGTAAGAATGGTCGAAGGCGAGTCCAAGATGGGAACTGGAGATACGCCTGGCAGCTCCATCTTTTCTGCAGCACCTGGACCTGTACGCCAAAGGGTGTTGCCGATAAGAAACATGCTATAGAAGTACTGGGAGAGGATCTCAAAGAGATTTGGTGCATTACGGGAAACGTATTTCGTGAACATGGCAAAATCGATCAGTTCGGAGTCGATGTCCACGGACGAGATGCTCTTGCTGTATTGAATCAAATGTTCCACCATCCTTGTAGCTCGATGTCGATGGGACGAGTCCATAGCAGGATCTGATCCGACTTCTTCGTTGCTGCTCTCGCGACCCTCGACCACTTGCTGAATCAGCCAGAACAGGCCATCTAGGATCTCCACCAAGTCACTTGCTTTTACTTTGGGCCCAACTTCCGCCATATCCTCTTCATTTGGATTCCATTCGAGATTGTTAAGAGTCAGGTCCTTGAACGAATCCTCCATTGTCTTTGTCCGCTCTAATGTCAATATTTTCTCGAGATGAGAAGTTGAGTTTGTGTTCGCATCTGGGCTGTCGGCTGCACTAGTCGTGACGTTAGCGTCAGCGTTGGTGGCAGCAGTGTCGGTCGAAGCTGAGGCTGTCGGGGACACCACACTTTCAGCAAAAGATTCAAAGATGACCCGAAGCGGCTTGAGATCCAATAGCGCGTTCTCGTTGATCTTGTGGCAGTAGAGTGCCAAGGGCTTGATGAGATCCCGGACGGTCAGATGTCGCGGCAGGTCCTGGCCTGGCAACTTATCAGGATTATCGGGATAGACTGAGAGGTTATAGAATGAGCGGAAGAATAGGTGACCGGCGCGGTTCCTGTTCGCAGGAATGCCAAGGTATTCCTACAGGACATCAAAACAAGGAATATCAATTTCAGTACCTTGCGGCAAATATCAACCTTGTCAACTGTGGGATGTGTGTAGGTTATATCTGGACACCGCCATGACTGTTCAAAGATAGATGGACCTATGGTCTTTCAACATCTCAAAAGCAAAATGCGTACCACAAAGGTCGCCTCAGTGATCCCTGGAACGATCCAGATGTCTTTCTTCGTAGGTTTGGCCGATGCTACATTGGAGACTGTGCCTTTGTTCTGGTGTTGCTGTGGTTCAGAAGAACGATCGGTTTCTGGGTCGTTGTTCTGTCGGTCCTTTAGTTGCTGGAAGACTTGGCGCAACGAGAGTAGCTCGATTTCAGAAAACTTGCTGGCCATGTCCCGGTGCATCTTGTTGCTGGCCCATGAAAGGCCGTCTTGGTCGCCAGAGCGAGGGCCCCGGCTGCTGTCTGGCGCGCCAGCGGACGCTCTGTCCGAGTCGCTGGGGAGTAAGGATTGGATGGCACCCATGGTTCGAGTCCTTGTGTCGGTGTCGTTGTTTGTGGAAAAGGATGCTGGTTCGGCTTGGAGTGCTGCTTGAGCGTGAGAAGAGAAGGGAATGCGAATGAGCAAAGAGGCGAATGAGACAAGAGAGAGAGAAAGAGAGAGTATGTGTGTGTGAATGAGCTTCGGGCAGCGCAAGGACCACCACGACGACCACCTCATCGTGACCGCGTCTCGTAGAAAGGGGCCCCCATCGGCGCATGTTTGGCTTTGGGGAAACTGCAGCGCCCACTCGACATTGCATAATTGGCGCCCAGGAGGGGGGATGCCGCCGCATTTAAGGGACTAGTTCCGAGAAGCATCGCATGCTTGCAGGCGGGCATTCCAGAAAATGGGGCAGAGTAATGAATTTCCCACATGGCTACCGTTCCTCGTGCGTATACGGCGCCACAGATCATCTTCGGTTTATCCACTCCAAGTGCTACACAAAGACGCTATATTTTATGCTGCAGTCTAGGGTCCTTTTAAGCATCGATGGTCTAATTAGAAGGTCAATATGCATGGCATGCCTTGAACATCTCTCTGTTTTTGTGGTGTGTCCATCGTTTTGCCCCAGCCCATGATGGAAAGTGAGAGCCTGCTATTTCGCCAAGGCAAGCACATCCCACGTATGACGCTGAACTGCTCAAAGGCTCACTCACCCAGTGAACCCAAGGAGCCCTTTCGTCCCTCCCTTCTCTTCTCCTCCTTGATTTTATGTAGCTCCCATCCTTCTTCTCCTCGTCCTCCTCGTCCTCCTCCTCGTCCTCATCAACTCATCACATCCGCCCTCATCATTCTGCATTCCACTCTGTCTTTTTCCCCTCTCTAACCGTACTTTTAGCGCTGTGCTGTTTCAATCGTACCTGAATTCTCCCCCTCTGTTGTGAGAACAGCACACCTCTATTCACGCGCCCTACCCCTTCAACTTGATCGCTTTCATACCTTTGCAAAAAAAACCTTATCCTGCCTTTCACTTCTGTCGCCTCCAACCATGGCGAACAGCAGCAGCAAGAAGCCGCGCTGTAGCCGTTGTCACCCTTCTGCAAATTCCTCGCTTCTCGCCGCAGCAATCCTCCTCCTCGCAAACCCTTTCACTCTCCTCTCCCAGGCACAAACATCGTCTGTACCTCTCACCGTCTCAGGTCCCGCCTTTGCCAGGACCACCACACGTCTCTACGTCCTGGGGGGTCAATACGCCACTATCAATTATGGCCAATTCTTCTCGCTCGACCTCGCCAACTCCTGGAACAGCACCACCCCCCTCTGGACGCAGCTCAATGATGGACCCCAGCAAACCATTTTCCCCGCTGTTTTCTCCGCAGACCAAAAGACCATGGTTACCTTCCATTCGGGCAACTCAGCCTTTGCCTATCATTATTCTGTTGTTACTGGTCAATGGACTCGAGCGACAGTGCAGGCACAGTACGGAGACTATCAGGGTATCGGCGCGGTGACAGACCCTAACACTGGGTTGGTCTATCTTGCGGGTGGGTACACATCCGCCGACCGCAACTCGATGAACGTTTATAACTTTGTGACGGATACGATGTCAGCGAACGCATTGCCTCCGTCCACCACAGTTTTTCCGAATCGCGCGTATTATGCCAATGTTTGGTCACAGAAGCGGAAGAGTATCCTGTATTTTGGCGGGTATAATTCTACATTGGGTGCGATTCCAAATGGTAACACTGTAACAGAGTTTGTGCCCTCGACTTCAGCGTGGTCCACATTGGTAAGCGATCAGATATCTGCGCGACTCCTCACGACATGTGTTTTATATATCTATTTTTTACTCACCAGGTCCCCTTGCTGTTTTTTTTTTATTCTCTGGCAGGTCACATCAGGAATCGCCCCAGCAATGCGAGCAGACCTGTGCATGACATCGAGTATGTCGCCTAGTACCGCAAATATACGCAGCTGCCTAGGGCTTGTTCACTTCCGTACTATCTTAGCTTACCATTTCTCATTCTCTCTCTTCGGGATAGATGATGATGGCTCACTTATGGTAATCTATGGAGGAAGGCTGTCCAACAACACATTCAGTGGCGAAATCTTTATTTTTGACACTGTCAGCCAGACCTGGAGACAGGGCTTGACCGGCCCTCCTAGACTTTACACAGCCTGCACCATTGCCGGTACCCAGCTCTTGGTCTGGGGAGGAGTGGACTCGACAAACACGGCCGCGCCTGCGGCGATTTTGATCTACGACCTGAACAACAACGCGTGGATCACACAATACACTCCTCCAGCATCTTATGTAGCTGCCAGGGCGTCCGAGACTACCTCGAGCTCACCAAATGCGACAAGCACGAGCTCACCCTCGAACGATGGATCATCTTCGAGCAATGCGGGAGCGATTGCAGGAGGAGTCGTTGCGGGTGTGGCGGTGCTCTGTGCGGGAGTGTTGTTCTTCATCTTCCGACAACGACGACGACAACAGCATCAGGCCATCCCATTGAACACGACGAGCGATCATGAGGATGGCGCAGGGTCCAGGCGGTCCACACCACCACCACCAATGAATGCTCATGAGGATGAGCTTCAGCAGATGCGAACACAGCTCCAGAACCAGCAGGAGCAATTGGAGTTACAACGGAGGTTGCTGCTGTTACAGCAACAGCAACAGCAGCTACAGTTGCCGATCCAGCCGCAGCATCAGTATCCGGATGCGACATATAATTACCAACCGCCGATTTTCTATTCAGCAGCTGGGGGACAAACAGCAAACCCATTGATTGCGACGACGATAGGTTCTCCACCACTAGGGTGGGATACAGCGCACACGTCACCGGATTCGATAAAGCTGGTTCCGACGAGTGGTGGGTTGGCGGGTACAGGGTATGTGGAAGGAGGAAATAGCTATGTGGACGCGCAACAACAGCATCTTGGGGTCATGCCTGTGATGTATAATCCACCACCGACGACCGCAGGACCCTCGGGGGCGGCGATGGAGGCAAAAGGCAAGCACGAGAGTAATTACTGGGAGGAACGTCCACCAGGCAACCCGCATACTATTATTGAGACATAGATGCAGGAGTGTGAGCGTTAAAAAGACAGGGGCATGGAGGAGGTGAGGAAGGAAAGGGGAAAAAAAGATAGACCATAATTTACTGAAGGATCGCCTGACTAATGTATTAATTGTATCTCATCTCATCGCATACTGTGTCAACAGTGCATCGAAATGGGATGAAAAAAAAAAAAAAAAAAATGCGCACGATGTCAAATACTCGATGGTCTTTGCAGTTCAGAGGCCAGAAGCTTACAGCGGTTATGCTACTGCTACTACCTTAATGTGCTATTGACCTTTTAGCCATCGCTTTAGCGGTATCATTGATCCGTGGCCTAAAGGAAGCAACAAGCACGCCAGATATGCAAACCATACAGTAAGATTATTGCCTGAAGAGAATCGATTTTCATGGCTGCCAGAAATCAAGGCCATCGAGGTGCGTTGAATTGCACCATAGGAGATATTGGTACCGTTACCACGGCGGTCGCGTCGGAGGCATCGACGATTTTGTTTGCTGGGGTCTATAGATACAATAATTAGTGGTGATGGCTATGAGATGAAAAAGGCACACTGTTTCATGGCAAGTAGCGCTACTGGGGAAAAGGTGTGCACCAGAACATGATGCACGACTCACTGGAAAATGTTGCCTATCGACTCGACTATCTTGAACGTCGCTTGAAGAACCTGATTGGCATGGATGATGAGATCAGACCACATCGCCCTGAGGTGATTTTTGGACGAGTCGTATTGTCATCTCGACCATGCTGCGGCAAACCGATGGATTCTTAAGAAGGGTGACATCGTTTCGGAACCAGGTCGGAAACTGCTTCTTGTCATATTCACCGCATTCGTTGTGTCATGGAACAAGAACAAGCGGCAGCTGCAGGCCCGATCTGTGCAAGACAGTGTCCACGTCTGGCCTGCGATCGGGGAATACCACCTTGCGACAAAGGCGAAAGAAGACAAGAAACAATACGAAACTGCGTTGGAATGCAATGTCCCAAAGGAGATTCTTGGTTCCAAGGTCATTGCTGACAATCGCAATTATCATGGCAACTTCTCGGCAGGTTTATTCGACAGGATTTTCAAACAGCTATGCATCAACCTTGGCAAATGGAATATGGTTCTTGCAATATTTTCTTGGACGGCGCTTCATACCACTTCCGCAAAATCAATAAAAAGCCTGCCAGACCCACCAAAGTGGATGATATGATCAAATGGATTCAGAATGGGGGTCATGAACAGCCGGTGACTACACGACCAGATGGAATACCAATCAAAGTGGATGTTGCAGCACATCAAAGACCTTCCCGATCGATCCAGCTATACCATTCATGACATTGCATCTGACAATGGTGGCCACTTTATATACAAACCCCCTCCTTACCATTGAAAACTCCAACCAATTGAGAATATCTGGGCCGACATCAAGCAGATGGTCGCAAGCCAAACCACAGGGAACCTGCCACACTTGAACCTCAAGACGATGTTTAAGAGATACTTTGAAGACACACCTCCCAGTGCCTTTGTCTGTGTGTGGAAAGCTAATGTCAGAATCGGACGAGGACAGGGCACAGCCAGTAATAGAGCAGCGCAAGCCTCCTCGACAGCAACGCCTTTTGTGGAAGGGCCTGAGGAGGAGGAGGAGGAGGAGAAGGAGAAGGAGAAGGACCATGAAGAGATGGTGCTGAATGAGGATCTTATGGGAGAAGAGGCATGGACAAGAGCCCTTGAGGTGGTCAACGCTGCTGATCCCTATAAAAATGGCAACCTTTTCATTATGGAGCCGTCGTCAGAGGATGATCAAGAGAACAGCCACAATATTCACGATGGCTACGAAGCCATTGGCGATGATGGTGTTGAGATTTAGATGTGAAGAATAGAATGGCCACATCTCAAATCCTCAAATTCACTAAGGTTCACTGAAAAATATACCAGGAAAACAAGTGTTTGTGGCGAGGGCTCTAAAAAACAGGATGATTTAAACTTTTCAGCTTTGTGGTTGTATCGCCTCATCCATCTACAACTCAACATGGAACAACCATCACACCACGCATCTCCACCTTCTTCTCCTTCCCCCTTCGCCATCGCCTCCCATCGACAAGGTGGTACAGCACAATTGCATCCTCTGTTCCTTCATCGTCACCGCGGAGGATCGTGAGGATGATGAGCTGCTCCAGGTCGGATAGTAGCTGTTGGCACTCTAACTTGAATAGCATGGGGCTCGGGTTGGCGATCATCATTATTTTTTGAACTGTAAAACATTTTGGCGTGTTACAAGAAATCGCGCTTTGGTCACAAAGTTCAAAATCCCCTAATAATATGCATGGCATGCATTGAACATCCCTCTGCCTGTCTTTTGTTTTTCTTGTGTGTTCACCGTTTTGTCCCAGTCCATGATGAAGAATAGAAAGGCTGAGGGTGCTCTACTATTGCGCCCAGGCAAGCACATCCTCATCAACATCGACTCATCAACTTATCACATCCGCCCTCATCCACTCTGAACTCCACACTCTGTCTTTCTCCCCTCCCTGACCGTACTTTTAGCGCTGCGCTGTTTCAATCGTACCTGTATCCTCTTCTCTTGTTTGTGAGAACAACACACCTTATTCATGCGTCCCGTCTCTTCAACTTGATCGCTTTCATATCTTTGCTTGATCAACAAAAAAACGTCGCTCCTCCCTTTTCACTTCTGTCACCTCCAACCATGGCGAGCAGCAGCAGCAAGGAGTCGCGCTGTAGCCGCTGTCACCGTTCTGCCAACACCTCGCTTCTTGCCGTAGCAATCCTCCTCGCCAGCCCTCTCACTCTCCTTTCTCAGGCACAAACATCGTCTGCACCTCTCACCGTCTTTGCGCCCGCCTTTGCCAGGACCGCCACACGTCTCTACGTCCTTGGCGGTCGAAACGCCGCTACCATCTATAGCCAATTCTTCTCGCTCGATCTCACCAACTCCTGGAACAGCGCCACGCCTCTCTGGACAAAACTCAAGGATGGACCCGGACAGGCCATTTTTCCCGCTGCTTTCTCCGCAGATCAAAAGACCATGGTTACCTTCCATTCGAATAGCTCAGCCAACGCATCCTTTGCCTATCACTATTCTGTTGTTACCGGTCAATGGACTCAATCTACAGTGCAGGCGCAGTTCGGAAGCAATGAGGGTGTCGGCGCGGTGACAGACCCTAACACTGGGTTGGTCTATCTTGCGGGTGGGTACGCGTCCGAAGATCGCAACTCGATTAACGTTTATAACTTTGAGACGGATACGATGTCAGCGAACGCATTGCCTCCGTCCACCACAGTTTTTCCGAATCGCGAGTATTATGCCAATGTCTGGTCACAGAAGCGGAAGAGTATCCTTTATTTTGGTGGATATAGTTTCTCAAGTCCTTCATGGGATATGATCCCAAGTGATAACACTGTAGCAGAGTTTGTACCGTCGGCATCAACGTGGTCCACATTGGTAAGCGACCAGATATCTACGCGACTCCCGACGACATGTGTTTCATTTTTATTTTTTGCTCACCAGGCCCCCTTGCTGGTTTTTTTATTCTTTGCCAGGTCACATCAGGAACCGCCCCAGCAATGCGAGTAGACCATTGCATGGCATCGAGTATGTCGTCTAGTTCTGCAAATACATATTGGTTGTGAAGCTGCCTAGGGCTTGTTCACTTCCGTACTACTTTAGCTGATTATTTCTCTTTCTCCCTCTTCGGGATAGATGATGATGGCTCACTTATGGTGATCTATGGAGGAAGGCTGTCCGACCGCACCACACTCAGTGGCGAAATCTTTATTTTTGACACTGTCGGCCGAACCTGGAGACAGGGCCTGACCGGCCCTCTTAGAGTTTACACAGCCTGCACCATTGCCGGCAACCAGCTCTTGGTCTGGGGAGGACAGAGCTCGACAGATTTGGTCGTGCCTACGGCAGTTTTGATCTACGACCTGGACAGCAACGCGTGGATCACGCAATACACTCCTCCAGCATCTTATGTGGCTGCCAGGGCGTCCGAGACTATCTCGAGCTCACCAAAAGCGACAAGCACGGGCTCACCCTCGAGCTCACCAGACGCGACAAGCACGGGCTCGCCCTCGAGCGACGGATCATCTCCGAGCAATGTGGGTGCGATTGTAGGAGGAATCGTTGCGTGTGTGGCTGTGCTCTGTGCGGGAGCGTTTTTCTTCATCTTCCGACGACGACGACGACAACAGCACAAGGCCATCCCATTGAACACGGCGAGCGATCATAAGGGTAGCGAAGAGTCCGGGCGGACGACACCGCCGCGTACTCATGATGATGAGCTTCAACAGATGCGGACACAGATTCAGAATCAGCAGGAGCAAATAAAGTTGCTGTCGCTACAGCAACAGCAACAGCAGCTACAGTTGCCGATCCAACCGCAGCATCAGTATCAGGACGCGACATATAACTACCAGCCACCGATTTTCTATTCAGCAGCTGGGGGACAAACAGCAAACCCATTGATTGCGACGACGGCAGGTTCTTCGCCACAAGAGTGGGATACAGCGCATACGTCACCAGGTTCGATGAAGCTGGTACCGACGAGTGGTGGGTTGGCGCGTGCGGGGTATGTGGATGGAGGAAATAGCTATGCGAACGCGCAGCAACAGCATCTTGGGGTCATGCCTGTGGTGTATAATCCGCCACCGACGACTGCAGGATCCTCGGAGGCGGCGACGGAGGTAAAAGGCGAGTACGAGAGTAATTACAGGGAGAAACGTCCACTCGGCAGCCCACATGCTATTATTGAGACATAGATGCAGGAGTGCGAGCGTTAGAAAGCCGGGGGACATGGAGGAAAGCGAGGAAGGAAAGGGCGAAGAAAATGATACCCCATAGTTTATTGAAGGATCGCCTAACTAGTGTTTTAATTGCATCTCATCTCATCGGATACTGTGTCCACAGTGCATCGAAATGGGGATAAAAAAAATGTGCGGTGTCAAATACTCGATTGTCTTTGCAGGTCAGAGGCTAGGACCTTACTATTGACCTTTTAGCCATCGCTTTAGCGGCATTATTAACCCGTGGCCCAAAGGAAGCAACAAGCACGCCAGATATGCAAACCGTACAGTGTGATTATTGCCTGAAGAGAACCGATTTTGATGGCTGTCAGAAATCAAGGCCATCGAGGTGCGTGGGATTGCATCATAAGAGATACTGGTACCGTTACCACGGCGGTCGCGTCAGAGGCATCGACGGTTTTGTTTGCTGGGGTCTATGGATGCAATAGTTGGCGGCGATGGTTATGAGATGAAAAGGCACGCTGTTTCAGGGCAATTAGCGCAGTAGTTTGGCTACTGTATGATGTTTTCTTTCAGGCGACAATGGGCGACACAATGCGGTCATTGCCACCTACTCTCGCTCCTCCTATTACACAAGACGCACAGTGTCTCGCATGCGCGTACGCACAGACTACACGCGACGACGCCTTCCTCAACGGTCGCTGATTACGGACCGCATGCGCACATGGCAGATGGACACATGGAATGGCAACACGCGCAAGGTATCCGGCCGGACGTTTTTTTTTCTTTTCTTTTTTGGTGGCAAGTCCCCGCTGCCTTTCCCTTGCGCGTACATGTGATCCACACAAAGTCGGGGAACTCTAATCCAAGCCATCCCTCTCTCACTCTCTCGGTCTGCAATTACTCAGTCTGTTCTATCCCACAGACGACCGAAGTGCTCCCCCGCGTCCTCCGCGTATAAAACAGCATCCTCCGTTTTTGCTTGCTCATCTCTTTTTTCTCATCTCTCATCTCATTCCTTACCCTCCACCTCTCCACTCCTCTCCCCTCTCCCTCCTCAACTCATATTACATTAAAGATGTTCGCCTCCCGTGCCCTCCTCCGCGCTCCTTTGGCATCCATCGCCCGTCGCGTCGCCATAGCCTCATCGGTTCGTGTCGCTAACCGCGCCTACTCCTCTCAGGCCTCGTCCGGAGGTAGTGGCTTCGGCTCGAAGTTGGCTATTGCTACGCTCTCGGCTGGTGCTGGCGCTGCTGGATACCATCTGTACCTTGAGAATGAGAGTAAGTTGACTTTAAAAGGGTGTGTGTGTGTATGTCTGTGCGAGATTCAGGAACCAGGGGGTGTGCTGCTGCGCAGACCCTGGATTGTATAATAAAAAAAAAATCCGAAATAATGCGTATCTCGGAGTTGATTTCATTTTTGTTTTTTGTTCGTCAGTGTCATCTGTGCATTGCTGTGTGTTCATGAAGGGGGTGGGGGGAAGCAATGCTGGTCATCACCGCCATTGTTCGTTTTTTTTTTCTTGCCTGCTGTTTCTCTCATATGATTGAGGGGAGGGCCACTGGTTGGCACGAGAATCTTTTTTTATTCGGGCAAAATCTTATTTTTGAAGTGATCTCTCGAGGAAAGCAACTCGATCAGCCCCTCTGTCTTTCGCCATGGATGTTGACAGAGCACCACCAGATCGCGCTATTTCGTACACCCTTCCCGCTTCTCTTGTTTTCCATGGCTACATCCTCATCATTTTGTATTCGCAAGCAAAAGACCATTGGAAAAAAAAAGTATGGGTGTGTGTATCTTTCACGTTCACTTTGGTTTTCTCCCCATCTCGGAAAACCTTAATGTCAGCATGTAGTCCGGGACTCGTTTTACTTTGTGCGGAGTGTTCGGAAAGCAGCAGCCAATAAACCAGCACAAAAAACACAATTAGAAGCATGTACGCACATGTACTGATCCTAGCTGTCAAAAACACGATCCTCGGAAACATCATACTCGAATTTCATTCCTTCGAATACTTATTTTTTACTTTTTATTTTCTATTCTTTTCTGTGCATCTAGGGTCGGTTGTCCCCACTGCTGTCGCTGCTGCAGAGAAGCCCAAGGAGCCCCTCGACTACCAGAAGGTTTACAATGCCATTGCTGCGATCATCGAGGATGAGAACTACGACGATGGTTCCTACGGCCCCGTCTTCCTCCGTCTCGCCTGGCACGCCTCGGGTACTTACGACATCAACTCCAAGGACGGTGGCTCGAACTATGCGACCATGCGCTACAAGCCTGAGGCTGGTCACGGTGCCAACGCTGGTTTGGGAATTGCCCGTGAGCGTTTGAACCGTGTCAAGGATCAGTTCCCTGAGATCTCCTATGGCGATCTCTGGACCTTGGCCGGTGTTGCCGCCATTCAGGAGTTGGTATGTTAATCGCGTCCGGGACATGTTTCTACAAGGAATCTGCTTTGCATTGTATTCGTTTTCAACCTAGGACTTGCGCTAACGTCCATTTTTTTATGAAACATAGGGTGGTCCTACTGTGAACTGGAGACCTGGCCGTATTGACGGCGAGGAGAACCACTCTCCCCCAGATGGCCGTCTCCCCGATGCTGGCAGAGCCGATGGTCAGCATTCCCGTGATGTCTTCTACAAGATGGGCTTCAACGACCAGGAGATCGTCGCCCTCCTCGGAGCTCACGCCTTGGGACGCTGTCACCGCGACCGGTCCGGCTTCGATGGCCCCTGGACCGCCTCGCCCACGGTCTTCACCAACGCCTTCTACACCGAGCTGTTGGGTCGTAAGTGGGTCGAGCGCAAGTGGTCAGGTCCTAAGCAGTTCGAGGACAAGGAGTCAAAGTCTTTGATGATGTTGCCCGCGGATATGGCCATGGCCAAGGACAAGGAGTTCCGCAAGTGGGTCGAGGTCTACGCCAAGGACGAGAAGAAGTTCTTTGAGGACTTTGCAAAGGTTGCCCAGAAGCTGTTCGAGCTCGGTGTTAACTTTGATGAGAACACGAAGGTCTACCAGTTCAAGCCTACGACCGCTTAAAGCGGGAGAGAGAGAAAGAGAGAGAGAGAGAACAGGCCCCTGAACCCCGACTAATCGAAGTCGATCATCATTATCACGACGCATTGCTATTTCTAATAGACGCACATTTTATATAAACACCCTTTTCACTCTTCCATTTATTCCATGACCTATGCGACATCACATTAAGACGTTGGGCTTAAATTAATTGAGCGTGCACCGATGATGCGTGGAACAACCAGACGCCGACGGAGTTGGACTCAGTAGATCGTTCTGCGATTCCAGATCCTCCATCGATCCTGGTTACCACCGGCCCTCATTCCATCCCGTATTCTCTTCCGCTTCTCTCTCCTCTTTAACATTCTTCTCCCCTCACGACCTAGCTCATCCCTTTCTCGTCTGCACCGCCACTGTACCCTGTCCACTACGCATGACCCCTTCCTCCCCAACAGAGGACGGTACAGCCACCAGCAACAGCCCTTCTCAGCAACTTTCTCGCCTCCCTGCTGGCGTTACTTCTAACCCCTCCGCCCAAAATGATGTGACCAACGTCTCCACTGTCGACCGGCCAGCAAGGATTACCATTCCTCCGCGGCAACCGGCCCTCACAGCCATGCAAGACGTTTCCAACCAGTTGACACAGTCTCCAACCTCGCTACAGCCCTCCTCACCAAACACACCCGCATCCACAAGTGACCTGCCCGATGGCCCTACCAGATCGCAATCGAATCCGACAGCTGGGCCTCTGAGAAGCCAACTGCAGGCCAGTCAGACCTTTGCAGAGGGCATGACTGGCAGCATCCAATCCCTTCGCAGAAAGGCCTTTGAACGCATACACCCCAAGACAGACATCAAGTATGTAGAGCTCCACAGCTAACTTTCTGTGTCAACTGAATGTCCTACACAATGCTCATCCATAGTATCCTGATCATGTATTTAAACATTAGACAATCTACACCAGGACCGTCGTCAGCAGCAGCGGCAGCCACTGCAACTGCAACAGGGGTCGCCCGTCCGATCATGCCACGCTCTCGCCCTAGCATGACACAGTTCAAAGTCAGGGATCAGCCTAGCAAGATGATCATTCCGCCACCATATGGACAGGAGAGGGTGCAGGCGGCGGCCAAGGCATTGGCTGCAGGTATCCCTGACGGTATCCCACGATCTAGCACAATGCATGCTCCAGAAACAAGGTGAAAATCATTCTACTCAGTGCGCCTCCTTTTTGAGCATTGTTGTGTTGCTGACACGGAGAATCGTATACGATCGGACTAGGCCTCACTCGGACTCTGAATCAGCAACGTCGGACGAGGAACTTGAGGTGCGCGTTCACTTTGGTAAGTTCGATAAACTAAGAGCGCATGGGTCATGTTGAAAGTGAAGATATGTTCGCTTCCTTAATATTTGATTCGTTATTCCACAGAGATCCATCTTCAAGAAGGTGTAGAAAGTGAACCAATCTGTCCGCTGAGCGAGAAGAACTTGACTACGCTGTGCGAGGAGCTGGATCTCAACGCACAGGAGCGCGCAGAGGTGAAGGCGATCCAGACGACGGAGGGATTGGCAGATTATTTCGATAAAATCCATCGTAACTATGATGTCCAAATCATCGTCTCGGACAACACTCCAGAATGTAGGTTTCGTGTTTTGAAGTATTGGCGCATTGAGATTTACCTCTGCTCGTCTGCTAACCCGACAGCCTATGTTTTCTGTGTTAACTGACATGTTTTTTAGCACCAGGAGTGACATTTGCTCAGGATCAACACCTACTTAATGGCGAGTCGATGGCTGTGGTCAGGAGAGAATCTGTATTGTCATTGGACAGGGAGAAAAAGACTCGCCGTCGGAAGGAAAAATACAAGTGAGTTGCCACCTTTCGTTCTTCGGTGAGAGCATTCGCGAGGGAGAAGGGGATACACTGATACTGGCATTTATCTTTGCTCTGGTAGGCGACCTACAACAGATCTATCCACAATACCTATCGAAGACTCAAAAGCAAGCTGGTTAGGTAACGCACCATGGATCACATTCAGAAAATAAGAAGCAATTTCCTATTGGGGATGATGGTTGACAGCATGCAGCTCTCCAACTAACCTGACACTGCTGGCTTCTATTAGAGTTGTTCTATGATCTTCTATTCGTCGCCAACTTGACCGACTTTACTCACAACCATCCTATCACGGGAGGCCGTAAGTCCTTCACTGATTATATGAAACGTATCTTTACGACGTGAAACATGCTCACGCTTCTCATTCATCATTATCATTGAACGATAGCTGCACTCGGCCATTATATTGGTTGGTTCGTGATTATGTGGTGGTCTGTAAGTCTACGTGGCTAATTTGAAGAACAGGTCGTTTTGCAGCCTGGCGTAATGGTGCTGACAAGTCTTTTTGTATTGGTTTCAATTAATAGTGGGCGGGACAAACCTTCTGGGCTGCGAGATACGACATGGATGATCTGTTCACGAAGGTCTGGAAACTAGTGGAGTTCTGTGCCCTGGTTTCATTTGGCGCATTTTCGTCCGATCACCTCGGCCGTACGTCAACCGGATTTATCGCCAGTTACATTGTCCTCAAAGGTGTTCTAGTCATTGAATATGGAAATGGTTAGTGTCTATTCATTCGACTGCTATGGACGTCTCAGCAGACAATATGGCATTATCATCGCTAATGAGTGGAGTTTATCACTTTGCTATTGATAAATAGTTCTCTTTTGGGCACGAAAAAATCGTTCCGCAAAGTCGTTGACGCCGCTATTGCTGCAAATTGGGAGCAATATGCTAGCCATGCTGATATGGGGTCTATCAATCCTGGTCCACAGCATAGCCTGGCGCTATACTATGTGGTATATCACAATCATTGTCGAGGTGGGAGTACTGGTGTCGTTTGGACGAAGGACATCTGTCACGTTTGCTGGGAGCCATCTGCCCGAACGTTTCGCCCTATTCACCATCCTTGTCTTGGGAGAGGTGAGTTGTAATTACTCTCACTTTTTGTTAACCATCTATGGACTGTTTTGTATCATTCAACCTGCTGACCTCAGTCGTCGTTCACTTGACTAGAATATCATCGGGTTGGTTGGACTGAGCTCAGGCGCAAGCGCATGGGTGGCAGGGCAGGACACATTCCTGTGAGTATCGATTCAGGAACCCACATCACTAGTGATTTCTCTTCAAGTCATCTCACGCAGCCCACTCTTTTTCATTATAGGCTTCTGTTCTTTTTGACAGTGGTAATCCTGTACGCGTTGTGGTGGCTTTACTTTGATGATTTTTCTGAAGATGTAAGTAACTAAAGAATCGATCGGTGGTTCGGCATGGCGCGCGGCACAGAACAAATGGTTAACGTATCGCTGTCTCTTTTCATGGCTAGATCTTTCATAAAACAACGATGCTATCACAATTTTGGGCATATTTGCATCTACCGTTTCATGTGTGCATAGTCTTGGTCGGAACCGGCGCCCTGGATTTGATCCGCCTCTACAAACTAGAGCACCACATCACGGATCTCATCACGGAGCCCTCACACATGACCTCGTCATCGTTGACAAGCCTGGACCAGCTGAGCAGACACGCTGCCCTGGGATTTGAGACTCCCTTAGGAAGAGTCAAGAGTGCGGTTTCTGGCGGCGGATTAGAAGCGGGGCGAGACACGGATTATAATCTCACGAAGCAATACTTTCTTGTTGCATGCAGCCTTGTGTTCTTATTCAGCTCGCTCATCAAGTGGATCAATTTACGGTCGTATGACAAATTCCAGAAGATTGTATATCTATCCAGATTCCTGAATTCGGCGCTCATCCTATGTTTGATTGCGGTACCCTTGGAGCAGATGACGCCGTTTGCGCTACTGGGGATCATGGCGTTTTTCTGCTGTTTACAAGTCGCTGTGGATCTGGCGGTAATTTATTTCGGCGCGTATGGATTCATAGAGGACTTGGAAGCCTGGGCCAGGAGTGCACGGTCGAGCGTCGATTTGGGAAGCTTCTTACCCTCGCCCCTAGGAGGTCGCTCCCGTGGCAACTCGCGCGCGAATTCTAGAGCGGGATCGGTGGTCAATCTGAGTAGCCTTGCAATAGGGGCCAAGCGCCACCCGCATAGCAACAGTGCGGTCAATCTGGTTAATCCCAGCGGCGGCAGTCAGCATCTGCACCAGCAGTCGAATACCAGTCCAACATCGTACTTTCCACAGCAGAAGCAGCCGCCGTATCATAACAATCAGCAGCACCTTTCATTGCGACGACAGACCTCGAGGCTGAGCCAGCAGCAGCAACAGGAAATATATAATATGCATGTCAACGCTAACAGTTTGGGAGCCTCGGGAGCTTATGGAAATTTGGCGCAGGCATTGGCGGAGATCAAGAAGCGGGAGCAAATGAACCAGTCCTCGGGCGATGTGTCTTTGCCTAGACGGCAAATGTCGCTTAGTGCAGCAGAGCAGGGGATGGCAGGCATTCATCATATCACTCAAAACTCGATTTCACTCAAGCGGCCGGGTACAGGCAGTAGTGGTCAAGCGAACGCAGCCATCCCGACAGCACAGCAATATAGCGGGTCGTCTTCAGCTAACTACAGATCGCCCACCATGGCGCAGACGCAATCAGGACGGGACAAAACTACGGCCTCTGGATCTCCACCTGTTGGTGCGGTTGGATTAGCAAATCTTTTCGATCAGCCACCACCTTTTTCACCAAGATCACCGCCCAAGTAGGCATGTTTTCAAGATGTTCACTCATATTACTTCCCTCTTAGATATCATCATAAAATAAATCGTAGTGAGATCATTCAAAGAAACCAAGTTTGGTCGAAAGGATTGTTGTTTTATTTTTTTATTACTGTGTAAAACTGCAACTTCAAAACGATGGCGAGGGTGAAAGAGGGGAAGGACCGAGGGTTATATTGGTGTATGCATAAAATTACAACATGCGGATAAAAACAAAAGAAGGAAAGGTGTCATAGAACACACGGCGGTATGGATAGGGGAAGCATGCAATATGTAATTACAGCAGGGACAAGAGAAGGAAAGATATCATTGTACAAGAGAGGGAAAAAAAAAAAAGAAGGATAAATGGTGGTATTTTTGTTACTTTGGTTCTTAAGCAAAGTTGAGGTCCAGCAGCGAGAGTAGCATGTCCTGTAAAATATGGACCATGACCAAGACGAACGCGACGATCAACTCTGGGTATTCCTTGAAGTCCTTCAGCGCCTCCTTCGTGACATGATGCCCCATGAACCGCTTACAGATCGACCGATTAATGAAATTCGAGATCAGCTCGCTTGCCCAGATGCCGACGGATGCATAGACGGTAACAGTATGGTCGTACTCCCGATACTGGTCCTTGAACTGAAAATACTGGTATATTTTCGCGTTCGGTCCGTAGTAGAGAATATTGACCCAGCACAAAAAGGCAAGCATGGTCACATTCTCGGCCAGGTTCCTCAGGAATAACCCGCGTCCGACCTGGCGCTTGTACTCCTCGTATGTCCTTGTGATCCCGAACAAATAGACGAGCGTCCTGTATACGGTGTGGGTCATACAGATCGGATGGAAAATGCAGACCCAAAACGAAGAGGCCAGCTGGATGACGACGAACTGCTCATAGGATCTCAACCGGACAAAAAGGTTCCTGTAGAAGATGAAGTAGATCATGAAGTAATAGAGCTTGAAAATCGATGACAGCGGATAGGATCTCACTCGGGTTTCGACAATGTAATCCGTGATTGCATCCAGTATATAGATCGTTCCGACCCAAGAATAGACGTAAATCAGTCCCTCAATCGTCGTGCGCGGTTTATCCTGGGGGGCCTTGATATATTGATCCGCATAAATCTGTCCCGTCACGATCGTACTGAGCGCAATCGCGAGGGCGACACAGAACCATAAGAACCGGATATACGAGGCCGGGATTCTCGCCTCGATCGAGGATGCCGACAAGAAAGTCTTCTGGGCGACTGTGAGCGAATGTCGATATACATTCCGGTTCTCGGACCGGATCACCAGAAACGCAACCAGTAATGGAATGGTCATCGTGCAGAACGTTAGAAATACCCATGTGAGTTGGTATCCCTCCAATCCCGTAAAGTAATAGACCAAGATCCCCATTAGCTGCGTCGAGAGCCAGAAGATGAAGTACGAGGTCAGACCCCCGAGGGCCTTGGGCCACCAATTGAGCGAGTAGATGTTGAAGATCTTGGTGATTAGCAGTAGGGCGACGGCGTTGTAGAATCCATAGTAGAACCATAGGAACCACCAAAAGTTGACTAGCACGGGTGGTTGCGGTGGTGCAGTCGGGAGCATCGTTATGTTGGTCATGTTTCCTGGCATCCCTAACCCTCCTGCCCCTGTTCCGAGTGTTGCTGAGACTGCCAATAGCGTATTGTTGGTCGTGTCCTTATTGGGGCTCCAGGGGAAGCCATCCCAGGGCCAGGTTGAATTGGAGGACCCGCCGCCGTCCTCTGGCTCGTCCGGATATGTCCTCAATGGAACTGAGCACCACATGATGACCTTTTTTTTTTTTTTTTTGAGTGAGAGAAATCAAAAATGTGTTAGTCCGAAAAACGATGTCCACAGGGCAAAGGGAGAAGGAGGGGCTACAATTCTTGCTTAAGGTCATTCACTCATCCATCCTCTCACAACAATAGAACAAGAAAAAAAAACAAGACGCATAGGACCTCAGTGGAGGGAAGGGCAACTTACGATAGAAACAGGTAGAACGAGCAGGACAGCCTGTCGTTTCCATATACTGTTGGTCCATTGTGCAACCTGTCGCCGTGTTGGAATCAGCCCGCTAGATAACAGGGGTGAGCTTTCGTCATCCTCGTAGATCGTTACCGCTCTGGACGCGAGCGAGGTTGACGAGCGATTGTTGCGGAGTTGTCCTGGCAGAAATCGTAGTACCTCTACAGCCAATTGAGCGCAGAAAAGTGAAAAAAAAATTAGCACTTGAGTGCATTCATTGACTGGGTCAGCTGGCTCAATTACTACAAATCCGATGAAAAAGGAAACGGGAGAGAGGGAGTGGAGTTGTCGATCAAAGGTGCGCCAGCCTACACGCGGATTGCTTTGTACTCGGACCACACATATGATGCCAGTGGCGACGGTCGCCGTAAAAGGTGCAGTTGGCTGCATGAGTTTATGCAATCAAATGAAGTATATCCGAAGAACTTTTTTTTTTTTTTTTTTTTTTTTTTGCTTTGTTTTGTTTCTTGCAGAAGGTACGGCCAAAAGTAGAAGTGAAGAATCATTTTCGCTAGTCTGCTCTACATACCATCCCAGCGTGGCACGTCCTGCTCCTCGTTCCCTTGCACCATTGAATGATACATGTTGTGTAGATGTTAAGAGGCGATACGTGCCCGAAATGCGCTGGATTTTTCAGTGGTATGGGTTTGGGCGGTTCTGCTGTCAGGGAGTGAATGGAGTCGAAAAGAGGATAGGAAAAGAACGGATGGGCAGCAATGGTCGATAAGGCAACAATTGGATTTTGTGGAAGGTGTGCAAAAGTTTGTGGAGGCGTGCAATTGTGAAAAAGAGGGAGGTATAAGAAATGTAAAGACGGAATGGGGAAATAGGGATTGGGGATCAGAGTGTTGGCTGTCGATGTTGTTCTCGTAATGGAGTAAGGATGGATGAAAAAGGAGGAAGTGATGGAGAAGGATGAGTGATGGGGAGGTTTAATTGAGTCGAGAAGAAGAAAAAAGAAAAAAGATAAAGAGGAGTACTCGACATCTGTATTCAACAACTGACAACAGAGAGAAGAGGGAACTCCTTCCTCCACCTTGCATCGTGCAGCAGCGGCAGCCCTCTTCGGTGTTGCACCCTGAACAATGACACACAACACGTTCCTCCCCTGGCACAAGAGACAAATACGGGTTCGGCAACATGGCAACCCTCTCACCTTCGCCTCTTCACCTCTTCCCTCCATTAGCCCCTTTTTCTAATCATCCTCCTACCCAGTGGTAGTGGCAGTTGCCATAAACACAGTATGGCCATGACGATCCCGCGCTCAATAAGATACAGAGGATTGCCCCTATACCTCGTGGCCAAACCTTTTTTTTTTTGCTTTCGTTTGTACCCTCAAGGATGCAAACAGGCGTCATAGTCATCGTTCATGCGCGTGCTTGTGTCCCTTCATGCCTCCCCCCATCTCCCGCGCGCACGGAACTGCCACCATGCACCATCGACTCGGAATGATTCACATCAGTTTGGGTGAGCTAGAGCTGTCGCTCTGTTGGCATGTGGATTGGAGAGGATTTTTGCAACGCTTGTGTCTCAGTGGTCAATGCCACAAAAATTCAGGCACCAGGTACCAAATATTAGATCCTTTACTCAATCATTTGGCTAGAGCTCAAACTAAATAGCTCGCAAAAAAAAAAAAGATGATTGCCAAGGCGTTTCCTTCCCTTCCTGGCATTTTGGTAGATGTTGGTGATGGCGATGATGATGGAGCATCTCTATATATTCCCTACCCCTGAATGTGAATGGATATGCATCTCCTGTTCCGGGGCGGGAGATGGGAGCAGAATGAGGGCACTGATCTTGCCACCAGATGGATGGACATCGATTTCCATCCACAGATGAACGCCATCTTTATTTTCTGTTGTTTGCTACTTCGTTTCCCACCAGACTAGCACGCGACTCTTCAACCACAACAGTGCTTTTTCCATTCTTCATTCTGATCTCTCGCGCAAACAGAAACAACAGGAATGAAAACAACAAAAAGGAAGGGCCACATGCTTTGCATTCTTATTGTCTTTTTTTCAGCTGAAGTTGTAAAGCATGGTCCATCTAATTCCTCATCTACCTTACCCTGCATAAAC
This sequence comes from Gamsiella multidivaricata, assembly GCF_025024155.1. Taxonomy (NCBI): domain Eukaryota; kingdom Fungi; phylum Mortierellomycota; class Mortierellomycetes; order Mortierellales; family Mortierellaceae; genus Gamsiella; species Gamsiella multidivaricata. Next base: position 25,479 of record NW_026251725.1, read on the forward strand.
AGCAAAAGCACAAAGCATCAGCCCAAGGAAGAAGAGATGGACAGTTATCTTCCCAGGATTTGCCTCAAGGGTCTGAATGAATGCATGCGCGCTTGGTTCCTGCGGATCCCTCTCTTGCACAGGTTTTTTTTTTTTTTTCAGCACACTCATTTCATTATTCTCCATGCTCTCTTATTCCTCCTACTTCCTTTTGCTCCCTCTTACTCCCTTATGTTCCTCCCTCATGTTCTCTCATGCTTCCTCTTCCCTATACTATCACTTGACGATACAGTCCAATGATTCGGTCCACCTATACATCAAACAGTGTATTATTGTCCCTCTCCTCCTTCAATTCATGTCAATCCTCGATTTAACGACGCGATGCACGACATTTCTTTCTACATGAAAAACATGATCAAGTAATTGACTTTTCGGTATATGTTTGCAGGACGCTATGCATCGAGTTGGTATTCCTTGCAACGACACATAAATGTCTTCCTCCGGCACCTTTGTGTACGTGTTTACAGGCGCATACGGGGGGTATGTTAAATATCGTGTATAGCTTTATATGCGAGAGGAGAAGCATGATCGTTACGCGCACAAAGTTTGGTGCTCACACACAAACAGCATTTTCATCCACTGGCGCCTGCTGGCTTAGGCCCTTCCCTCGGTCGTTATTCTCCTCCTTTCCTTCCATCTCTTACACCCAAATTCCTTCACCATCCATCTATTTTGTCCGCATCCACCCAACCTACGTCGCCCCTACTGTCGGGAAATCGTCTCAAAGAAAGCAGTACGTTGAAATCAGCTCAGTTGGCATTGCGCATTACAGCGCCTTGTCAAAATACTGTACTAATGTTCGTGCTGCTTTTCAACTGCTATATGTTCCTTTCGTTGAATGCTCTATCGTCCCCACTTTGTCAAGAACCCTGGGGAGCCGTATCGATTTAATTGAATTCTAGGGGTTCAGAAGGAGCAGGAACCGAGAGACCGGAAAAGGAAAATATCTCGTGGGAACATGGAACTCACATATAGGGGGGCAGACAGTGGCAGCGATATTCGTGAGACGAGCTCTTCTCCACTGTCAAGGGACGACATTGTTATCGAGGTTGCAGAGTCGCAGCCTGCAGTGGCGGTACCATCGACCTTACAGGACACCACCCATCACACTTATAACAGTGACAAGCAACATAACCCCCTCGGCACATCCTCGGCGTCCCGGTCAAACACTAGTCCGTCAGCTCTTCAACCTTGGCCTTTGCAGCCGTCTCCGCAGGACCTTCCATCTCTTGATGGTCCTTCGACCCTCTCACTCACGTTGCCAATATTGTCTCACCGAGGAGACCAAGAAGGTTCACCATCTTCGGGTCCTTTGCTGGTCTCGCCCCGTGGGCGTTACACGAATGCTGATTCATTGGAGAATGCAAGCACGTTTACCGGAGCTATTAGACAGGAACGTTCCTTGACTCCAGACACCACTTCTTATCAACCACTTCCGCCTCTCTCATGCGCTTTTTCGGAACCGCAGGATTTAGTGACAATTAACCTCTCAGACTCACTGCCAGAACCGCCGGCATATGTGGACGAGGATGCGCCTCAGAGTTCATCGACCGTGTCTGACAGGACGAATAGCGCATCTTTTAATGGGTCTATAGACCCGCGACATATCTCTTGGTTGCAGCAGGACGGATCAGGAGTCCAACAGACAGGCCCGCTTCCAACTTTGCCATCCGTGCTTTCGCCTAGCTTTCGCCATTCGTTCTTAGAAGAGGATGAGTTACCGGGGTATGCTCCTGTCTTTGAGGTCAACCTGCATTTCCGGCTCCCAGAGGACACGGCCACGACGTACATTGTCATACCAAGTCAGGGTCCTGCGGAGTTCAGGGACCCTCGGCCGCAACCGGACCGGGCGATGGATATTTACTCAGATAATCAACACAATAGTCGGACGAGACCTCAGAGCGGCGCTGGAGTAAGTGCGGTGGACGCAGACATTATTCGACGACGTGAGTCTATAGGCGAGCCCGGTCAGCGACTTGATGGAGTAGGACAGGTCGCGCCTACACAACTTCAGCCAGGCGCTTGGACCTTAGAATACTGGGTTGAGGACGCAATTGAATATTTGTGCTATCTCATGGACCCAAAGTTATCAGGAACTACAGAGCTGGTCCCCAGAACAATGACTACCAACAGAACAGCAAGACAGATACAGTCGACAAACCTTGCACCCGCACCACTTGAAACCACGACGAATGATATTTCGACAACCACTACTAGGTCTGCCCCTGCGGCAGCGCAGGGTCAGCCTTCACCGAGCTCATATCAAGAGTCACGCCAGTCAATAGGACCAAGCGAAGGGAGGACTACCGCGGTTGAAACTGCAGCAGGCGTCAATAGTGGGTCTATACAGGGTATGATTGAGCTCAGCACGATGGCTAGTTGCCAGAGTAGGATGCCACCAATCTCTGGCGAACATGCCATGACAAATATGGAGAGAGTACCGACCGGACATATTCGTGGACGACCACCGCCTTTGAACAGGATCCGGAACACCTTGCTGGCGCCATTGTCACCCCATGCGATCGAGAATCTTGAATCACTGCATTCTGTTGGGCGGCGACGTGTGGGCCCGACACCCTTGACTCTCATCGGAGGAGGAAGCTTATCTAGGACAAGGCCACCGGAGGAGGCGATTGCCAATTCAACTGCCCATGCGACACCGGCGGGTGCAGCGAACAACTCCGCGGTCTCCCCCCCATCTGGAAACGAAGCTTTTGTAGCCACAGTAGAAGCCGCGCCAGAAGTGGAAGTAGCGACATCAAGCATCGGTGTGGAGCCGACTGCAGTAACCACGGACGAAGAACGGCCAATAACACCAGCAAGAATATCCCAAGAGTCCCCCTTTGGTACCCTACCATCTGTTCAACATGTTCAGATTAACGACGGCTACGAAGGCGAAGAGGCGGATGCCACCCTCGCCGATGCTGTTGCCATGGAGACGGCCGAAGGGCGCCTCAGCACTCAAACCCGCCTCGGAAATGTTTTTAGCCACGCGCTCTCGTCCGAGTTCTTCAAGAGTCCGACGTACGCCTTTGTCTCCGCTGACGATCCTCAGACATGGATTTGGTGGTCAACCCATCATGAGACGAATCTCCAGCGGTGTCGCCAGGAGGGACCGTATGAGAAGGTGATGATGTGGTGGCGAACAAGGGCCGACTACTATTCAAAGGAGGGTAAGGCGAAGAGGCGGAAGGAAAGACAGAAGAAGATGGAGATGAGAAGGCAGCTGCCACAGCACCAGCGAGAGGAGTCAATAGGAATTAAGGATCGATGGCATCGGTGGTTGAGCCTGAGGTCCTCGACGCCGCATAACGAGTCGATGGAAATCACGATGCGTGTACGGGGGCTGTATTATGCATGGCGCGAGGAGGCGTATGAGCCTCAACCTCAAGAACTACCAGTAGTGCCCGTGGCATCCAGGATGCGGGATCTACAGGAGGCAGGCCCTGAGGGGGTTGTGGAGGTGGGGGTTGCAGAGGGTACCCAAGCTGTGGCACCGTCGTTGTCGGGCCCTGCAACTGCTACGACTTTGTCGATGCCAGCGTCGCCGGATTATGAGGATGTGATAGGAGCGACCAAGAAGCCGCGCATGTTTCTGCTGGTGCGGGACGACTCGCTTGTGATGGGCCAGCGCGTCAAAGGAGGTACGGTTGCGGAGGTGTACATCATCGAGGACGGAGTCAATACTGCTGCAGTATCCCAAGATAATGTAGCCATATCCAACTACGATTCTATCGCTGCAGTGTCTTCACCACTGAATGCTTCTTTTTCGTTAGCTTCCGCGTTACCTCCTTCATCGTCCCATGCACGACCGTCCATTTCCTCTTCTTCAACTTCGAGTGGCATCTCTGAGGCGCGCTCATCTTCCTTCCCGTCAAGCCTACGCAGACGACGATGTGTGGTCCGGATTCTGCACGGGATGCACTCAGAGATCGAGACGTTTGCGCTGTCAACAGGCCCAAGACTTCCAGAGCTTTTTGAGTTGTACACGGATCAGTCGATCCCTGGGCCGTCCAGGGGAAGCTTTATTTGCTCACTAGTTACGTTTGGGACCATTTTCATTGTGGCCTTCATCAGCATTGCCTTTGCGCGATAGTTTTTTGGACTAGGTGCCAAAATCTCTTTGTTGTATATCCTCCTAATCCGGCACTCTTCTTTATATATATCTGCAGCCATACCAATTCGGTCTATCATGCCGTAATAATCTTACACAGTAATCATATGTAGGAATCTATACAGTAATCATAATAATAGCCCTGTTTTTTTCTTCGGAGGATTGATAACCAGATGCGGAGCAAACTTTTTATGGAGCGGGATATGTTTGTTTTGTTATTAAGAGAAAAGAATATATGGTACATGGAGAACAAAAAGAAATATACAATAAGATGAATGAAATGAGGATTATGATGATTCGAATGAGGGGATATGCAAGTAAAATAAAAAGTCGTTTTCCTAGATCATTTCTCCGTTTTCCGAAGGTGTGCCTCGTCTGGCGTAGCGACACCCAATCTCTGGTCCGGTATGCTATCACTGTTGTGGCCATGGAATGATGAAGTGGGCGACAGTACGTTGCTATCGTCCACATCAGCGATTTCCTCGCTCAGATCCTGCTCCTGTCTTGCTATTACTGCTCTACGCGTGTGCTGTCCAAGCGTCGACGGACTCTCAACCAGACTGAGCGGCGGCATCTCCATTGGTAGATTGTCCATGTCATTATCCATCACAGCACCCTGGACCTGTCCTGCTTGTCGCTGATCGTGGTGGTGATCCAGATCCATGTGGACGCGGTGCAGCGCGATCTCCTCGATATTATCACCATAGGTCGGCAGGTCTGGGCCATTGTGATACATGGGCGGCGGCTCCATCTCTGGAAAAATTGTCATCCCACCCATCGCGACCACAGCCCTTGGCATGCTGTGTGTACTGTTTGCATTCGCAGCTGCACCCCATCGCCAGCGTGTTAGTGATCCAGCGAACAAAATGCTCGATCCTCTGCGTGAGGAACGTAAGCTGCTGAAGATCGAGCCCTCATGGCTCTCAGATTCGGCGACCGAGTTTCGATGTTGATCTTGTTGCTGCTGTTGTTGCTGCTGTTGTTGCTGCTGGTAGTGGCGATGGGTAGAATGATTATCCACTGCCGAAGAATGTGCTGAGGCGGTGCGACCGCAGCGCATGATTCGCGAGAGCACACTTGAGCCCTTGTATTCCTGTCCCGACGAAGATCCTCCACGTCGAACCCCATATCGTTGCTGTCCGGGATCCTCGCTCTCCGAATGTAACCATCGCGCCGTAAACCGTTTTCGCTTATAGTGCCAGAACCCAACTCCTAAACCAACCCCAAGCGCCAGACAACATATCCCGATCAGCAGTCCCTGGACCAAATACTCCTTGGCTGTATATCGTTCAGTCCCATCGCCTCCATCCACCCCTCCTCCTGTCGTCGATCCCATACCGCCACTTGTCCCATTTGGGTTCGTGCAGATCCCATACAACTCGTTCTCAGATAATTTCCTGCACATGAATGGCGGTACACAATCTAGCCCAGGTCCACAGGTACTGAGAAAGCAAGAACTTTGGACGAGGTACTCCCACGGATGACAATTGGTCGGTGCGCTGGGGTAAGGTTCTACACAAGATTGTGTATACTTGGGAGTGGTCCCAAAGAGAGAGTAATAAGAACCGAGGAGACAACCTGTTGAGGAGTTACGGCTCATCTTGCCGGAGCCTGGGGAAGGGAGGGGAAGGAAGTTCTGCAAGGTACACAGTGAATCTGTGGTGCAGGGGATCGGGTCGTCGGGGTCTTGGTCACCGTCCATGTCTGTGCAGGTAGAAGTCGAGGAGGAGATCGGAGTGGAACAGAGATATTGTATAGGGATGCATTGGGTATTTTTATAGCAGGTGAGAGAAGGAGTTGAGGTGGAGTTGTAGCAGTCTTGGCATTGAGGAGGGATGGAGATAGTAGGTGTTGGGGAGGTAGAAGTGGTGGAAGAGTGGGCTTTGATGGTGCTGGTTGTGGAAGGCTTTATGGCAATGGGAATTGGGTCTGCGCTGTTGGTAAGCCCTATGAGGAGAGCGAGGAGGAGTAGATATAGTGGTAGGGATACGTGTCGATCATGGCGAGGGGAGGAGTGTGCCGAGTGCATGGTGAAATGCGGCTGGCGGAGTGTTCGATCGTCGTTGTAAATGAGCCAGGTCTGAAGGAAGGAGGAAGAGGAGCAACGTAGGACGGCGGCGCAGCAGAACAGTTATAGCTACTGAAAAGGAAGAAAGGAGATATTGTGTTCTGTGAGTAAAAGGGAATGGGGATGTGGTGATGGAGGTGAAGGTGAGGGTTGATTGGATTAAAGGAAGAAAGAGTGTAGTGAGCAACGGGGATTCATTCTTCCGCTCACTCATAAACAAGCCGAGTTTACGCTTCCATATCGTATTGTATGAAACTGTCCCTCATTGTCTTCCCGCTGTCGTACATAAAAAAAAGTGGAGCCCTCCTGATTCCCCAAGCACTCTGTTTAAACGTCGCAATACCTACTGCTCGACGTCTCAAACGTAATGGTGCCCAGCTTGCCATGCGGATAAAATTATAGAGGTCGAGAGTGTTCAAGTACCCACAAGGTGCCCTTGGATTAGCCTCGCTTATGTTATTCTCGTCTTTGTAATATGGTTACCGCTGTGAGGATGATGGCAAGACCAATGATGCTAATGAGGCTAAAGGATAGGGAATGGTCGGCAACGATTGCCCTCAAATAAATGGCGCCCCGCCGTGTCCGAAATTGTCTACCAAATCGAGACTGGTTACTGATCTGGTCATCGCCTGGCTCGCCCTGAACCCTTGCATCCGTGACTAATGATGCAGCATCCTCATACCACACCAGGCACCAGAATAGTGGGTATTGTATATCCATGACAAGTACCTCGACAGGCTGTTTCTTCGTGCAGTGAGCCAATTTACATGAGCATAGTTAAAGGTAGATTACCACTCAGACCGTTGAAGTTTATCATTTGAATTGAGTCGCGATCGCATCTAGTGATTCTCACCGGTGAACGGTTAACCGCGGTGAACACCGACCGGTGAAAAATAAATTTCACTGGTGAATTCCACATATGGTAATAGTACTTCTATTTCACTGAGTTTCACCGGATTTCACCGGATTTCACTGGATTTCACTGGATTTCACCGATTCTTTGTTCATAATTGTGCTACGCTGTTCAACAGAAAGTATCAATGCACGGCGTCCATATCGAGCGTCATCTTATTACTAGAATAATACTGTATCTTCTATTATTATTTTTTGCTTGACCACCAATTCCACGCTGGTAGATAGTGATAGGCAGAGATATAATGAGTTAATGGATAAAGAGAAAAGTATATGTGCAATATGGAAGAGAAGGAGGAGATAGAAGAGAGAGAGAGATGGAGAGAAAGTCAGAGTAGGAAAAGGATATAGATACCGAAAGAGCGGGAGAGAGTAAAAAAAAGTGTGAAAAAGGGTGTGGAATGTGCCCCGGAAAGATGGTGTCCTCTAGATGACGTTCATGGGTATAAGCTATCCATGAACAGGATCGTCGCCATGTCGATCCACTTTGCCTGCAAATAAAATTTACTAGCCTTTCATAGTTATTGTGTCCAGGCAGGGTTCTCTTACCACGGAGCAAAATTATCACACCTTATGTAGCCTAATAGGGGATGCAGGGCTGGACTTTTAACCCTCCCCGGAGTGGTGGCAGGCTGTCAGCTGGCCTTGCTTCGCCTCCCACTGTCCCATGTCGGTGTGCGGGTGACTGTCGTGGCCCTGGCTTTTTATCATATTTTATTTTTGTTGAAGCCAGATCCCCTCAGGCGTGCAGGCGTGCAACAGGCTGCATTGTCCGTGGCCCTGGCGCCATGATGTACCCGTTTTCCTCTATTTGCACGTGCTCTCTCCAAGTACGCCAACCCATTAAATGCACGGCCCTTACTTGCACGCCCTGTGAATGAGCTGCACGATTCCTCAACTGCATGCCTTTATTTCCTCCGCCATCGCCCACCCTTCCTGTGCCCTTTTTGCTCTCATTCCGTCCTCCTTCTGCCATGAAAATCGGTTCCCTGTAGACGTGCTTATTGCTTCCTTTGGGCCATGGATCAATGGTACCGCTAAAGCGATGGCCAAACGGTCAATAACACATTAATGTAGTAGTAGTAGCATACCCACTGTACGTTTCTGACCTCTGAACTGCAAAGGCAATCGGGTATTTGACAGTGTGCTTTTCAGCGACAACAACAGAGGGGGTGCAGTGAAGGATGGTGGAGCTGGAGGGGTGAAGAAGCAGAAAGGAACGAGAGTGAGGGAAGAAGGAAAGAGAATGAAGTCCAAGAACGCATGCGCTTTTTTTTATTTGTTCCTACAGAGGTGAAGAATAGACCATTTCGATGCATTGTGGATATAGTATGGAACAATTAAAACATTAGCCAGGCGATCCTTCAATAAACTACGGTCTATCTTTCCCCCACCCTTTCCTTCCTCGCCTCCTCTATGTTCCTGTCTTCCTAACACTCACATCCCTGCGTCTACTTCTCAATAATAGCATGCGGGTTGCCGAGTGGACGTTTCTCCCTGTAATTACTCTCGTGCTCGTCTTTCCCCTCCGTTGCCGCCCCCGAGGGTCCTTTGGTCGTCGGTGGTGGATTATACACCACAGGCATGATCCCAAGATGCTGTTGCTGCGCGCCCGCATAGCTATTTCCTCCTTCCACATACCCTGTACCCGCCAGCCCACCACTCATCAGCACCAACTTCATCGAATCCGGCGATGCATGCGCTGTATCCCACTCTAGTGGTGGAGAACCTGTCGTCGTCGCAACCAATGGGTTTGCTGTTTGTCCCCCAGCTGCTGAATAGAAAATCGGCGGTTGGTAATTATATGTCGCATCCGGATACTGATGCTGCGGCTGGATCGGCAACTGTAACTGCTGTTGCTGTTGCTGTTGCTGTTGCTGTAACAACAGCAACCTCCTTTGTAACTCCAATTGCTCCTGATGGCTCTGGAGTTGTGTCCGCACCTGTTGAAGCTCATCATGAGTACTCACTGCCGGCGGCGGTGTCGCCCACCCGGACCCTTCGCTACCCATATGATCGCTCGCCGTGTCCAATGGGATGGCCTTGTGCTGTTGTTGTCGTCGTCGGAAGACGAAGAACAACACTCCCGCACAGAGCACCGCTACACCCGCAACGACTCCTCCTGCAGTCGCTCCCGCATTGCTCGAAGATGATCCATCGTTCGAGGGTGAGCTCGTGCTTGTCGCATTTGGTGAGCTCGAGATAGTCTCGGACGCCCTGGCAGCTACATAAGATGCTGGAGGAGTGTATTGTGTGATCCACGCGTTGTTGTTCAGGTCGTAGATCAAAACCGCCGCAGGCGCGGCCGTGTTTGTCGAGTCCACTCCTCCCCAGACCAAGAGCTGGGTACCGGCAATGGTGCAGGCTGTGTAAAGTCTAGGAGGGCCGGTCAAGCCCTGTCTCCAGGTCTGGCTGACAGTGTCAAAAATAAAGATTTCGCCACTGAATGTGTTGTTGGACAGCCTTCCTCCATAGATTACCATAAGTGAGCCATCATCATCTATCCCGAAGAGAGAGAATGAGAAATGGTAAGCTAAGATAGTACGGAAGTGAACAAGCCCTAGGCAGCTGCGTATATTTGCGGTACTAGGCGACATACTCGATGTCATGCACAGGTCTGCTCGCATTGCTGGGGCGATTCCTGATGTGACCTGCCAGAGAATAAAAAAAAAACAGCAAGGGGACCTGGTGAGTAAAAAATAGATATATAAAACACATGTCGTGAGGAGTCGCGCAGATATCTGATCGCTTACCAATGTGGACCACGCTGAAGTCGAGGGCACAAACTCTGTTACAGTGTTACCATTTGGAATCGCACCCAATGTAGAATTATACCCGCCAAAATACAGGATACTCTTCCGCTTCTGTGACCAAACATTGGCATAATACGCGCGATTCGGAAAAACTGTGGTGGACGGAGGCAATGCGTTCGCTGACATCGTATCCGTCACAAAGTTATAAACGTTCATCGAGTTGCGGTCGGCGGATGTGTACCCACCCGCAAGATAGACCAACCCAGTGTTAGGGTCTGTCACCGCGCCGATACCCTGATAGTCTCCGTACTGTGCCTGCACTGTCGCTCGAGTCCATTGACCAGTAACAACAGAATAATGATAGGCAAAGGCTGAGTTGCCCGAATGGAAGGTAACCATGGTCTTTTGGTCTGCGGAGAAAACAGCGGGGAAAATGGTTTGCTGGGGTCCATCATTGAGCTGCGTCCAGAGGGGGGTGGTGCTGTTCCAGGAGTTGGCGAGGTCGAGCGAGAAGAATTGGCCATAATTGATAGTGGCGTATTGACCCCCCAGGACGTAGAGACGTGTGGCGGTCCTGGCAAAGGCGGGACCTGAGACGGTGAGAGGTACAGACGATGTTTGTGCCTGGGAGAGGAGAGTGAAAGGGTTTGCGAGGAGGAGGATTGCTGCGGCGAGAAGCGAGGAATTTGCAGAAGGGCGACAACGGCTACAGCGCGGCTTCTTGCTGCTGCTGTTCGCCATGGTTGGAGGTGAAGGTAATGGCGAAGGTGGAGACGAAGGTGGGATAAGCGAGGAACGAGCAGATTCCAAAGTTTTTTTTTTTTGTTGATCAAGCGAAGGTATGAAAGCGATCGTGGATAAGGTGTGCTGTTCTCATAGACAAGGGGAGAATTCAGGTACGATTGAAACAGCGCAGCGCTAAAAGAGCGGTTATAGAGGGGAAAGACAGAGTGTGGAATTCAGAGTGGATGAGGGCGAATGCGATGTTGATGCTTGCCTAGGCGTCATTGCAGGCGCTCTCGCCATTCTATTCTTTCTATTTTGGGCTGGGGCAAAACGATGGACACATAACACAAGCAAAAGACAGGCAGAAGGATGTTCAATGTATGCCGTGCATATTATTAGGAGATTTTAAACTTTGACAATTTAGGGCGCGTTATTTGTGACCAAAACGCGATTTTCATAACACTGCCACCTCGAGGACTGAAAATGTTCAATCCAACATGCCTGTGACATTTACAGCTCAAAAAATGATGATGAGCGGAGTCAACCTCCAACATGAGCCCCATGCCATTCAAGTCGGAATGCGAACAGCTACTATCCAACCTGGAGCAGCTCATCATCCTCACGATCCTCTACGATGACAATGAAAGAACAGAGGATGCAATTGTGCTGTATCACCTTGTCGATGGGAGGCAATGGCGAAGGGGAAAGGAGAAGAAGGTGGAGATGCGTGGTGTGATGGTTGTTCCATGTTGAGTTGTAGATGGATGAGGCAATACAAGCACAAAGCTGAAACCCCAGAAGAGCATGCGGATACTGGTTGTGGGCAAACGCAAATGAAGTTCGTCATAGACCAGTGACGAGGTTTGAATGGGCGCGTTATATGGTGCGCTTGTTGTTTGGCGAATGTCAATGTTTGGAACCCTCTGTTGTTTTTTAGAGCCCTCAATGGAGCTACAATACTCCCATCGTGAACCTTAGTGAATTTGAGGGTTTAAGGTGTGGCCATTCTATTCTTCACATCTATGCTTCCTGAGGCCATCCACGGCCATACAAATCTCAATACCATCATCGCCAATGGCTTCGTAGCCATCGTGAATATTGTGGCTGTTCTCTTGATCATCCTCTGACGACGGCTCCATAATGAAAAGGTTGCCATTTTTATAGGGATCAGCAGCGTTGACCACCTCAAGGGCTCTTGTCCATGCCTCTTCTCCCATAAGATCCTCATTCAGCACCATCTCTTCATGGTCCTTCTCCTTCTCCTTCTCCTCCTCCTCCTCCTCCTCCTCAGGCCCTTCCACAAAAGGCGTTGCTGTCGAGGAGGCTTGCGCTGCTCTATTACTGGCTGCATCCTGTCCTCGTCCGATTCTGACACAAGCTTTCCACACACAGACAAAGGCACTGGGAGGTGTATCTAAAACGCGTCTATCAACCATCGTCTTGAGACTCAAGTGTGGCAGGTTCCCTGTGGTTTGGCTTGCGACCATCTGCTTGATGTCGGCCCAGATATTCTCAATTGGTTGGAGTTTTCAATGGTAAGGAGGGGGTTTGTATATAAAGTGGCCACCATTGTCAGATGCAATGTCATGAATGGTATAGCTGGATCGATCGGGAAGGTCTTTGATGTGCTGCAACATCCACTTTGATTGGTATTCCATCTGGTCGTGTAGTCACCGGCTGTTCATAACCCCCATTCTGAATCCATTTGATCATATCATCCACTTTGGTGGATCTGGCAGGCTTTTTATTGATTTTGCGGAAGTGGTATAAAGCGCCGTCCAAGAAAATATTGCAAGAACCATATCCCATTTGCCAAGGTTGATGCATAGCTGTTTGAAAATCCTGTCGAATAAACCTGCCGAGAAGTTGCCATGATAATTGTGATTGTCAGCAATGATCTTGGAACCAAGAATCTCCTTTGGGACATTGCATTCCAACGCAGTTTCGTATTGTTTCTTGTCTTCTTTCGGCTTTGTTGCAAGGTGGTATTCCCCGATAGCAGGCCAGATGTAGACACTGTCTTGCACAAATCGGGCCTGCAGCGGCCGCTTGTTCTCGATGTTATATTACATCTTCAGTTCGTTCGAAATAAGGCTAACTGAGTTTGAGATGTCCTTTTTTGTTGGATTGAGTGATGATGTCCCGAATCTTGGTAGCAAGGTTCTCGTCCAGTACTTTTATAAGTTGTTCCGGTCGGTCAGTCTCCTCCTTGTTGTCAATGGTTCCAGTTTCTGCGAATGCTACTGCTTTCCTGCAGGTGCGCTTCCCTGCACCAGTCAGAGCCGACAGCTGATGCGATGGTCCCTCCCAAGGGGCTCCACTCAGTCTTGGGCGGGGGAAGGAGTGTCGGGTGAAGTCAGCTTCTTGAAGACATGTGCCAGGAGTTGTACTCAGGGGGTGCGTAGACTGAACTGCCATGCTCATCCTTGAACGTATCGATGCCAATGCTGGCGTCGGCGGGAGACTCAGCGCTCCAAAATGGGTTGTCCGCTTGACCGACTGGACTGACCGCAGGAAGAGTGCTGTCGTTTGTTAGAGGCGGTCCCCCTGGGCCAGGTACAGGATCTGGAGAAGAGGTGGTGACAGGCTTGTTGTGCTTAGGGGTGACTTTAGTGGAAGTATCGGCGTAGCGAAGTTGAGAATTGGTTGGGGCCTGCCACTGGTAGCGGATAGGGGAGCTGTTGAGCGATGTCGTGTTGTGATGGGGGGAGTCGCGTTTTCTGGATTTCTGGACGGAGGAGATTGAAACAAGTCGCATGCTTCTCCTGGGCGAAACATTTAGAAGCTGTGTCTTGGTGGGCGTGGTTTTCGTAGGCGCGATGACTGGCTCCTCGCAAACAGGGGGATCCAGCAGGAGTAGACACGTCTTTCCGTCCAGACGTAGGTTACGTGTCTTAGAAACCGTCTAGGGATTAAAGGGGAGATGATGGTGATGGAGTTCTTGATGAGGCAGTTGCGCAGGCGAAAGGCTTCACATGGATTTTGTGCAGGGAGACAAAAAAAAAAGCCCCATCATGCGTTTGAATTGATCCTCTATTCTAAAAACTCGAGAGTTCTGAGGAACTGCTTTTTGGAGGAACCTTTCGTCCTCCTTTCTCGTCTTTTCCCGGTGATGACCACCCTGCTTTCCTTCTCTGCTTCACTTTCATTCATTCTTGCTGCATGCTCTCTTCCTTATCGTTCTCTTTCTTTCTATCTGCGGTTCAAACGTATATGAGTACATTCGTTTTGACACAGATATTCTTCACTTCCTCTCAGCATCTTGACACAGTCTGTTCCATCCCACAAGAATACAGCACCTCAGCCAAACCACCGACACCGGGATTCAACAGGGCACTTTGAGAGGAGCTCCTCACAGACCAACTCAGGTCAGCTGCAGGAGCATCGCCTGTTCGTGCTGCTCATTCCGATGACAGGATATGCAGCAAATCACGACAGCAGGGACTTTGCTAGATGACAGGTACCAGGGCAAGGAATCTGATGCGCTGAACAAGAGTGGAAGGCTCTGATGAACTAGTGAGGCAGCGTTATACATCGCAGTCGGGACACAGGAGAATGATGGTGCACTAACAGCAAACACCGATCTGAATATGCCAATACACACAGCACATTCTTTTCGGCCCTGACTTCAATGCGGCGAAAGAGAGACCTACTGGGCGTGAATAGCAGTACCGGAAGCAGGACCTTGGACGCATCTCATAGAGCTCTGCATCGTGACAACTGCTCTCTTGTTAATATCTCAGGGCAGCATAGTGCTGTTTGTATGGCCTTTATCTGCAGGTCTACAACAAATCTGAGGATGGCATGCCATTTTTCGTAACTACTGAAGATAGATTACCCACAGAGATACGGGGCACAAACGGCATTGCTCCCTCGCATTTTATCGGTCGATGCAGTTGCACGTGGGACTGAGAGAGGCAACCAGACGGGCCGTTTCTATCTCCGCCTCGATTCGGATATGCTTGCCCATCCTCACCTTTTGATGGGATTCTATTGGCATGAACAAGCGAGATCAGCTTCTTTATGAGGGCCGGAAACTCTTTTGAACATGTCGCCTGAACCATTCTTCATACTTCAGATTAACACCGTCTGTTCGTACTGAAGACCGCTGTGCTGAATCAAAGCAGCTTTGCGCTTATTTGAGTTCGATTGATTGTCTACCATTTTAGGTCAAGGACACCGTATTAAGGTTTCGACCCATACACTGTACTACTGTGCTCTTTGTTTGCGCGGCCATGTTTAACGATCCGTTCCTACGCATCTTTGCTAGTAGAACTTTTTACTAGGCTCCTTTTATTTTCTTTTCTTTTCTTTTTTTTATTGCATGATTGTCTCTGAGCTTTGCCCTTCTTATTCGATCAATGTCTGAACGAGCTCCACTTTTCTGTATATGTCCGTCGCATTATGAGCTGCAAGAATAAATGGCAATCACTATTAAGAGATATGCAGGAATAAAAATGAGGTATATGCAACACATAAAAAACGTATGAAAGCTGCGATGAAATTTGAATATAAAAAAAAAACCTCTAGGCGTGCTTTGCATAGCACGCTTGGATGGCCTCGATCCTATCACCGTAGCCTTGGTCGTAACCGTAAACTCTTGGGCACAGATCGCGTCGACCATAGCATTTTGTTGTTTGAAAAGTCAGCGCCTTTGATTTGCCGCTCCTGGTCACAGCTGCAGATGTGGAGCTAATCCGTGCAGACAGATCGGCTCGGGTCAAGTGCGGAACGCTCAGAGGACGTCCGCATCCCTGGATCTTTTACCGGGCCCTGTTACATCAGCTCTGGGAGACGTATAAAGCGACTGCATTCGGTGGCCCAGTTACCCGCAAGATATCCAAAAAAAAAAATGAGAGCTCATCCCTCATATGCCGCATAGATTCCTCCGTGGTGATGTCGTGGCTATCTGGGTTAGTGAGGAAGGACTAGTTGCTACTGCTGCTGCTGTAGCAAAAAAAAAGTTTGAGCTGTCGGCATGCCCTTAACTGACGCCGGATAATAAACTAGCCACGCATTGCATATGGGAAGAGGTATTCGAGAAAGAGGGGCGCATGCACCAAAATACTTGCAGATGCATAAGAGGGCCCAGTTAGCGAGACTGTTCTTGCCGACATCGACGGACCTGCAAGCGACTGGCTAGCAATGGACTTGATGGGTATCAGGGCCCTGGATAGCAGACGTAATTAGATCATCGAGCTTGGCCAGTCGGACTAGCTCAAAAATTCTCGAGGCACAGCCTGCAATGCGATCCAGGATGCCTTCTAGCGTGCTGAAGTGTCTGCCCACCAACCCGCAGCGCCGGCTTAAAAAAGAAGGTATCGCCGACAGTCTCGAATTTGATCCATCTTTGATCCACAGGGGTTTCAATCTAGAGGAGCAACGCAGTGCCCCTTCCCTCGACACCCAAGACGGTCTGTCAGCCACCTTGTGTCCCCGACAATAACTGCGAAAGCCCAACTGCGAAAGCCCAACTGCGTAGCGCTACGGGACAGGGTTGCCCTCTCGGGTAAACAAGCGGCATACAAAGAACTTAAAAAAAGGCTATACGGGAAATCCGCACGATATTTTCACTCGTGGAGTTTCACTCTCTTCACCCACCTGCAGTTCCCGAAATTTTATATTCCCAGCCTTAAATGTAATATACCTATCAGCTTCAGCAGTTGGCCTGGGTGAGCGAGGATCCATCGCAGGCACCTTACTTAGTGAGAAAGTGGTGACCAGAGGTGGCAATCGGTCGGATGCGCTGGTGAGAATGCTCGCGCGCATCCTCATTGTGTGGAAGGTACGGTATGGTGGGGATAAGCCAGCCTATGTTCGTTATGATACTACCCCTTTCCCATATGCATCTTTAGCTGCTAAGCTCCCTCCCTCCCCCTTGCTTCCAACTCTGCCCACTGAATTGCTAGACATCCCCTTCCAGAAGCAAACTCGCTACTTTATTCGCTAAGCCTTTTTTCTTTAATGCATGAAACCAACCTTGCAAAGTACGCGCCCCATCTGTTCCCTGAAATGCGACTCGGCAAGGCCCCTAAAACCCCCATGCCGATGTCCTTCCTCGAACGCCGATTGGCCATTAAGCATAGGACTAGTCCTTGGTCACACAGACTCTGTTTATTTTAGAGTGGCTATACGCGTCAGATGGCGTATAAAAAGGGTCGTTCGCCCACCCTCCCTAGGCATCCATCAATCCTCAACAGCAACATCTTCTCAAGCAACCTCAATCACCCTCGCTCGCAGCCTTCTAAAAACACTTCACCCACCACCTGTAAGCACGCAGCACTTACTGAGCATCGAACAAAACAATATCTTGGTGCCCTTGGAAATATAACAACCAGAAGTAACTCTCAAGTAACAAATCCCATCGCATCTATTTTCATTCCTTAGGAAAAAAAAATCTCCCTCACCCAAATCCCACCATGTACAAGTCTCTCGCCCTCCTCGTTGTCCTTGCTGCCTCCCTCGCGAGCACCGAGGCCGGTTACAGCGACAACTGCCACGGCAGTGGCCTGTGCAACAAGGGCATGGGAGACCTCTGCACCGGCGCCTTCAACCGCTTCACCGATACCACCGTCTACAACGCTTTTACCTCCCGTGTCAACGGAAAATGCACTGCCATCTACCGATGCGACGGCGATTACCCCAATTTGACCGGTGCACAGATCAAGTCGCTCTTCCAGCCGATCTATGGGGGTCAGGGATGCAAGGGATGCGGTAGCCATGCCTTCAATGGTGGTGCGTGTGAGGTCACGCTGAACTACTGCGCGAACTGCCTCGACAGCGGCATTCCTAACTAAACAACAAAAAAAAAAGAAGTGGTGGTGTTCGGGTTTCCTGTATGTGCCTGAACTATGACCCCTTTTGACTACTACAATAAAATGATTGAAAAAAAAGGCGCATTGTATTGGTCCTCTGCTAAAAAAAAAAAAGGAAGGCCGGAATTGCTGGTCAACGGATACAAAACATATTGTAGGCTTGAATATCTCGAATGTTTTTTTTTTTTAAATATGATCGATGTTATGATATTAGTTGGCTTTTTTCCCTCTGTTTTATAATGTACAAGAACCAGGGTCGTCTAACTACGCCTATTATAATAGTTGGGCGTGCCAGCCTTGGTGTTTTTGGATTTTGATGAAAGATGCGGCATGGTGTGTGGGTCATAATAAGCGTTTAGGAAATCGTCTTCCTCTTCATCCTCGTCCTTCTCCTCCTCCCCTTCCACCACCCCATTCAGGACATGTACACCCACGTGCGGATGCCTAGAGACCGGTCCTGGGCAGTAATACTCCTCTCCCGCAGCGCTATCAGCATACCCTTCTATCGGACCCTGCATGGCCGTATGTGGATGCTGCGAAACTCTCCTTGCGCCGAAGCGGCCTTCCTGAACATTGCGTTTTGCCTTGGGAATATCCTCTTCCGTAAAATCGAACGAGCGGTGCATAGGACTGTAGTCCTCCTCGCGTTGAGCTGCTTTCTTTATCCGGGTCGGCGTATCTACCCGCCACTGCTGCATCGCATGCGGTGTCCGTCGAGAACTATCCGTGATAATCGACGGGTACCGTTTCTGCCCAGAATCTGATGTTGGGCCGAGATGACTAGGATAGTCGAATTCGCTCTCCCCGATGATCGTAGCCGGGGCACGCGGCTTCCGCTTCACGGAGCTGCATTTTGTCCGGTAGGAGCCGACGGTGGAAGGTGGCGGCGGTGGCATGTAGCCGAATTTGGATGATCGTCCGCTGGTGGATGGGGGTGGTAGCGGGTAGCTAGGTTCGTAACCACGGCTAGATGACGGTGGCGTGTACCCGTAGCTGGATTCATAATCGGCGATAGTAGGGGGTGGTAGTGGGTAATTTCGGTTTGATGTAGTATAGGTTCTAGATGTATATGTACTGGGTGCGTGACTACTGGAATTAGTTGGTTGTGGGGAGTGGCGAAAGTTGTATGACGATGCTGAATCGGAAGGTGGTTGTCCTGGGAGTGGAATGGCGTCTGGTCCCTTGCTTTGAGGGGCGATCTTCTTATTCTTACGTCTCCTCCAAGATCGGTAAAGAACGAAACCTTGCACGCTGCCGACCAAGAGACATAGCCCAGAAACGGTTCCCAGGATCAAAGGGAGACGACTAGGACTCGATGAAGCTGTGGCGTCAGGTGTAGGGGTGGGGCTTGTCGCGGCGGTGAAGATCTCAGAGATAGATGATGTGGTTGAAGTAGCTGTCGAAGTTGCTGTCGAGGTTGTTGTGGTTGTTGTCATGGTTCTGATTGGTACCCCTGGAACGATGTATTCGGATACCCAATTCCCGGTTTTCATGTTGAAGATTAGAGTCGTGTTGCTGGTAGTTAGCAAAGCCCCGTTGATAACCCGGCTCCCGCCCCATATGATAACGTAGTCGTTCGAAACTGCACACGCATGCCCTGCTCTTGCATTTGGCACACCGGCGTCCGGTCCTTTGGTCCAGGTCAGCGTTCCAGACATAAAATCCATATCTAGGAAATAGATGTCGCTCATGCTGGTGATCGTGCTGTCGTATCCACCGAACAAGATCATCCTCTTTCCACTGTAGGCCGGGACGAGGCATGAGTATGACCGTCCGGTGGGTATCTTTCCTTGGCCCACTTGCTTCCAACCGAAGTCAATGTTCCAAGCCCATGTGCCCTTTCCCACCAGAATTAATGCCGGAATAGCGGCGCTCCATGTAGCGGAATATGTCTGCAGCTGAGTTAATTGCGGATCCATTGGAATGCTGCCAGCGGTGTTAGTGAGGAAGTTCATCTGTAGCATGGACACTCCACCGGCGCCACTGTATCCATTAGGTACATAGAAATTGTTGGTTACTGGATCCGCCGCTGTCGAGCCTATAACGTTTTCATTGACGCTGGCGATCGTGATTCTTTGACTCCAATTACCGGTCTTGGTGTCGAGGATATAGGAGGTATTACTGTATAGGTTGACCCAGTTCTGACCGCTCAGAGCACTAAGCTTGGGCGCAACTCCGCCGGCAGGAGCGTCAGTTAGTTGCTTGTAGACTGGGTTGATTCCTGTCCACGATGCTGAAAGGTCGATCATGAAAGTCTGTGGAAGATATGGGCTGCCCTGAAGTTGAGTGTATCCACCGAGAATATAAAATGCCTGACCCTCAACGAACGCGCTGGCGGCTCCGAGTGTGGATGTCGGCTGAAATGGTGGTTGGGCATTGGCGCAGGGAAATGTGATTATATAGAATATTGATAGAAGGATGTATGTAAGGTGGAGAAGAGTATGGCCGGAAAGTGCAGCAGAACGAGGCATACTGATAGGAAGATGCACAGAAACTGTGCGTGGAGGTGAGTGAGGATGAATAAGACAACGCAGGACAGGGTGAGTGGAGGATGGAGGAACAGGTAGGCAAAGAGGGATAATAAAGAGGTAAGGTAACAAAATAAAGGAGTGGAAAGTGGAAGACGAGAGGATAGTAAAAGGGTTGGCATGGAAGACGAGCAGAGGGAGACCAGGAATGGGGTAGAGACAATCACAGTGGAATGTACACAAAAGAGATGAAACCGCCCCTGTCTCGCTGCAAAACCTTGTCTGAAATAGAAAATTTCCTGTGCGGCTTGCGGCGACCCCTGTTATCCTATCCCACAGAAAGTTGGTGGTACATGAATGAAACTAGGCATGTCCCGCCTCTCCATCACATCATGTCCAAATGGGTGCTATATGCATCATCCATGCCGCGAAACAGCATTCGCTTTGTCTCTGTGCTTTACGCCTACCGGCACTATTTCGTCAAAGCCCCGCACGCGCACAGTCTCGCTATGACCCTCCTCAAATTTCCCTTCGTCCTTTACATTGTTCAAGTGCATCAGGGTTGCTTTCGTTTATGTTCATGCACGGTTGTTTAATAAGATGTGCATCATACGAATTGAGGTTCTTTACCGACATCTACAACTACAGCCCTTTGAGACACATCCATCTTGACAAAGAATCCTGGATACATGTCGCATGTTTAAATGTGTCTCCTGCATGTGCTGTGCTCTTTATCATCCACTCAAATCTGCTCTCCGCCTCCCATCATTGCTCCAAACAGAGGCGAGATATCAGCATTGCAACGCAATGTAATTGAAAATTAATAATTAATAAATATGCCCTCCAGGAGTAAATCTTCTACTGTTTGGAAGAGGGACGCGCACAGACAGACAGGGAAATGTCTTTATCATATCCCCTGGCGTTTCAAACGTCCACCCTGTGTGTTTCATAAACCTTATTTCAAAAGCGCCGTCTTTGAATAAACTTACTCCACAGCACTTGTTGCGGCCAGAAACAGAATTGGGGTGCCTTTCTTTACTGCACCCTCGTTTGACGGCTTAGTCAATCATGATGAGGAAGCACATACCACCCCTTCTTGTTTTCGAGGGTGACATTTGGAAAGATGCTTGAGAAAGATGCTATGCGTTACATTTACTCGCATTCACCAATTTATCCTCGTTGGGCATGAACAGTATGGTATAGTTGCACCTTTTGAGGGTGCTTGAAAGATTGGTCAGAAATGATTTTACACAAAGCGATGGCTAAAAAAAAAACAAAGTGGATATGTGTCGGCATGGAATTCAGGGTGAGGGATGGTATATCACGATAGAACAAAATCCAGTTGGTGCTCGTCTCATCTCACCATACTGAGGGGCGTTTCCAGAAGAGCAGGCGGAATCATATTCTTGTCGAGTGTGGGTGGCAGTACATCTCTGTCTGCGTTTCCATCCCGTATGTCCAATTCCCGTTTCTGGTTCTGTGATTCTACCTGCTCTAGTGCTTCATCTTGCCCGTCCTGTACATCCGCGTCAATAGACTCGATTTCTTCCTCCTCCTCCTCCTTCTCCTCCTCCTCTTCTTCTTCGGCTTCTTCTGCAACTTCTTTCTCAACTGCGTCAAGATAAAGAGAGCATAAAACGTCGTTTAGCATAATGGAGAACCTCATTCTTCGTATTGCTGCAACAGCGGAAAATAACAGACTATTAGTCACCACTTACACATGTCATGGAGCGTCAATACCTTGACGCCTGTGGGCTTTGTTGCCTGATCTAGGGCTAGCTTCGCTTCGTATACCATTTGGTCGATAGATAGACAGAGCCGTTTGAATGTCAAATCATCTTGCTTTTCTGCATCGGTTAGCTCGATCGCCTCGACACTCTGCGCTAATACTAAATCCGCAGCAGTGTATCCCAGTTCTCCGAAATGTGTCCTATATGAGTGTGATAAGTCCGAGTGCAGTCGATTTTCCGAATGCATCCATACGTCGGGGAAGTTCAGTAGTGAAGATGGACAGTTGCCGTGAATTATAAGAAAAAAAAGAGTCCCATGCGGTTTGTTTGTCCAAATAAACATCAGGGCGGAAACGTAAACAAAACAATGTGTGTCGAAAAAAAGGGAGTAAAGGAAAGTATGAATTAGCGTTGTATCGTATCGCATGTCACACCAAACAGGTCGTCGACTTACGCCTGGATAAACAACAACAACGACTTACGATTGCATCCGTAATTTGAGTTCCTGCACTTCGCTCGCTTGTTTTCGGATGGTCGCTTCGAGCGACTGGTTGATCGACAGGAGCGAGGCATTTGAAATTTCCAGGTCTGCAATCTTGCGCCTTGTCCTCGCTGCCTCCTCCTGTCTACGGTTCTCCTCAGCTAACTTACTGGCGACTGCGGCTGTTGTGGTTCCGGTGGAGTTGACCTTCGTGGATCGTATCGTGGGCGTCGAACTCGAAACAGCTGAACTCATACTGACTATTGATCCTTCATCTCCATTTCGGGGATATCCATTTCTGACGGGATTTCCTCCTAGCAGCGATGAGGCGGATGAAGCTGTTGTCCAGGAGGGCATGGATGCCGAAGTGGTATGAGATGGGTTGCTTGTTCCAACGAGGGCTCCTGTGGTTGATGAAGAATTAGAGATTCCCAAGGTCGAGTGGGAGGAGGATGTCGAGGCGTAGCCGGATTGATGGTTTGGGGCTGAGTCGATCCTCATGAACGCACCTGCTGCGATCCGCACTGGCTTACGACTTGGTGTGGTGCTGTCCCCACTGCTCAGTCCTACAGTGCTGGACGATGTCCTATGACGATTCAGACCTCCGACACCTGGGCCTGCTGCAAATTTTACCGATCCAGTGGAAGTTGGGTTGCGACCGGAGGATCCGAATGGGAGGTTGATACCTCCACCAACGCCTGCTTGGCCTCCCGTGAAGAGCTGCATATCCTCTCCAGCTCGATCTGAATCCTCAGAGACGGTCCCATCGTCTGATGTAGTAGATCCGCCGTCTTGGCGATTGTTACTGCTTCCACCTCCGCTGCCACCGCTACTTGTCCCGTTGGTGCTCCGAAAGGATGCCACTGTGGCCACTGAATTGGAAGACCGTGTCCGTACTGAGACTAGGCGTGGTGGCGCGCTGTTGCTGTTTGGATTGCTGCTGAATACAACAGGGTTGGTGGTTTTGTTACTGGTGCTGTTGGCGCTGATAGTGGGGTATCCATTGTTTCCAGTTTGGTTGAACGACGACCCGCGCGAGGATTTCGTTGGGGTAACTGTGCTGGAGGCTGGAAGGGAGCCGGTTTTGGGAGGGAATGCAGCTGACGATATACTGATTTGCGCCGAACTGGCGATTTTGGCACGCCTTACCGGGGCCGCGACGGTGCCTTGATTGACGGAGTTTTGATTCCTCGAGGAGGGTCGTGAGGTATTCATGGTTTGGCTGAGAGACTGATGGACTGGCTACTCCTGAACACGTCCGCTGTAAGTTGCCAACGTTGTCTTTACCCCAATACCCGGGATTTGTTCTTTTCCTTTTGAGGCCTTGCCTGGTACGTCCGACTGCTCAGCGAACGGGCTTTGTTCTTCCCTTTATCTGTTTGAGGGTTGGCTTTTGACCGTTGCGTTGACTATTGAACTAAGAATGGTATCGATAGTCCGCGGTCAGCAAATGGATAGACTACGGACTCACTCTCAGTTCTCTTGCTCTCTTGCTCTGGCCCCTATTTTCATGACAAACGTACCAGGCGAAGAGTGCGTGAAGATGTGAATGAAGGGGTCTAGTCTTGCGCAATCCGACTTGTGTCCTGACCAATAAACAAGAACCAAGCAGGCGGGTATAGGAGAAAGAAGGAAGGAGTGAGTGTTCTGTGGTTGCGGTTGTAGTTGTAGTTGTGATTATGGTTGCGGTTGTGGTTGTGCGTATGTGTGTGTATGTGAAAGCGAGATTGAATGAGAAATGGTATAATGGAAGGGTGTATGTTGACGATGGGGATGGTGAGGCAGTGGAACAGTGCCCTCGCTCTTGCTCTTCGCTCTCGACCCATGGGCCATCCGTTGTTGCCCCCCTGCCAATTTCTTTTGCTTCCTTTGTGCGCCCATCCACATCACTCGAATGTCCCCACGCATTGCCCCAGAGATCCTCAATATATGCTGCTCAAGTGGTCCTGAGGAGCCTCTCCGTCCTTGGCGCATGGCAATCTCCCCGTTTTTCTGCATCTAACAGGCTCACGCCTGCGTATCCACGTTGTGCTGTAGCCTAATTGTTGCATGGCATCAACGAGTACTCTTTGTTTCAAAGACATCACCAGTTCATGACACATGTCTGCAAAAGATCCTGGATCCTGGAAGCCAGGTCACCACTATATTTTCCGACGGAGTTTTTTATTATTATTATTGTTAAGATGCTTGATGCAGATGCGACGGTATCTAGTATGGGTTTGACCGTGCAGACTTGCCCTCGGTCTATATAAGGGGAGAGAATGATGTCAGTTGAGATACCAGGATGCAATGGCCACTAGACAGTGTATGCTATGAGGTAGGACCTAGTCTGTACCTTAAGTTGTAATGGTGAGCTGTGCCTTGACGAAGCGCTGGCTGCAAGAGGCGAGGACATGGCTATAGCTGAGGCAGAGGTCCAGAGCCCAAGTTTAGCGTCCTCGCCCCCTGAAAATAAAATTCCTCGCTTGGAATCCCAGTATGTGCTCCTGACAATCTCACTGTGTCCTCCATTCAATACTTGACAAAGTTGAAGCGAGTCTGTCTGAACGTGCAGGATGTTGATATTACCCCTAGAATCATTAACAGAGTATAGAAATAAGTATCGCGATCGTCAATGCAATAAAGAGATACCAGAGAACACCGCAGTGTACACGTACTCGTTCGATCCAGAGATTAAGAACAGACGCCCGGTCTCTGTTTCGAAATGGCAATCGATTCCGTAATCCAATGTCAATCCTAGAGCAGGGTTACTGACACCACGAATGTCACCAAAGTGGTGGATCGCGTCCGCATCATCGCTGTTCCATAGAGACAAAGTCTCCATATGGCTTAGACAGTAGATGTACTCTGCATTTGGACCAAAGTACCCTACTTTGTTGATGCTGGCGCCAGTATTGGACACGACCATCAGACCCTCCTCTTCGTCCATATCCGTAAGATCAAACTGACAGATCAGTCCATCAACGGATCCGGTCATCAGTCGCACAGGGTTGGTTGGATGAAATTTGACGTTGGTAATGTCCTCGCTATGGGATTCAGAATACGTCGCAATAATGGCTGAGGTGTTGCTCCTAGCATCGAAAAAGTGAATGTTCGCATCATAATCCTTGAGTTCCGTTCCAGCAGCGAGGACTTGTTCCGAAGAGTTGATATCAAAAGACAATAACACATGTTTTTGCGGAGCTGTATGACCCATTGGGATTTTATTGAGTTAGTCAAGCACATAGGTATTAATTCACGCAAGATGTCGCCTCATTAGGGAGTAATTAGATGACTTACTGGTGAAGACCTGTACCGGACCTCCTTCAGTTCTGAGATCCCAGCAGGCGACTGTGCCGTCCTTTGAGGAGGACATAAGGATATTCTCACCATAAGCTTTGACCTGGGTAATGGTATCCGTATGAAATTTGAGGATGTTTTTGATAGCGAGCGTTGCTGGGTTATACAGCTTGATTTCGTGATTTGAAGCTGAGACGACCAGGTTAGAGCTGTTGGCGGCAATGTCAAAGATGTAGATGTCGCCATGTGAAAAAGCCGAACTCTGCTTGAGCGCCAGTGGTGGTTGAATCAGTCGTGGCTCATAGGTGATAGGAATCTGCGGTGGGACGCCGTCATTCATATTGGGTCGCGTGTGGGAGGAGTAGGGAGTTGAGGATAGTGAAAGGACGCGGGTGGTCAGGGCAAAATGGTGGCAAAAAAAGAAAAAAGAAAAAAAAAAGCGAAATGTCAACAACAATAGGCAAAGACAGTCCCGGTGCTGCGGTGCTGCGACACGCGCAGCTTTGACGCGACGTGACAAACCTTATCTTTCTACGACTTCGGCGCACTTAGAATAGGACGAGTGTTTTCTTCATCGCCATTAATCGGCTTCAGAGACATGTGGTCTTACAGGCTTGGATAAATAGCCCTTTTGTGCGAACGAACTGTATTAAAGTATCCAGAATCGTATGGGATGGGCGAGGCATCTGTCCGGGATGGTACCAAGATTCTCAAACTATCTGCGCAGAGAAAATCTTTTTGTGGTGAAGAGAGCTGCTACGCAGCGTGCGACTAAAAAGCACAGCGAAGGGATAGATCTCAGATTCAGGCGTATTTGTGTCGAACATATGGTCCTCTCTAGCGGAATCAGGCTTTCTTCAAAAAGGCGCATGAAGGAGTTCTGTCTCCTTATTTCATGAATGCCCGCGTGCCTTTTTCTTTTTCATTCAATAGATTTTATGTAATTGTCTGTAAGGAGACTACATATAAATCCAGGCCGCCATGAGAGACAATACAGTAGACAAAAGATGGAAGGGAGAAGGAAAAGAAGGAGGGGAGGAGACTCAATGCCGGCAGAAAAGATTTGTGCAAGATATAGAGAAAGAATGAGATGAAAGGTAGGATGGACTCTCAATCCATCGGACGATACCATGAAGTGCATTTTCTGTCTCCTCAATCCAGCGTCTCCGTAAATACAGATGCACAAAAATGACACGCACTTCCATCTGCACAGAACACCATCTCTGGCTCATCACATAAGCTATTCGCCGATCCTAGGCGGAGAAACACAGCGATCCACTAAGCTGAAGGGGAGCAAGGAGAGCGTAAAGGAGGCGCATTACGTTTTGAGCTTAGAACCCCACTATGAGAAGAGAGACAAGCAGAAGAGAAGCACTAGGCACGACCTCTCATCGCGTGTCTTATTTCAATGGCTTAATGGCCCAAAGCTTTAGTGATACAGGAGGTAGCGTTAAGTCATGGCACGACTACGTTTATTTCCTCGTTTTCAACAACCCGTTCCTTTGGGCACTCGCATTATCTCTTTATCATCGGACAAAAAGAAAAAAAGAAAAAGATAGAAAAATCTGTCTCGCGGGATACAACGCCTCTTAGATGGGTCTCTAGCCCATCGTTATCGATTGTGTGGCCGCAGAACACTGAAGCGAAAGAGAACATGCCTCTCCAATGGCAAGGAAAAGAAGAGGCCTCATTGGGTAGCACGATCGACAATCTACATGTGCAGACAATGCTACCGTGTCATTAAAAAGAGGCTGAGAGCCGTGGAAGAAGTTTTGTGTGTTACTTCTGGTGCCCATGCATATGTGTGTGAAAAAAGAGCCCGTGTGTGTGTGTTGGAGCAGCAGATGGACGCATTCCACATTCTAGTCGACGCTGCATGCGAGCACAGACAGGTCGATCCGATGCACAGACGTACATTCAATTCACACGGACAATTCTCACAAATGCGGAAAGAGAGAACAACCTTCCTCCCGCGCATGCAGCCAACCCCGCATCCACGTCTACATCCGCATCCACATGGCTCTATATGAGTCCATACGCAAGCGCGCCCAGTACCGGCGGACGACCTTATTTTTGTAGAAAAGAATAAAGACGATAAAAAAAGGAATAAAAAGGATTGGAATTCCACCATATGCCTTCTCACTTTCTTAATTCTCTTCGTCCTTCACATCTATCTCGATTCCTCATCTCCTCTTTCCGCAATTGACCATTGCACATTACGATCAACCTCTCTCCTCATAACGCGACCATCGCTCTCGTGTGCTATCCGTCCCTCATATAATCCTTCCCCCGCTCCTCCCGCTCCTCCCGCTCCCTCTCCTCCTCCTCTTCCCCTCCGTCCCCCCCTCCCTCCCTCTCTCTCTCACCACCTCAAACCCCCTCGAAATAATTCCTTAATTCTTACCGAACACAACTAACAAACAGCCATAGCAACGATCGCCGATCCTTTGTCCCTGTCCACAGTTATGGCGCATAGTAACAACACCGATGGACTTTATCATCCACAAACATACTCGTTCCTGAGCCCAGAGACCTTTGAGACCCTGGTCGAGGGGTACATCAACCAGCTCCACGTCCGTAAACGAAACAAAGCTCTGATCACCCAACAGCTCGCCAACGACTGCTTGATGGTCCTCACCAACCCAGAGAACACTGCAATCTTCAACCCAAAATTCCGGTGGTGGGTCCGTAAGCACTTTGTGTTCACTGTCGTGGGTGAGCTCCGAATTTTGTTGGATAAGAAGAATGGTAAACCTGTGTGTGTGCGGGAACAGCTGTATGACAAGGTTTGCTATTTTCATCACATCATTGGACATGGAGGACGCGACAAGACCTTTGCTGCTGTAAGTAGCCGCATCATCGCCATGCCTACGTCTGCTCCGGCTGAGCATGGCAAATGCGAATGCTGTGCTCCCTAATGCTAATGCCAATGCTAATGCACGTATGGCAAAATTACCTGATCCATTTCCCCTTTCCCCCTGATCTGACCATGCTCCTCCTGCTCTCTCCCTTGATGTTTTCATACAGATCACAAAATCGTACTCCAAGGTCCCTGCAGAACTGGTCTCGCTCTTCACGAAGAACTGCCAGACATGTCTTGGTGTCCGCAAGTACAGCAAAAATAAACGCCCCATCCTGAACGAGAACGAGTACCCACATCACCATCACCATCAACAACAACAGCAACAGCAGCAGCAGCAACAGGCACAGCTCACCTGCGATACCAGCAGTTATAGCAGCTCTTCCTCCGCTTCCTCCTCCGCCACCTCTCAATACCACTCTCAACAACAGTATGGCATGATCACCAAGCCTGAGACGGGCACCATCACCCCTATCTCGCCCATTATGCACTCGGTCAATTCTGGATTTTTGGGAAGCACTAGTACTCAGCAGCAGCTTGACTCCAGCTACACTCAGTCCCAATTGACCCAATTTCAATACCAACAGCTGCAGCAGATGCACAATGCCATGAACGCACAACACATGGGTATGACTCTGGACTTGTCGGAAATGTCTCTCGGAAATGGCCATGTCAGCGGCCTTGGCAGCTTATCAGGGCTCGGTCATATCAACACCACCGGGCATTACAATCTTCACGGAGCGATACCGGACCTCAACAGCACTTGTTCAACTCCAACTGCTCTGCCCAAGATGGATCTGCCTCTCATACAGCCCTACGACCCCAATATGGCTGGCGCCTTGCTACCCCTCGGCCATTTGACTCAGCACCAGAACACCTTGGAATCCTCATCAGAACAATACGACGAAGAGCAGATCGATGCAATAGGTACTCGGTACTCTCCTCTGTTGGATCATCACTACCACGCCCACGCATACCAGCAGCACCATTTCCAGAATAACGAGTATACAACCACATCCTATACAATGAACGACCATCAACAGCAGCAGCTTCAGTCCACATACTCTGCTGCCATGTCCCTGACATCCATGCCCCTGATACAGCAGCATAATCAGCACTCTTATGAGCAACAACAGCAGCAACGCCAAGGGTACCAGCAGCCTGAGTCTTCACCCATGCTGACTCAAAACCAGATGATCCAAAAGCAGATCCAGCAGGAGCAGCAGCGGCTCCATCAGCAGCAGCAGCAACTGAGTGTCTCAACCTCATTCGCGTCGCTCCCAGCGTCGGGATCCTCCGCATCCTTGTCTTCACCGCCTCCCTCAGCTGCTCCTTCGCTGAGCTGCTCTATTACGACGCCTACCACGAGCATGTCCCCAACGCCTCTCCTCGTCTCGGCCGCTCACTCGAACGCGTTGGTCAGCAGACTTCTACACCCTGCTCACGCTCTGTCCAGTCTCTTGGACCATGAGCAAAAGAGCCATTTAAGCACCGTTGCCGAGTTGGTCTCTGCCTCTCATGATCTCTAGAGGATCCCCTCTGCCCCTGTCTTTATCTCTCGTCTTTTCATGACGACGTCTCTAAACAATATGATGCCTCCACCCTCTTGGACGTTGCTCGCTCCTTCATGTATATATGCCTCTGTCTCTCTCTTTCTCTCCTTCTCTCTCTCTCATTCATGCACACCCACTTATTTCCTTCATCTTTGCGCCTCTTTTTCGAGACTTTTCACTACTTCGCGTTGTCATGCTTCGCTCCTCTCATGCTCGTTGTATTGTTTCCTCATGTTCATCTCACGTCGCTGTTTTATACCCCCCCTCCTTTCCCTCCTCCTCTCCTCGCTCCCTCCTTCCTTTTCCTCCCACATTCCCTCGCCTTGCCGCGTCCCCTCATTGTAAAGACCTATGTTCTCATAGACCCTGTATAGCCTCCTATAATAATACGTAATATGTACAACATATAATCGCAAAGTAGAAGTTTGAAACATGTGCTTATATTGTTGCAATAGTTATGACATTGGGTAAGGTCGGGGCATGATGAATTGTACAAGCATGGCAATGGTACTCTTTCGCTCGAGTCTTTTTTTTTTTGAGTCCGCTCACATCTTGGCTTTGTCCGGATTTGGTGAATATCCGAAAAAGATGGGCGATACTCTTGCGGGATCCATTAGCACCGGCTCTGCTGCTGTCGCAAAAGTATTCCTTTGCAGTGTCAAAGACTGCGGCTGTAATGGTGATGGTGATGACGATGACGATGGCAATGGTGAAGAGATCGGGACATTGGCTAGTGCTAAAGGTGGTACCGGTAGCCCCTGCGGAAAGGACTGAGTGACATGACTTCTTCGCTGCTGAAAGAACAAGCCCGAAAATGCTGGATGTAGAACTGAGGGATCTAACACGCTCAGTAGAAAAAAGAGATAAGCATAGGGACTTTTGATTTAGAAGACCAGAGAGAACTCAATATCGGCGCAGCAAGGGAGAATGGCGAAGTTAGGGCTCAATACCGAGGTGAGGATGTCGTGCTGCTGAGGTGTACCGCGTAGAGTTGTGTGAAGGGTAATGCAATGACTGATGGGGGTTCCTCCTGGCGGGACAATCGAGTGGACACGATGCGCTGTAGTGCTGATGGGCCCTCTGGTAGGCGGGTGATCCGCTGGTGAGGTGAGGGAGCATGGTTGACAAGCGCTTTGTCGAGCCGAGTGAGTTGAATGAGTGTGAAGTGAATGCAAGAGACAAAAAAATAAAAGAATGCACGCGCCGGAGAGTTGGATCCTTAAAATGGCATCTTTCTGTTGAAGTCACACAGAGCCCATTTATTTCAGCACTGGTGGACGACTATAGTCGCAGCGCCTGCACAGTCCGCCCGAAACCAACAGCAACCCAGTCTGGGCTTGCGCTCGACCACGCAATCTGATTAACCTCACCACCGACATTGGCTGCTCGGAA
This sequence comes from Gamsiella multidivaricata, assembly GCF_025024155.1. Classification (NCBI taxonomy): domain Eukaryota; kingdom Fungi; phylum Mortierellomycota; class Mortierellomycetes; order Mortierellales; family Mortierellaceae; genus Gamsiella; species Gamsiella multidivaricata. The sequence continues at coordinate 56,669 of NW_026251725.1, forward strand.
GGGCTCGTGCAAGACCCGAGTCGACGAACTGGGAACCGGGCTCTTGGAGTTGCCAGCACCACCCGCAGTTCCTGCTTTGGTATGGTGAACGTTGCGGTGGTCCTCGCCCCTGTCGTGTCTCATCTGATTCACTTCCCAAATAAATACTTGATGATCGTCGCCTAGCAGTCGTTTTAAATCCCAAATGAAAAAAGGGTCAACGAACGTGTCATTCACAAAGTATAAAACGAGAATAGACGTTTGGCGAAGCACTTACTCCCTGTAGCGATTTCGGAGCTGCTGATTGGAGACCAAGCCATGCAATTGACAGCCCCCTTGTGTCCACGTAGCTCTGAGATCGGAATTCCAGGTACTCGGATATCGAGGATCTGTACGCTTGAAGAGTCCATATGAAAGGTTGAAAGATAGTTTGCATCCAATTTGTTGAATGACAGTCGAAGTAGTGGCATTGGGGGTTGAGCTGCAATCTGAGAGCTACTAGGTTGCAAGCCTGGGATGGACGAAGTCGTCTCATAGATGATGGTCGAGTGCTCCAGTGCCCTGAGATCAAACATACGCACACTGCCGTCTGCGCCTACACTGGCAAAAATGTCTGAGTTGTTGTTCGCAAATGTGACATCGTAGACCTCCTTGTCGTGGGCGATGAGCTGTGTCTTTGCCTGCTGAGTTTCCACATTCCATACCGTGCATGTTGTATCGATAGAGCTAGTCACAATCAGAGCGGGATCAAATGTGTTCCAGTCGAACGAGGTCAATGGCGCACAAAAGTTGGCTTTTGTCTATTGTACCATAAGGCATAAAGACAGATCCGTTAGTGCTCCGTACTTGCTTCATCGAAAGCAATTGAGCTACATCCTTGAGATACTTACGTTTGCAAGGACAGCTCTTTGAGCCAGCTGCTGACGCATCACTGGTGGATGTCGCCGTCCTATCGTGTTACTTGCGCCATTGTCATGTTCCGAGTCATCTTTGAGATCCCATAACCGAAGGTAGTCACCAGTTGTCGCCAGTAGATCATACGGCTTACGATGCCCTCCCTGTTGAAAACAGACGTTTTAAGTGCGTTGGTCGGTCACAGCGCTTGTGCTGAAGTTTCGGTCGCCAGAGTGCAGAGCAAGTCAATCCTGGGCTACCTACCTTGTACGGCTCCCACTTGATTTTAGTTACAGGGTATTGCTGATGGTTGGTCTCCGCTATGGCGACCCAGTCTGACATGGAGGTGGGATTGTATTCCTTGCCATCGTTTCCTGCGAACTCCTGTAGCGTTATGACTTGAATCTAAACGCGTTGAGTGATAGCAACGTAGCCATGTAAGTCAAACGAACAAAATGCGCCTCACGTCGAGCTTCAATAGCAGAACCACTTTCACACCTTATTGCTACCATCCTCGATAAAGCTTCCAACGGCCAGTCTAAGGGCTTCCCGCTCGGTGGGCTGGTTAGACCAGTCGAGACCATAGACTGGCCATGGTGCCGAGTAGTTTAGGATCTCTTTGCGTGTTTGTCTCGTGGACGATATAGGAGCTGAAGTTGAGGGCGAAGATGAGGACGCGGCCACGTAGCCTTGACCAAACGTTGGGAGCCCTCCCGTAGTCTGGGGTAAAGCCATGTATGTTTGAAAGCTGCCTCGTGTGTTTTCGCGTATGTGTTTAAAGTGATCGCTAGCAGGGGCAGCTGAAGATGGTGATGGTGATGGAGTAGGGGGTAATGAAGGAGAGTCGTGCACCAACCATAGCCAGCGGTGCGCATGGTATGTCGTGTTTCTCCTTAACTTTATATTGTAATATTATCATTAATTTTGGAAAGTAGAGACATTCTCTCCTTCCTTCCGTTTGGTCATCTCGCTTGCATCTGCTCTTTCTTCATCCCTCCACGCGGCGCGATCCAATAAACCATCAGACATGCAGCTTCCATTTTTCATCAAGACCCCAGCCGTTGCCATCATCGGCGAGACCTGCTACAACTCGCTGATCGAGGATTTCAACTATCGCGATGTGCACTGCATCAAATACGGCATCTCCAAGGGTCTTGGCCTCGGTATCGTCGCTGGTGGCGCTATCGTCAAAGTGCCCCAGATCATCAAGATTGTCCAGGCCCACTCAGCCCAGGGTGTGTCGCTGTCATCTTACATGCTCGAGACCCTTGCCAGCGTGATTTCGCTCGCCTATAACTTCCGTCAGAATAACCCTATTTCGACCTACGGTGAGACATTCTTCGTCACCATCCAGAACCTCATTATCCTGGTCCTCATGCTCCACTACAGTGGCAAGAACACCACGGCCTTTGTGATCCTCACGTCCTTCTTGTTCATGGGCAACATTCTCTCCAAGACCTCGCAGTTCACCCAAATCGATGGTACTGTCGTCACCACAGCATTGGTCTCCCAGGGTGCCCTGGCCTTCTTGCAGTTCGCGACTATCCCTATCAACCTGTTCTCCAAGGTTCCTCAGATCATTGAAAATTACAAGAACGGCAGCACAGGACAGCTCTCGGCTTTCACGATCTTCAACTACTTTGCAGGATCATTGGCTAGAGTGTACACGACCTTGACGGAGGTGGACGATATCATTATCTTGTCGGGCTTCCTCCTCAGCACCATCTTTAACTGCATCCTCGCCTTGCAGATGGCCCTCTACTGGAACAACTCGAGCCACCCCGTCAAGGATGAGAAGGCCGGTAGCTCCTTGGCGGGCCCGTCCGAGACCAAGAAGCGTGTGAAGAAGCTCGATTGAGATGGGTGGTCCAGTGGTCGGTCAGGGATGGATAGGGCGTTGCAAAGAGGAAGGGCAATATGGGAATCATCTTGGAGCAGCGGCGATGCTATAGAGGTGTTTTCAGACGACGATGAGGACGAGAAGTATGGTCGAGTTGATGAAAGGAGATCCAAGACGCGATCGCGGGCCATCCGAAAGTCGCGCTGGCAAAGAGGGCTGGTGTTGCAAGTTGGGCGGTTACGGCTGAGGCGAATGATGGTTATTGTTGGGGTGCTGGGTTGGTGGAGTATGCAGTGGCTGGTCTACAAGTGGATGACGGAAATTCAGTTCGAGGGAACCAAGGACCGGTTCCTGTGGCGACAGGGTCTGCACCACGGACCCGTGCGTCCTTCTAACGGTCCGACATCTGGCAGTAGTAATGTGGTTCTTGAAGTTCTTTAGGTCTCTATGTGATATGAAATAAACAGATTCATCAGTGCATTGGCATGGATCGGTCGCCTTTTTCTCCTTTTTGCAATAACTTTGGGATTGCAGGACAAATGAGATCTTTAAGGTTGTCACCACGCGCGAGCGCCGTTCTGACAAAGACAGCTCCTGAAAGATCCTACATCTCACAGTTCCTCTCATTCGCACATGCCGCTCACTCTCTAGTAGACCACCCTCCTCTCTCGCCTTCCTCATGCTCTTGGCTGCATCCATCTGATCGAATCCTCTCATTCCTTCTTGATCCCTAATGGACTTTGTAACATACCAGTTCGACTCGCCGGCGCAGTTCTACGCAGGTGCGCACTCGACTTTCAGACACTTCTTTTTCGTATATTGTCCTACCATCCTGTAACAGCAGGAGCCCCGTCTAACTCCAATACTTTATCTCATTGATGTACACTATTTTACTATAGAGCTTAAGGATGTGTTGGACGGAGGTGGGTTTTATGACAGCCCTGAATCCCAGGTCGGTGTCTTTATTTCATTAATTGTGCTCTATCAAGGTACATCATTGAACACACTTCTGCACTCATGCTCATCCGACTGAAAGTGCGGAAGGGCTAACGTTTCTTGCTTGATTGTGCTACAGATGAATTCCTGGATGGATCCGGTCAAGATTTGGCACAATGCTGCTATCGCCTGTTTGATTCAAATGTCTTCCAGCGGTATATGGAGATAATCACCCGGTCGATCATAGACCGGGCTATCCAAGTGCGTCATTGCCTCCATAACTCTCTCATTTCAAAAGAATTATATATCATCGGTCGAAGGGGGTAATAATAATCCGTTTTGAATTAATGTCGAAATAGAGCCCGGAGGACAAGGATATGTGGATCACATACCAAGTATTAATTTACGCCGGCAAGGAGTTCCCCAAGGTCTTTCATTGGATGCTCAAGAGCGAGTTCTTTGCAAAGTTGAAATATCAGATCCTGAAGCAGGAAGGTAAAGCAAGCTCTTTTTTATCTGGTGCTTGATTGCGCTGCGTCGACTAAATGATTCCTGATCTCGGACATTGTTATCCTTCCGTCTACCTTCGACGGTTTCAGGCACAAGAATGCAACCCCTGGCTGTCAATATAATGTATGAGATGTGCCGAGTGCAACAGCTGAAAGAATGCGATCTAGGTAACGATCGCGAGTTGCATTACCAATGCGGATAAAAAACCAAAACCAAAGCCATACATGCTGACAAATCTTTTCTTACTGCCGATTGACTACGAAGCTCTGGTGGATGAAGTGTTTTTGCATTACCTCCTAGACCTTGTCGAACGGACACGGACAGATGAAACCGAGACCTTAAACTACAGTGCGATCAAATTACTCTTGGTCTTCAACGAACAGTTTATGCTCTACATGTCAGATCGATCCCACTATACCCAGGTCGGGAACAAACCTGCCTACACCGGGAATCCACTACTCACCGTCCTCACTGACCGACCGGGACTCAGCTGTACCTTTGGCGAAAACCTGATCTTCATTTTGAACCGAGCAGGTACCATGGAGTTCGGGATTACAGACACGCTCATGCCCTCTCCTTAAGACATGTCTTTATTCTGTGCAGTTCTAACATGTCCTGTTCGTCCTTGTATTTCTTTATTACACTTTCAACATAGAGGAAACTGCGCTCCAGATGTTGATTTTGAAGCTCCTATACCTCCTGTTCACAAATCCAAATCTCTACGAATTTTTTTACACCAACGATCTCCATGTCCTTGTCGACGTTGTTATCCGCGAACTCTGGGATCTCCCCAAGGAGGAGGAATCCCTTCGCCATGCTTACCTCCGCGTTATGGGACCTTTGTTGACCAATACCCAACTCAAACGTGCCACCTACAAACGCGCCGAGATCTTTCGCCTGCTTCGGGACCTGGGCGGCGGAGATATGGATTCAACACTGCGACGACAACTGTACGAACAGCAGCTAAAGGAAGACTTGCTGGAACAGGAGCGCGCTCAGCATGCAAAAGTGACATACAGAGATCGCCTCAGCAGCAGTAGTAGTACCGGCAGTAATACATCGTTGGCGCGGTGGGCATCAGATCGGAGTGGGTGCTCCAGTCCAGTGCTCTCGTTTGAAGTTGAGCATAGGAAGCGGCAATTGGGGCACAGCAAGTTGTCGAACGACAGCAGTTCGAGCTCGCTTAAAGTGCCAGGGCAGGAGGAGGCCGAAGAAAGGGCACGATACCATTTATCACAGCAGCAGCTGTCGCAATCGCCAACACAGGAAGAGAGCGCATTGATCAAGATTGAGCAGCCTGAGCCAGAAAGGAAGGAGCCTCAGCCTCGGGCTACAAGTCCGACGACTTTGCGGCTTGTGGAACGCGTGCTTCGGGAGTGGTTGGACAATGAGATGAGGAATGGGGCGGGTACCACAGGTGCGGGACTATCGGTGCGTGGAATAACTGATAGGTGAGCGGCCGAGGCTCCAGGGTAATTTCAATAAAAAGAACCTTGATTTAACCTCTGAACACGAGCCATTTATTCATGGTGTCTTGGGCATACCTGGAGCTGTTCAAAAGTCCCTTTGATGCGCTGTCTTATTTCATGCTAATCCCCCGCTCTAAAGGCAATGCGTATTTTCATCGTACATTTATATCCGAGTATTATGAAAGGTGGATATTTACTCAAATACAGGGGAGGAGGCGGATCAGTATGTTTTAGTTTTAGGTCTTTTTCAGAAATAGCGATTGTGTGCAACAGCACAGCACCTGCGGACTGGGAGTTACTTGTTTGAGGAGCATGCATTGGTCATAGTCAAAGAGGCGGGTGATATTATCAACATTGTCTGTGTAACGACGAGCGACCTCAAACTGTCCCAAACTCGCCCAAGACCCCTGTCTCTGGCAGCACTCATCCATAAGGCAGGGGCGTGTCGTTTCATCGTGCGGTCATCCTGCGGGGCCCTCCATCGCCATTCTCGGTACTCCCCAGTCCAGCTGCCCTGGGATATAACTCCAAGCGTTCTTTCATGTTCTTTTCTCTTTCTCTTTCTCTTTCTCTCATTATTCTTTTCTTTGTTCTCTTTATATTCATATCTATCCCACTATCACCCCCTTCTATCTCTTCGTTGCCCACTTCTTAGTCTCTCTTTTGAACGCGTCTCCTTCCTATCTCCTCATTGTCATCATTATCCTCCATTCGCACATATAATCGCACTTTTTCGCCTCTCGCCTCTTTACCCCTCATTAAATTCATCTGCACGCGCCACTTTGTACATTTCACCTCATTGACAGCATGCCTCATTTCACTCTACTATCCAGCTCCACACTACTCCGTCTCGCCTTCGCCCTCCTATCGCTATTCTGCATAACTACGTTCCCCACTACCCACGCTCAAAGCAAAAACGGGAAATTTCAGCCAACGGTCTCCGATGGGACCTGGAGCTCGTTCGTCGAAGGCATGGGACTCTACGTCTTGGGAGCAAGCACAGGGAGCCAAGGAGATAGAACCCAAGCCTTCATGATCGACCTCTCAACTTCCTGGAGCGCATCCAAACCAGCTTACAAAAAACTGCCCGATTTACCAACAGGCCCGAAACAAGGAACAATTGTCCCTGGCGCCATTGCAGCCGACAACCAGACCTGGGCGATCCCATTCGTTGACGGTGTGCAGACCTTCAATATTACTACCTCTAAATGGCAGCGATCCAGCAAATTCAACTTCAAGGTCAACAGCAACTACAGTATCTCTGTTGCTGGGCCCAGCAGAGACATTATCTACGTGCCAAATGGGGTCATCGGCGGTTCCGGCCTCCCGGAGCTGCTGAGGTTGGATATGAACACAAATAAATATACCACCGCTCCTATGGCCCCAGACTTGCAGCAATCAATGGGGTTCTCGGCTGCTTGGAGTGACTCTAAACGAAAGATGGTTGTAGTTGGAGGAACCGCCGACAAGCAGTTTGTTTACAACGACATCTTCAACTGGATGCCTTTGGTGGCAGATGGCGATAGACCTACTCAGCGGTCGTATCCCTGCCTTGTCCCGTTCGATGGAGGTAACAAGATGATTCTGTTCGGAGGCAACAGTCTTGATCTGACGACCAGCTTCAGAGATATATACATACTGGAACTCAAAGACAGCAATACAGCCAGTACATGGACAAGTGGACCCGAAGCCCCGGAATCAAGAACATCACTTGCATGCGCCGTCTCGAACGGGTATTTTATCGCCTGGGGCGGTCTGACAATAAAAAACGACAACACTCAACCCGCCAGCACCATGCAATACGCCGGCAACACGCCTCTGATCTACGACATCAACAATCAAACCTGGGTATCCCAGTACATCGCTCCAGTAGTGCAGCCAAATGTCACCACAACCCCTTCTCCCACGTTTACATCGCTCGCACCTAACGCTACCAGTACTGTCTCCAACACCACCATCACCCCTACTACCTCTGAATTCATCTCTCCTACCACCACTGCTTTCACCCCTCATCCCACCATTATTCCCACTTCGTCCGCCGACTTGTCAAGATCAACATCAAGTTCAGGGATCACCAAACATCTCCCTTTGATCCTGGGACTGGTTTCGGGTGCCATAGTCTTGGTTGTAGCCGCGCAAGCATTCGTTCTATACCGTTCCCACAAGAGACGAAAGGCGGAAAAGGGCGACCCCTACAGTAAGAAGTTGGCCCTTTTGAAAGGCATCCCAAGTTCGGATTTCCCCCCCTCTGGCCCCTCTCCGTCTACAGTACACCACACTCGACACAGCCCCACTGTATCGGATTCCTATCGATCGAGCCCTGGCGTTATGTCGCCGATGCTTACTGAGAGATCGAATATGTACAACCCAAACTACCAGCCGCGGTCTCTTACTTCTGAGGCATACTACTCTAATACTGGTTATATTTCACCGCCGCCTCCTGCTGCTAGTCGGAACGAGATGAGACAAAGCTCCAGGCACAGGTTGCATCGCAGTGATGACGACTTTTTCAGCCATCAAGGCGATCCTTCATGGCAGTCGAATTATGACACTAGTCGACAGCACTCCGTATTCAAAGACAGATCCCGGGGCGCCGTCCCTAGCTCTTGGGGTGGCTCACAGTATTCGCGTTCGCATTCGCGGTACGAGCCACCCGGCGGGATGAGGCGAGGCATGCAAGATGGAGGTGATTACAATCGATTTCCGCAGGATCCATACATGTCGTTTCCGAAGGAATCTATGAAGGAGAGACGCAACGTTCAAGCAGGCGATTTCGGATCTCATCGCGCGTCACAGCACCCCCATGCGATTGAGGGCTACCGTAGCGAGGAGAGCTTTTCGCAGGGCCGTTATATGGACATGGATGACTCTGCAACGGTGATAAACGACGATTATTTTGATGACTAATAATATAGAAGACTCGACCTACAAACCCTCCCTCCTCTTTTTTCCCTCTTTTCTCTTTTCCTTCCCTCACATACAGCACCGCTGAAAAACTATAGAATAAAGTCATGACCACGATATTATACACATAAATTGCCATATTTTGCCGCATATTGCAGAAGGGGGGGGGTTTTGAGAGCCATGGCATGCTGTGCATGGTTTTTTAGGTGACAAAGGTCGCATTGTAACAAAGCACCCGATTAGATTGTTTATATCGCCGCCCCCCTCCACCCGCCACGCCTACAGGAGAAACTAAAGTGTTTTACTCGCAGGATAACGGGCGGGGGGAAGGTATTTTTTTTTTAAAAAAAAACACGCGGCGCATATTTTCTTATTTTAAAAATAAAAATAAAGGAGGGGAAGGGGTCATGGCGCGACTTTGTGGGAAATAAAGAGACAACCCCTTCAATTGTTCACTGAAACCTATATAAAACAGATCCTAAAATATTTGACAGTGTTGCAACAATAAGTCCCTGCAGCTGCTGTGCTGTGCTACATGCAATATACACAAAACCCCATCACAAATACACTAGTCTATAACGCACCGTTGAGACATAGATGGCACGCACGCGCGCACCCTCCTAACTAGAGGAAAAAAAAAAAAAAAAGGCCCGCTGCCCGGAGAAGCACTCGGACAGACAGAAGTTCAGCCGTACTGAACACATAGCCCCTAAAGCTGACCAAGTGTGCGTTCTGCAAAGTTTTTTTTTTTTTTTTTTTTTTTCAAGTACTATATTTTAATAAAATGTTAGAAAAAAAACATTTATAGTCCTTCGCACATGAACTACTTTATCATTTACATTTTTCATATTGAGTGTGGTGCCTGGAGAGATTCTTAGATAAGAGTCGTTGTTTTTTTATTATTGATCATTGCTATGCATGGATGAATTCATAAGATACAAGTTTTTTTAAAAAAAAAATGGCTGTAGCAGGTAAGAACATAATGGTGAAAGGGGTGGAGGGAAGAGGGGGCTATGTCGAGAATTAAAAAAAAAAAGAGGGGAGCTATACAAGAGTTGGAAGAATGCGATGCAAAATAAAATAGTAGTAGCGTGTGAGTGCGTTCAAACCAAAGAGCCCCTCGAGCCAGTCTGTCCGAGTTTATCGTGGCGAGTTCGCAGGTTGGGCGAGTACATCGCCTTTTCGTTCATGTCCTGGGTGACCTTGGCGCGGTTCACACGAGAGCGGTAGAAGAACACACCGGCAACAGCGGCGACGACGAACAAGCTGCCGAGGACAGATCCGGCGATGACGGCAACATTGGGCTTGCGGCCTTCCGAAGAAGAAGGTGAGGACATGGCCGACGAAGACGAGGACGAGGAGGGAGAAGCGGTGGCTGAGGGAGAAGTGATGGCTGAGGGAGAAGTGATGGCTGAGGGTGAACTGCTAGAGTTGGATGGCGAGGCGACGTAGTCGGTCGTCCACGATTGAGACTTGAGGTTGTAGACGAGAGTTCCAGGGGCGAGCTTATCGTCACTGTCTCCCTCCGTGAGTCCACCACCCCAGGCAATGAAGTAATCGCCTGAGATCGCACAGGCAGAGGAGTCGCGCCTTTCAGAGTCATCGGTGGCAGGACCGCGGGACCAGGTCATAGTGGCCACATCCAGGATATAGATATCGTTCAGGCTGGTCTGGAGCCCCGGCTGTCTCGAGTAACCACCAAACAAGACCATCTTGGAGCCTCCATAAGCTGGGACAAGGCAGCTGTCGCTGCGTATACCGGGAAGATCACCCGTGGCGGTGACATGGGTCCATCCCTCGGATGTGCTGTATGTATACAAGGGATCATTCGACTCTGTGAAGAGGACGAGGCTCTTGATAGCGGCGCTCCATGCAGCGGAGTAAAGGTAGGACTCGCTGAGCCCGTCGGACATGGGCACACCCTCAAAGGTCTTGGCCTCTAGATCAACCTTCAACATCGAGCTTTCATTGTTTTTGCCGAGATAACCGTTAGGCACGTAAATGAGACCGGTCTCAGGGTCGGTGACTGCACCGAGTCTATAGGCGGTGTTGATACTGCTGCTTTGAATGGCGGTGGACCACTGCGAGGACTCGAAGTTATAGACGTAACCTGTACCGTTGATGAGATTGAACCAGTTCTTGTTGTCAGAAGAGAGGGTGCTGGGACGAGACCAGGCGCTGGGTCCATCGGGGAGCTTCTTGTAGGCTGGGCTGCTTGCGCTCCAGGAGACGGAGAGGTCGATCATGAATGCCTGAGGGGTTGCGGGTGAGGAATTGTTGTCGCTTGACAGGGGGTTACCGCCTAGGATGTACAGGCCTTGGCCTTCGATAAAGGCAGAAGAGGGACCGGCTTTGGCATCTGGTTGGAAGGACTGAGCGAAGACCGAAGGTGCAAAGGAGGCACTCAAGAGGAGCGTGGAAACATACGAGAGGAGGAGGAATGCAGAGCTGAGGGATCGGGTTCGTGGAGTCATGTTGATGAGAATTGTGTGTGTATGTGGTTAAAAAGAAAAAGAGAAGAGAGTAAGTTTGCTTATTTCTGAAGTGTTGGAAAGAGCTGGAAGAAGAGAAGGAGCTTGGATGAGGGGAAATAAGATCCATGGCGGATCCTTTTTATACCTGACGCGACGCGGGTTTTAGAAAGGTGTCCTGAGAACGTTCCGATAAAGAGTACGCCAACATGCTCATGAGAGGCATCACTGTTTTTGTGTAAAACCGTTAACGCTGGCAGTGCATTCCAGCACTAGCCCCTGTTTGTCAACAAATGGGGCGGCCATAGTCTATAGTGAACATGCAGCTTCCATGCAGCTTCGATGTTTTGCCGCACGGTTCACTTCCCCTTTTTTAGAATTAGCGGCTAATTTACATTTTGTGGCCCCAGGCGGGCACCCCCCGCCACTGTGCTCGTCCCCTGTGGACCAAAAAAATCAAATAATTTTTTTGTTTTACACAATGCACGATGCATCCACGATAGATAATAGCAGGGCGTGGAACCGTATCTCCGTGATTCCGGTTCCGTGTTTCAGTCCGCTCTTTTTTTGTTTTTTTTTTTTTTGTTTTTTATTTGCAACTTCACATAGTCCTGACCATGGACTGTACCGCCTCCAAGAATAGATAGTCAACTGGCAGGAGATTAGATATAAAGTAGACACCGCACAGAAATTCAAGTGTATTGTCCCGTAGTGGGGAGTGCATTCCAGATAACAGGTTAACAGGTATAAAGGGCTATAGACATGCGTCTATTCCCATCTCCTAATATAGTGGTGGCCAAACGACTGTCTGAAGTAGTTGGCGACGTGTCAGCCTTTGGAACGTAAACCGTTGGGAAATAAAAAGTAAAAAAAGAGCGGCATGCACATGGGAATCAAAGAAAAAGAGTTCGAGGGTTTGGTCTCAGACGATGAAACATCCTAAGGAGAACCCTAAAACATTATCTGAACCCCTCGCTCAGACCCAAGAGCACAGCACAGCAGCACAAGCATCCCTTGAGGAAATACAGCCGCCCCTCAAGTCTTCTTTTTTTGGAAGGCGCAACCCACGTTACCCCGTTATCCATATAATCAACCCAAGATGGCTGTCGAACAGTTGATACGACTGGTCCAAGAGGACCGCATGCTCCTCCGTGGCGCGTTACCGCGGCTTAGGATTCAGGGGGAGACAACGCTCCGCGGCCTCCAGGTGAGGAGTTCAATGTCTACGGATCGGATTCTTTCGAGCATTTCCGGTTCTCGATGTGGAGGAGATCCATTTGATGGCCGAGTACTTCCAATGACTCAACGAGTTTACTACCAAGAATCATTACCTACTCTGTTGTCTGCGATGCTGCTGTTGCTTTTAGCCTGTGCTCATCTGTCCTTGAGCATGCATGGTTAGTCAGAAGACGCAGGCGGAACAGAGGGCGACTTCCCATGCTCAGGTGCAGCTGAGGAAGCCGGCTGATACACAGCCAGCTGGCCAAAGTTGTTCCTGGAAACCTTCCTCAGACAGGGTTCTGCAGTGGTCACTGCTATAGTCAGTGCCATTTTTTTGAGGGCCTCTGCTTCAGTCAAGAGGCCCTCTTTTCTCTGCTGACCTTCCATCTTCGCTAGGTCGAGTGCGAGGTTTCTGAAGTGATTGCCGACCTTGGATAATATGAACCGCGTAATGTCATTATCCAGTCGCGCCTTCCTTCTCTTTCCCTCCCCCCCCCCCCCCCAACAAAGATGATCGCACAAGAACCGCGCCACCAGGTGTATGCGCTTATTACTTTTATGACTGGAGATGAATCGATGGACCCTCTATACTATCACTAAGCACCTTTCTCCGCCGTCCCCTCCCTCCTTCCTTCCATCGGCTTCAACATCCTCTTCCGCACCATCTTCACCATAACGTGTGCCTTGAATTAGATAAACCTACCAATTGTTTATTATAACGACCGTAAAATGTTGACCTATACTCAATATGCACATATTTTGCCCTTGCCCTTTCTTGTATTCATCCACGGTATTCAGGCCGGGAAGGATCTTTGAAGTACTGTTGGGGTTTCTTCCGCTTTCAATTGCGGCCACCGCATTTTTGGATATCTTGTGCTTGGGAGCCTCTTTCGTGTTTTTTTTCTATGTTGCTGCTGATGTTTTACGTATACCTAGCGTCAGAGTGTTTGTGACGGGGTTGTCGAAAGTGTAGAGCTTGTCCCTATTACAGAGTTCGCAGCGTGTTGAGTTCGTGGGTATCGAGTTCGTTGCAGTTACAGAAGTGCTTATGGGTAAATGGAGCTTGCCGTGCTCTTGGGCTCTTCATAGGGTTGGTGTGATAAAGCGTAAAGGCAAATTAGAAGGAGCGAGGAGACAACCTACTTGAGAGATGCGAGTGATTTTCTGTGTTGGCATTCTTTTGAATTGAGAGTACCCAGATGAAGGCATGCAAAAAACCCTCTTTGGTGTTTTATGGTATGCTGCTGCTCCTAGGGGGGCCTGTCGTGAGATATAGGTCAAAATGGTAATCTAAAGGGTCATCCACCAATGCTGAGTCCTAGACATAATTATGATAATACCGTGAGTACGGCTTGTGCACGATCTGTTTCCTCCTGTGCGGCAGCGTCCGTTGTGTTCCAGTGAATCCTCCATGATTGCATGGGTATGCTGTGAGTAGCACTATGATCCGAAGTGATATTTGTGGACGTTGTATCCCTTGGCTTGCATCCTTGTTCGAATCCTTTGGCTATTGAAGGAAGCGGCATGGACCTTTGTCGCCTTGCTACATGCCATAATGGCGCATTTGTAAAGCTGAGCGCGTAGATCGGTGTATTATATGATGGAGGGTATGTTAAAAATGGTAGCTTTATGATGAGTCCTGTTCCTGTTGCCATTCCCCGCCTTGAATGTGGCCATAAGAGGAGGCAAAGGCATGTGGTCCATGTTGGATGGGTGTATGGTCCGTAGCAGGATGGCTGGTGAATGCATGTGCACTCTGAGGGACAGCGGACGGTCGGGGCTGGCCATCAGGTGTGCCGTAGATGTTCGTCTTGTCTTGTGGAAAGGAAGTCAAGAGATGAGTCTAAATCTTTGTAAGAGGATCATCGCTGACAGAGGATTAGTACCCCTTCGATTTACACCATGCAATCTTACTCGGATCGGGTCTGTTCGCGGGACTAGCGGCTGCGCTCGATACCGAGGATCTGCTTGTTTTTCACTGAATGTCGTACATGTAGCTCGACTCTGGGTACTTAAAAGATGTCTGAGTATTCATCAAACCATGCATAGTGCGGTAGGAAGTTCCTCGAATGCGATCCCGCTCGAATTTACTTTCATGTTAGTCACAATCGGTTGGCAGATGTGGGGAGGAAGAATACTCGCTTTGCTTGCTGGCTCAACCGCCCAAACCCTCTTTTTTTTTTTGACACCTCATAACCTGTTCTTCTCACCATCGCCCTCAGTCCTGCAGTCTCTGCCTCTCCGCTTCCAACAAACACACACCCTAGCATCATCCTCAGGAATAGACCTCATCAGCCAGAATGAGTAGCGACAGAGTACTTCCGAATCAGCGTCCGCGCCGTGAGGGGCTGACAACAGCCTCTCATGACTGGACCGCGGTCAAGGCTGGCACGCTCGTCGAGAAACAGACCCTTGTCACCATGTGAGTGAGCGCGTGCTGGACCAGCAGTCGACTATACAGATGTCAAGGGAGCATTTGTCTTGGTGCTCATTCTAGCCTTCCTCTTTTGCTCATTGGCACTAATAGTGATGCTGATGCAACAGTCGAGGACGCCTGCGAGGTAAACGCTCATTACCTTGCATTTTTTTTTTTGCCTACGAGTCAGACCGTTTCTGGAGAGGAGAACACGGCACGAAAGCACTTGTCCGACGCATTTTCATATCGCACCCATTGGGATACAGAGGGACATGATGAGATGAAAAAAAAACCTCCCCACCGGTTACAACGTTTTGTTTTCTACGGCACTGACTTTGTGTACTCTAGGTGTTGCTCAAGAATGGAATCACGTCCGCACCGGTCTATGACAACAACAGGAAACTGTACGTGGGCATGTTCGATTACGGCGATCTGATGACCTATATTCTGCTGTTGCTCAAGAAAATGGAGGTTCCGCTCGAGGACCAGACCATGGAGATGCGGGACCTGATTCAGCGGACGAGCAAGAGCCAGAACGTGCCCGTGAAGTTGGCGTCCGGTAAGTGACACATACCCGTTTGCATTCTTTTTTTTTTTTTTTTTGGTTTATCCTATTGCATCATATTTCCTGTCTTGGTAGGCTAACCGGGCGTAGCGAAAACTGAGTTTATGCGGAGCGCCAGGAACACATGGCGTTTCTGCAGATGTTATCCTTCAATGTGGAAAACTGGAAATTCAAAGTTTTTTCATGGCCCCGCGACATTTTCTTTGTTCCCTAAAGACAAGAAACGGGTTTTTTGGTGGCGATGTGGATGAAAACCTGAATTCCGAATGATGGTTTGGGAAACACCTGTATTTTTTTTGCTAACCTGTTCCTGTACTCTTCCCTGCTCGATGATGCTGGGGGAGGACCGATGTAAAAAATCATTCATCGTTATAGATTTGTCAGGAAAGGATCCTTTTTGCATGGTGACGGCCGAGACGAGGCTGGGATCCGTGGTTCACGACTTTGGAGCAGGAATTCATCGTGGTATGACTCTATGAATGGCAACGGGATCTTTTCCTTCACAATGAAGCAGATCTGCACTGTTAACAGTCATGTAAGAAAGAAAGCTGACAGGTTTTTTTTACCTTTTTTTTTTTTTTTTTTTTGTTGAGTTTCTTAGTGGCGGTTATGGATGCACAAGAAAATATGATGGGTATCTTGTCGCAGTCCTCGACACTGGACTACCTTATGCGTCATGTACGTCTGTTTTCATGAGAGAGATATGCAGCACTTGATTCATGCAATCAGTAATATGTTGGCACCATTAACATGGCCCTTCATTCCTTGTACTTTTAGTTGAGCGAATATCCTCAGCTCCAGCCTGTGATGCAGAAGAGTGTAAGCGAAGCGGATCAAATTTTCAAACTTTGTCGATCGACCCTTCTCGAATTTATCTTAAGGCCTGACAGGATTCAATGGGATTCCTCTATGTCTGAAAATAGCTCCAGCAATGCGGGTTGACGAATGGGAAGGTTTTGTCAGTGAACGGAGAGGAAAAGGTCTTGGACGCCTTGATCTCGATGAGTACGCTTTAGCACCTTTGCGCGATTAGAAGGCGAGTAAAATTAGGGCCATGCAACTCATCCTTGAATCTCGTTTCTTTAATTCACAGGTACACATGGTGTCTCTTCACTCGCAGTTTTGGATGAGCAGGGCATGCTTCTGGGAAACATCAGCATGACAGACATCAAGGTATACCCAAGCTGGATGTTTTTCATATCCATGCTGCCTGGAGAATGTGTCCACTGACAAGAGTCGTGCGAGTGCTGATCAAACGAACGATTCCTTCCATTATCGTTGCAGCATATTATGAAGAACTTGAGGACGTCATGGCTGTGGATTAGCTGCTTTCAGCTGGTATGCAAGATCCGGTTGTCGCATGGGGTGGAAAGCGGAGAGGTAAGACAGCTCACTACTACTGAAGGTGCCTTTTACTGCTGTGCTGGAGCATGATAATTGATGCGACCTGTTTAATTTACGGCGTTCATGCAATAGGACCAGTACCCTATCCTGGATGTGAACGTAAAGTCTACATTTGGATACACGCTCTCTAAACTGCAGGCGACAAAGGCCCATCGGATGTGGGTGGTGAACGACAGCGGGTGCGCTGTCGGCGTGGTTAGCCTCACGGATGTGTTCAGGGTGCTGAGTGGGCTGATTGATGAATAAGGTGCGCAGTCAAGCGCGCGTGGATCAAATTACGGAGACATGGATGGCTACTGTTTGAAGGCTGCAGTAGAAAAAAAAACAAAATGCCGGGACCTGAATAAATACTAGTCCTTTTTTTAATGACAGGGTCGATGGACAAAGTTCTGCACTACGCGCCTTTATTCGCCTTCCTGCTTTCGATTCCACCGAATGCCCTAACGCAACTCCTAAACGTAAAATCGATTCAATGACCCCGTGCCTCAACGGCGACTGTGGGTACGAAGACTAGGCATGCGACCGCGCCTGTGACAATGGTTCGCTGTGTGAATTTTGGCGGCAAAATGAACACCGTGCAGCTTCTTTTTCAGAAAACAGAGGAGCCTTCAAGCGCAAAGCCTCTAAACATAAAGAATGTGGGTTGCCAAGTGGACCCCAGTTCATGGACTATGATGCACCGCACTCGTAACTGACATAGGAAGAAGAAGTAGAAGGGCCTTTGCGTTCATTTTTTAAGACAGGTACTTGAGCAGACAAGAGCACCCTCATTCATGACATGGAAGCATCGTCTGCATAGACTCTCGCTTTGTATCGACATCAAAGCGCCCCAAGTTTAAAATGAATAAGCAATAGACAACAGAGGGGAGCGGCACGTTTTATTTCCTCCTGTAGATGTTGTAAGCAGCAAAGCGGGCTAGTACATACCGAGAACGAACTACGGGTAGTCTTAGCGCAGTTTTATTTTCGGTCACACTAAACTTGCAGCGCCCAAAGGGACACTTCTCCCCCTTCTGTGTCATGCTGAAGTGCCCTCGGGGGAAACAAATGCAATTTGGCACAAAAAACAAAATAGTTTTTATTACAGTTCAGGGCGCGTGAGAAGCGAAAAGGGGAGTATATCATAAGCGAACCTACCCAGGGCAAGGGGTGACTATCACAGGCCGGTGCCTGGAGGGGGGCGGACCATCCAGGAACGCCAGCGTGCCTTTTTTTTTTTTTTCCCCTCCCTCTCTCTCTCTCTCTCTCTCTCTCTCTCTCTCTCTCTCTCTCTCTCTCTCTCTCTCTCTCTCTCTCTCTCTCTCTCTCTCTCTCTCTCTCTCTCTCTCTCTCTCTCTCTTCTCTTTGCTGCCCTTAGCTCCTCGACAACCTCACTCCTCATCCCCATCCCCATCCTCATCCGCATTCCCATTCTCATTCTTTCCCTTGTCATCTCCTTCCCCATCAAGATCGAGATCAAGAAAAGAGACAGCCCACTTCCACACTCTTCACGCCACTTTGTCTTTATCACACCACACTCCTCTCCGCGTACCCAGGAACCGGCTGTCGTCCCCGATTTCTCCTTCCCTCTCTTCCCCTCCTCCCTCAATCATTCATTGAACGACCCTTCCCTGAACAGCCCTACTTACCCCTACTCCACACCCTAAGTCTTTCATTTCTTTCCCCCCACCCTCTACGGTTAAAGTGACAGGCCAGTAGATTGCTGTGCTCAGGAACGACCCTTCCTTCCCCCCCCCCCTCCCCCCCCTCCTCCTCTAATACCAGTAACCACCTCTCCATCCTATATCTACACTTCTTCTCCTCACCTACTCATACATTCCCTCAATAATGTCATCTCGATACCCTTCCAAGGCCCTCCTCTACCTGGTCTTTGGATACCTCCTCGCATGGCTCTCGACTGCCTATGCGGATATCACCTGCGCATCCCCCAACAGCGGGACCTACACAACTGGAAGCCCCATCAGTCTATCCGTGAGCTCGGACGGGAAGAGCCCCACTGTCGCAGATATCAAATCCATGACAGCCACACTTTACTGCACCAGTGGGGTCCAGGCTGCCACGGTCGAGATCGCCAACTGGGCAGCGCCCTATGTCTGGACGCCCATCTCGAATACGTCCACGGTTGTCGGCGGAGGGGGCAACGGAACATGCGCGGGGAATGGGTTCTATGTCCGATATTCGGGGCAGCTGAAATTCTCGCTCAACCTGTTCGACCCAAAGACGTTCACGGCGTCTTGTACGAACATCCAGATCAATCCGGCGCCGGTGCCGACGACGACAACGACGACAACGACAACGACGACGACGACGACGTCGTCCACGTCCACACGGGAGACCAGTACTTCGTCGGGCACTGTTTCGCCAACGCCCACGGACTCGGATAAGAAGGAGGGCTCGGGACCAAAGTCGTCTGTGATTGTGATCGTGGCTATCGTACGTTATCATGCACGATAATATTCTCAAAAGTGTGCAATGAAAGAAAAATCGGCGCTAACGCACAAATATCGATGGATGCAAATTAAAATATAGGTCGCAGGATTGATCTTGTTCCTAGTCGCATTCGGGACATGGTGGTACCTTCGAAAACAACGCATCCAGCGCATGGAGAACGCGATCATGCCCTGGTCCAGTGAAACCAACAATCCCTTCACAAAAGTCCCCTCCATGGACGGCGGACGTCGCTCGCCCCCCGCCAACGAGACCACAGCCACCGCCGCCGCTGCTGTAGGTGCTGTAGGTGGTGCTGGTGGTGCCGCGTACGGGATGAACAAAGCGCAGCCCCAGGTCCCTCAACCCTCCCATGGATACTACCAAGACGACGGATATGGATATGTCCAACAGAGTCCAGGGGGCGGATACGGGCATCAGCAAGGAGGGTACGAAGGGACGAACGGATATACCAACCCTGAGGATGATTACTATAACCCGTACTACGTACAACAAGCTCAGGGGTATGCTGGGGCGGCCGGGGCCGGGGGGGCCTATTACAGCGGCAATAACAATAACAGCAACAACGGCAACAGGGCATTACCCCCTTATCAACAACCAGGGGGAGCACATTACCCACCACCGCCACCTCCGGTGTCGGGCAGTTCACAGCATGGGATGATGAGTCCAATGTCGGCCCCGAATACGGCTTCATCGACAAATTTGTCGTTGTCGTCTTCGCCATTGCTCCGTCGGTCGCCTCAGATGATCGTCCCAGAGAAGGGGGAGGGTATCTTGCCGGAGATGGGGTCCAAGAGTGAGGCACAGGATATCCCGATGAAGGATCTGAGAGCATAGCATAGCCTTTTTTTTTTTTTTTTTTTTTTTTTCGTGATTTGGGTCCCCAGTATTATGGATAATAAAGCGTATACATGGATCCTGGTCCGAATACTGAATATGGCTCTACGATTGTAACGGAGGATGATAAATGAAGGGGAGAAAAAAGGCATTCATTCATCCGAGGAAATACGGCACACGCTTTTTCTATTACTATTTTACTATTAATACCAACAAAAATCACTAAGTGCTAGATTACGCGGTATGGGGGTTAGGAAGGATAACGCATCTAAAGTAGGACTCCCACGCGCCCAACAACACTAGCAAGATCGTCGTCGTCAAGGCTGTGGCCCAGAGCGGCAAGAAAATCCCAATGGGGGTCGCACAGATCAATGCGGCAACGGTCATCAGATGGGCCGCAGGAATCCTTGAGCAGAACGTACGACGGAACAAGGCATGACCGAGTACGAACAAGGAAGGACCCCCGATCATGATGGCCACATAAATCATCTTGTCGTGCTCATGGTGCGGGACCATATAGGGGTCTTCCATACTGATACGGTCCGCAACGGCGCACCAGATGATGCCGATGACCATCAGGACGTGGATATAGGTGTAGGCGAGTCGACCCATCTTGCCGGGGTCGGCACTGTGTTCGACGTACTCTGCGGCCTCTGAGGAGGCGGTGTGGAAGTAGATCCACCACATGGCGGTGGCACCGACGAAGGAGACGATGAACATTCCGATCCCTGCGGGTTCATGGAAGGCCTCCCTGAAGGCCTCTCCTGTGACAACAATGGACTCGCCCAATGCAATGATGATGAACAACGAGCATCGCTCTAGATACAAAAAAAAAAAGAAAAAAAAAAAAGATATATGATTAAGGAATCTCCAAGCCAGCAAACAAACATGTGTATTCTAAAAACCCATCTGCACATCTGCACATCTGGGTATATTCCATTACCAGCCATATGTCCCCCATGAATCTCCCAATCCGTCGAGATGGACTTGCCAAGTCCCGGGGTATAGAATCCAGCCGCGGGCGAGATATACTCGAGAACGATCGCGACCGTCCAGAGCACATTCCGGGTGGTCCCCCCAATGGCACCCCCGACCAACCAGAGCACGGCGGTCATGAGGAACCAACTGAGCAGTCGGATGAAGTTCCTCTGCAGCTTGTGTCCATGCAACGCCAGCACTGCGGCCACGTTCCTTCCGACCTGGATCAGGACGTACATCCCCGCGAAGAGTAGACTTTGGCTCCCGTAGGCCTCCCCGATAAACGCAGACATGATCAGGTTGACGAGCATCAAGGCCATCAGCAGGAGTCGTACCAGGTAAGACTCGGGATTGAACCTAGAAAAACACTTCCAGGGAAAGAAAAACATTATCAGCCCCGTCCCTTTGTCATTCCCATGCTGAGAGATACAAGCACAGAGAGCTTTTTTTTTTTTTTTTTTGTTTTGAAAGAGAGAGAGAAAGGCAACGAACCAATTGAACACCCATGTACTGAAGACCCATGCCCACTACTCACAACAGAAGAAAAAGACGTTCGGTTAGAGGGAGAATTTTCTATGCTAGCGTGTATACATACACGATGGACCCTGAGAGCGCGCCCGCAGAAGGGACGATTCAGACAGCAACAGCAGCAACAACAACAACAATAACAGCAACAACGACGATGAGAAATGGAAAACTTACCCAGATGGCCAACGTAACGACCAACATCTCAAGAACGACCTCCCATACAAGATGATGGACCATGGTTTCAGAGATAACGCTGACTATTAACAGTTTTGAACAAAAACATGCAAGGGTCGATTTAGATCAAGTCGTACAGAACCCGCAGCGTTATGGTTCACTTGCAAGCTTCTTTCCTTTAAAAAAAAAAAAAAAAAAACAGGAACCGACTTACTCGCATAAACAAAGACCAGGTCAAAGAACAACTCGATGTTCGTGACCTTTCCACCAATCTGGTGGTTCCTCAACAACTTGGCATGACAACGCACCCGATGTCCCAAGCCTTCCTCATATGTTGGTGGATCCGAGTACGTGATCGTCGTCGACAACCCTTCGCCCAGTCCCACGGCGTCGTGGTCGTTGTTGATGTGGTTGGTGTTGTTGTTGTTGTTGTTGTTGCTCACAAACGCGCCCGTGGGGGATTTGAAATCCCTGCCAGCTTCCGCACGACCGATCTCGGCGTCCTCACGGGCGATCTCGTCCATGTTCAGCATGTTCTCGAACGCATTGTGGTGGCTGGCGGTGGTAGGGGGGGTGGTGGTAGTGGTGTCGTTCGTGTGGACAGGATAGCTTTCCGAGTCTTGTTTCCGCGCTTGGGACATGGCGGATTGGACGGACGAAGGAAGGGATCTTTTAATGAAATAGAGAAAGAAGAGAGAGGTAGACGTCCAAAGGTTGGATGGATATATACGAAAACTTAAAAGAGGGTTGAGGAGAGAGAATGCTGCAGAGTCCGTGTCGCACGGCGTAGGACCTTAAAAAACACTGTCCTCCCTCATATGCCTCCAAGCTTATTTGTCAGACCCCTGCTAAGCCTTCTCTCCGAAACTGCAACCCTCCTTCTTCTTCCTCTTCGAGCTGTGGCCGCTGTTGCTGACCAAGCTCTGTGTAGAAAGACCAGACTGAGGGCTGACACAAAAAAAAAAAAAAACAATAACGAATGCAGTATCCATGGTTACGTTGGCGTCATCCTTTCTGCTAGAACCCTCGAGAGCACCCTCTTAACTTTGCCCAATTGTAGCGCTTCGGCCATGGGCACAGTGGTACGGAGCTTGGAGCTTAGAGCTTAGAGCAGAGGTATCCCTACCCTTGTATCTATATCATATGCCTAAGAGCTGTATTTTTATTTTTTTATTTTATTTTTTAACGATGTCCATGAGAGGATCCGATGCAGTGCAAGTTGCCTGTCCTCCCTCCCTACCGGAGCTTTTTTTTTTTTTTTTTTTTTTTTTTTTTGCCTTAGTATGGAGCCGTGTGCGATAACGTCAAGAGTTTGTATTCGTTAAAAAAATAAATAATAGGCCTAGACACCCAGGAGACGCGATGCTAAAAAAGTTACATCTAGGGAGAACTCTTCGGGCGCCATGTGTCTGTCCGTTCAGGGTCGTTTTTTTCTTGGTGCAACCAAGTAGAGTGGAATAAAACCATGAAGGGGGTACAAAAATAGATATAATAGCCAGCATTTCACGTAACAACGACCAAAGGAAAAAAAAAAAGGGATATTAGCAATGACAAGTGGTCTGGCATGCGCGCTTCCAAGCCTGGCTTCCTGCAGCAGCTGGTGATATAGACTATCGAGGATCTAGATTGGCATCAACAAGGCATGTGCGTGCGTGCTCTGATTATTATGTTTTGCTGTAGAGGAAAAAAAAACGCTGAAAAGTGTTCCTTGCCCGACGCTCTTGAAGGACAGGGTGCTGTTGTAGGCGAATGGAGTGCGGCGTGGGCGGGTGTAACGGGCAGGTTCACTTTGATAAGCAAATTTTACTTTGTTGACAGGGGTGATCATTCGAGTTGCGCAAAGTAAAAAAGAAAAAGAAGGAGGGCTCTCAAAGGACGAGGATGTTATGGATACTATGTATTGTTGGACACAAACAATTAGTCTACAATAAATTATACGATTGTTGACACAAATATCCTCCGTGGATGTCAGTGAAGAAACAAAAAGGTCAAGGGACATCTTCGTGTCATCGCAGCACCAACAACGGCGGTACCGACAAGAGACGGGCCATTCGATTCGGCAACGATCGGCAGCCGCAGTGGGGGAGGGGTGTTGCTGGCAGCGGCAGCTGTGTGTCTTTGGGGACGGACACCTTGTTAGCCGTGGAGGAGAGTGGTTTTGTCTCTGAGCGCAAGAATAAAGAGGGGCGCATGCATCTGCGGAACGTGTGTGGCAGCGGGTACATAAAGAGTAATTACCATCACACACCGCCAGTTGCAACCGCTCCTCTCCTCCCCTTTCCTCTCCTTTGTCCACTCACGCCTCCGTTCCCCTTTCCCCCCCTCTCCTCTCCTCTCCTCTTCAGAGTGAGTAAACAGATTCTCTTTCCTCCCTCTCCTCCTCCTTCTTCCTCCTCCTCCCCCTCCCCCCCCCCAGCCCCAAACTTTCTTTCTCCCTCCGGCTCACCATCCCCACCCGTTCCTGACTCCCTCTAATGCCATACTACTGCCCCTAATAATACCCGCTTAATAACATGCCCTCCGCCATGAAGAACTCGCTCGCTACCACCCTCTTCTCCGCCGTCGCTGCCCTCGCCCTCCTCTCCTCCTCCACCGTTAATGCCGCCATCAACTGCCAGTCCCCCTCGGGCTCGCACCAGGCCGGTGACTCCGTCTCCATGTCTCTCGGCGACAACGGCTGGTGGCCCAAGGCCGGCGATATCTACTCCATCACCGCAACCGTTCGCTGCTCCTCGGGAGGGTCCCAAATCGCCTCCATGGACATCTCCAACGGCAACTCCTGGACCATCCCCAAGAGCGCCTACGGGGCCTGCCCCGGCGACCAACTCTATGTCGAGTACAAGGGATCCGCATACGATATCCTCCACCTCCTCCACCCCTGGCCCTACACCGCTACCTGTGAGACCCTTACGGTAACAGCTCCGCCTGCTCCACCAACACAACCTCCCAAGCCTACCACCACGAACCCCCCACGAACCACTCAGCCCGCAGATCCGCCACCTACGACCCAGCCCGCGACCCAGCCGCCAACAGATCCTACAACCACTCCTCCAAAGGTCGCCACCACGAACCCCCCTCCACAGACAACGGGCGGTCCAACAACAACAACACCCTCCCCGATCTACACGACTACGTTCATCATAGTCCCAACAGTCATCTCTGGAACTTCAACCGTGGTCTCGGCCACGACCATCGTCCAGATCAACACAACACCGCCCACCTCCCCAACGACCAGCGTAGACCCGTCCCAGACCAGCGCAACTTTCGACCCTAACTCGACACAACTCCCGGGTCTCCCACCCGCCTCGGGACAGAATCAGTCCTCCAAAGAGACAAACGTCCCCGCGGCAGCCTTGGGGGCCGTCGGAGCCGCGGCAGCGTTGGCCCTGATCGTCTTTGGACTGGTCATGACCAGGAAGCACAAAAGGATGCGTCAGGAGCAACTGGACCGGGAAGCGTTCGGATCTGGATTGGAGAAACATGGATACGCGTATGGCCCGACCATGGTCACCAGCGCCGACGATCTCTCGCTGCCGAGCTTACATCATGCAGGCTCTGGCGCCGCTGGTGCTGCCGGTGCCGCTGGTGCTGTGGGTGTGGGTTTCTATAAATACGAAGATGACGAAGGCTTGAGTCGCCGAACGAGCGATCGTACCACCGGATCTCTGGGTCACGCCGTCGCCGATGCCGCCAACGTCGCCGCCTCCACCTCCGCAAGCACGACGTTGCTCCCGTTCCCTGTCCCGTCTGCGACGAGCGAGGCCCTGAAGCAACAATACGATCTCGCGAACCGTCTCTCGATCGCCAGTCAGGACAGTATCGATATCGGTCCCGCGGGCGCCATCGCCGCGGCCGCGGCCGTCAACCAACAGCTTTCGTTGAAACAGGAACTTGACCGTGAAGGGGATAATGATGTCTACGGCATCAACAATGGCAACGGCAACGGCAACGCTGCTGATGAGGAAGAATACCAGCACCTCCAGACGAGTTCTCCGTCTCAGGGCTACATGTCCGCGCGGAACTCGCCTTTGACGGGATCGGCGACGATCTCTCAGACGAACCTGACCCGATCGTCCGCCTACGAGACCGTGCCCTCCTCATCCGTTTATACGTCCGCGAACTCTCCGGTGCTGAGTCAGACCAGCATGAACAGTAGTGACATCGCTATCCCGACCACTTCGCCCTCGGATTGGAGGCAGACAGGGTCGGGACGACCGGAGAGTAGCCATATCAGGAATCTTATCCGCAATGTGCTGGATGATGATGATGATTGAAAAAAAAAAAAGAAAGAAAAGGCCTGAAAGAAAAGAAAAAAAAGAGGGATTAGTTTCGTGCTTCCATGAATGTGAGGCTGTTCGCTTTTCCAGTTCCTTCCTCTCCTCCTTCCACTTGAAGCCCTCCGCGAATAAATAAACACCATGCGCCCTATAAATGTTCTTCCTTGCATCCTTTTGAATGAAAGAGAAAAACCGTTTGTCCTGGTTTCTTTCATCACCTCAAAGCGAAGACGACAGAGATTCGATCCTTCGCCCCCCCAATAAATAACCCCCACCCCCCAGATTAACAATACCGAGTATGCGCCCTTTTGTATGCATAAAGAAGGATAATTTATTTACAACGACTACGAACTGCCCAACCCATCACCATCAAAGTTACCGCTGCTCATTCCGTCCCTGATACGCCGGCGGCTCGACGTCCAAATACATCAGCTGCGAGGTCGAGATATCTGATTCCGACCTTGACGACGACCTAGACGGTGACCTAGACGACGACCTAGACGATGACCTCGACTCAATCGACAAAGGCACCGCCGCCTCCGGCAACCTATACGGCTCTGACTCTTCGGGGTACTCCAGCTCCTCATCCGAATAGAGCGAGAACCGCTCTAGCCCGCCCTCTGCCTCGTCCTCCTCCATAGACACCAAATTGATGATGATCCCGCTGTGGCGCTGGAGGTGCTCTAGTACTGAATCTCGGGACCGGGCGATGTTCGTGAGGCTCGCAATCGGGCTTGGGTTCGGGTTCGGGTTGGCGCTGACGTTGGGGATATGATACGGTTCTGATTTCTCGTACGGGAAGGGCCCAGAGACCGAAGCCACGGGCGCGGGCGCGGGCGCAGCCAGGACTAGCTTCGACTCGCCCAAGTGGGCGGGCCTGGTCCTTGGGACCCCATATCCATAAAAGACTTGTTGCTCCTCCTCCGATTTCTCCACCGGCCTGGACACGAACGGTGGTGGTAACGGACCTTCGAATGGACTGGCGATCGCGGTTGTTGCGTTCGGCATGGCTGGCATCAGGTACCCGGCTTTCTCGATATCGACCCGGTTGTTACGCGAAGCTACGAGGCTGCTGTGCCGCCGCTGCTGCCGCCGCCACTGCTGCTGCTGCTGCTTCTGGTTCCTCCTTTCTATCGAAATTCCCACTCGATAGATACACACGGAGATCGCGATCAGGACCACGGCCCCTCCGCATACGGATCCGACGATCACTGTAAGATCTGAACGATTCTCCGCTAAATACTCTCCCTGGGTGGCGGCAGGGGCCATCGTCGGCTGGGCCCCTGCACTACCGCTGGGCACGGTTGCAGTGGGAAGAGATCCGTACCCGGGACCGGAGACAGATGCAGGAGAGGTGCCAGACCTAGGAACCGAGTAAGGGGCGATGTAGTTCCGAACCCAGTCCATGACCCCTAGATTAAAAATCAAGACCTTGCTAGCGCTTGATGGGCTGGCCAAAACACCACCCCAGGCAATTAGATGTCCATTTGAGACCGCGCATGCGGCGTCTGTACGTCCGTTCTCGTACTCGACTTCGGGGCCGCTGGTCCAGGTCATGGTGACCAGGTCGAGAACATAAATATCCTTTTGAGGTACCGAGGGGTCGCGTGTGGCAGAATTACCACCGAAGAGGACGAGTTTTGAACTCGAAGGCGAGGCAGACGAGGCGACGAAGCAGGCTCCTAACCGTGGGATCGGCACGTTACCGTTGGTCAAGAGCGGTCTCCATCCCAGAGTTTGGTTATACGTATACAGGCCATTGGACACTCCATTCATGCCGGTGTAAAGGACCAAGGATCTCAGGGCAGTGCTCCAAACGACGGAGTAATGACTCAAAGAGTTCAGATCCCCATACATGGGCACGCTCCCGATAGTGCCGGTCCCCCAATCGATCGTCATCATCGACACCGATCCGTTCTCGTCCACATACCCATTCGGTACATAAATCATCCCTGTCTCCGGATCCGTCGCCGCCGCCAGCTTGACCTGGCTCGCCTTATTGAAGTTCCTCGTCGTCAACAGCGTCGTCGAGTTCCAGGTTCCGGATCCGATGTTGTAGGCGAACACCCCACTGCTGGCGAAAGCGATCCAGTCCTGTCTGTCGGAGGATAGAATCGTCGGCATGAAGGTCCCACTGGCGGGCCCGTCGGGCAGGTATTTGATGGCTATGTCGCTATCGGTCCAGGAGACGGAGAGGTCGACCATGAGCGTGCGAGAGGTGGTCGAGTCCGAGTCCGAGGTCGTGGCGTGGAAGGCGTTTGCAGAGGGTTGGAGGCTGTGGAGGACGTAGAGTGCTTGGCCATCGATGAAGGCGCTGGAAGAGGAGGAGGAGGGGGAGGTGTAAGTACTGCGGGTGGATGAGGATGGCGCTGCATGGGCGAAGGTGTAGATGTGAAGGAGGATTGTGGAGAATATTAGGAGGAGTGAAGTGCGCCTTGACATGTTGGAGTTGCGTTATGTGATTGTAAGCAGGAAAACAGGGGAGGGAGGAGGAGGAGGAAGAGGAGGAGGAGGAGGAGGAGGGGTATACAGTTGGTGATGAAAATATGCGGTTAGGAGAGAAAAGGAGCCGCCGAGAAAAAGAAGGAGAGAAAAGAAAGAAGAGGGAAGAGGGAGAGGAAGGGAAAGCGAGAAGTATGTGCGGACAAAGAAGAAGCGATCCTTCCAAGCAAGAAAAGAGGTTTGTTTGAGTCGCTAAAAAAAAAAAGACGAGGTGGAATGTCAGTGGCGAGACCGTCTTACACACAAAACGCAGACAGGGGAGAGAGGTATTTGCACCGCACCGCAATGCGTTGGCATGGAAACATAGTTTATCCCTCGTGGTAGACTATAGACTATCAACAGTCTTGTGGAACGACGACCCACCACCCGCGGGGCTTTATTGTGAATCAGATAGGGAAATAAGGGTCGCTGCTTTGGGTTTGAGGGTCGCATTGACACCTGTCTCACACGCACCCAATCATTCCAGACCCCTGTTTCATCTCCCTCCTCTTCTCGCACTCTGAGGGAAGTCTGTGAGGCGGGTCGCGTTTAGGGTTACACACACAGCGCCACTCACTACTGATTTTATAACCACGTCGCTCTTGCGAAGGATTCTTTTTTCTATCTTAGTGCTAATTCAATCAATTGCACAGGTCCACTCCGCACACTGTCTGTGTCCGTATTCACGTTGGAGGCTAGTCTCGTTCTGACACATATGTACTTCACTCTTGTTTACATAGTGAACAAAGATATCGAGGATGAAGAGTGAATGCGTCTACTGCAGCGAAAAAAAACATTCTTGGGTATAAAACTAAAGTTCACCCTGCTTGCATCATTCCCTCCATTTCCCTCCATTTCCCTCCCATGTATCATTTTTCTGTTGGGATATAATACCTGGCTTGCGGCAGCCAAGCGTTCATAGCGACATTGCTTTTTACATCGACAGTGGTTCCCATGCTGACTCGACACGAGTTTATCGAATCTATAGTCCTGCTGCGGGACCTGCCCGAGCACCTCGAGAATGTAAATGTGGTCAACTTGGCCACTTCAGAATCACCTTCAAGGACTGCCCTGAGGATCCCAGTGGCACGCCCGAAATACAGGGGGTTTTTCTTATGGGGTGGACTTACAGAACAGTCTGAACTAACCGCTGATGTACTTCTCACCAGGCATACTGGACTAATTCCTGCCTATGCCGCCCAGTGCGTCCGCGAAAGTCAGCAGCGGTATGAGCGTGCTAATCACCATTTGGACGAACCAGAGCATGCGGGCCTGGCACCTGCCCCTGCTGCAGGACCCCTCTAAGCGTCTCGGACATTCAGATGCGGCCAAACTGACCACTTCAGAATCACCCTCAAGGACTCCTTTAAGAATCTCAGTAACACGCTCGAAAGACTTTATTTTTATATGGGATGAGTTTATATCTCTCACCAGGCGCGCTGACATAATTACCGCTTACAATCGCCGGAATAGCGTAACGTGTTTATCCCTTACACGGCGGTCATTCACTGATGATTGGTAACAGGTGTTGAAGTCCTGCGACCTTGCGCCATCTTTTCGCCATGGTTCTACATCTTTGTAGCCCAGCTAATTCTCTCGAATTACGAGAAGCGTTCGCTGATGATCTATCTCAGGGCTTTCTGTACGTTTCTGAAGATCGCCCGAATGCTGAAGAGGATGCCAAGAGCACTGCACTGTTCCACATCAACGAGATTTTGAAGGGAGCTGGGGTCAGTCTGGCGGCCTATGAAGAGATACCTCGAAACTTTCGCAACCTCATCGATTGCCAACCCAACAGTGACGAACTTGGACAACATGCAGAGCTCGCACTGAGGTACTTGCGGCTCATGACTTGGATCTCTGCAACGACGATCAAAAAAAACCCTGTACGCTGCAATCACAGCAGCGCTAGACAGCAAGGACTAAGGCGCGGCAAAGGTGTTCTCTATTGATGGGTCAGGAGGAACAAGCAAGTCTTTTTTGTACAATACTTTAATTGCCCACATCCGAGGAAGGTGCGAGAAGGATGTGATCGTAGTTTTCTCATCTGAGACTGCCGCTCAGACCTTGATAGGAGGTCGTACAGCCCACTCGACTTTCAAACCCCTGCTACAGATCATGGAAAGCTCGACGTGAAATAATCTTCCACGTATGCCTCCCCACGAGTTGCTGTTGAAATTGGGCCAACCCATCACCCGCCTTCGAAACATGGACGGGAAATCCGGCCTCTGCAATGGTACCCGTCGGATTGCTCGAGCACTCTGTCGGAGATACATCAGTGTCGAGATCCTTAATAGCGACCTCAAGAGACGAACGGTGCTTATTCCATGCATACCTTTCACGACCCTGGACGACGGATCTACGCCAATCAAGTTCACTAGGCGCCAGTTTCCAATCAAGTATGCGTTTGCCATGACCATTAATAAGGTGCAAGGACAAACACTTGACCACGTTAGTGTTTACCTTCCTTAGAACGTCTTTGGCAGTGAGCAGCTGTATGTCGACTTCTCGCGTTGCAAACACCGAGATAACCTCAAGGTTTTTTGTCGAAAATGGTGCCATAGATGGAAGGGAGGGAGGGCGTTTATACCCGGAATATCGTCTAGAGAAATTTGCTGAACGTGCAATAAGTCAGCCTAATCAACAATTGTTCATGGAGCACAATTGCGCGTTCTGCAAGCACATTTGATCCGCGAAGAAGAACATGGTTGAGTTCCAGACATCAAGCAGTTTCAATGGCACGTGTAAACTCCTTTAACAATTGGCGCGTCAACGCGCTCGATGATATTAGGCATATGTACTGGTGTGGTCAAGGCGGATGAAGTTAAATGTAGTTGATGGTGGCGAAGAGATGGGACATTGTCTATTTGTACGTTAAAATTCAACCTTATTCATTGAACTGAGAAGCCAATTTAAAAATATATTGGGCCGCGACTTTCTGACGAGGACTCTACGTGAATTATTACGATGCAGTTGGTATATTGTACATTTGATTTCGGGTTCGCGAAGCTAAGGGATTACCGTGAAGAAATTGATATGCAAAGGGAGATCATGATGAACAAAGAGTCGAGTCTATAGAATATACAAAGCAAAAAAAAACCCCTCTCCTCCCTTCCTCCCCCTTTCCCCAAGGAGCTCTGTAGAAAGACATTTCACCACTTTTTTTGCCTCTCAAACATAATAAGTGTCCTTTGAGCTCATCTCCCGCCTGGGCTTCTGCCCTGAGTGCTTTGATAGGATCGACGAAAAGAACCCCTTCTTGCCGGGGTTCTTCTCCCCCCCGGTCCTCGGCTCCCGCTGCCACTTGGTCTTGTACAGATAGACCCCTCCAAGGACCAAGACGATCAGTGTCAACACACCCAACACACTTCCTCCAATCACCGCCGCCTTCCTCCTTGGGTCATCCGGATTCGAAGGCGAACCCGTAGAATCGTATCCATCCGACCAGGCCATATTCTTGACGTCGTACACGAGCACCGTGCCACCCGAGAGCGTACCCTGGTCCGAACCCGTCACAGCGCCTCCCCACGCCACGAGATAGTCGCTCGAGAACCCGCATGCGGAGGCATCACGTTTTGCGGTGGCGGGGGCGTCCGGTCCGCGTGTCCACCTCATGCTGCCCACATCCAGGACGTAGACATCGTTAAGACTCGCCTGCTGAGCTCTGGAGTACCCGCCAAAGAGGACCATCTTCTTGCCACCGTAGGCGGGGATGAAGCAGGCGTCGGTTCGTGGGGCTGGGACGTCGCCCTTGGGAGAGATATGGCTCCAGCCCTTTGAGGGGTTATAGGTGTTCAGGGGGTCGGCCGACTCCGTGTAGAGGATTAGGCTATTGGCCGATGCGCTCCATGCAGCAGTGTAATCCCCAAAGAGGTCACTCATCGCCACACTCTCGGTGCTCTTCTTTGTCAGATCGATCTTCAGCATAGTAGGATCGCCCTTCGAAGCGAGGTATCCTCCAGGGATATAGATCAACCCCGTACTGGGATCTGTGACCGCAGAAAGTCCGTATGCAGTGTTGATGTTATTGTTGCTCGGGATTACAGTGCTCCATGCAGCAGAGTCGACGTTGTAGACATAACCGGTGCCGTTAACGAGGTTGAACCAATTCTTGTTGTCGGAAGAAAGAGTGCTAGGGCGGGACCAGGTGCTGGGTCCATCGGAGAGTTTTTTGTAGACGGGGCTGCTGGCGTTCCAGGGAACGGAGAGGTCGATGGAGAAAGCTTGTGTGGTTGTGGGGGTGCCGTATAGGATTCCTGAGGGGGGAGTTCCGCCTAGAATGTAAAGGACTTGGCCTTCAACAAAGGCCGAGGAGGAGCCGGTCTGCACAGCTGGTTGAAAAGACTGGGCGTGGGCTGGTGAGGTGAGGGAAGAGACGATGAGGAGGAGTGTGGAAATATGGGAAAGCAGGTGGACTGTGGAAGTCAAGGAGCGGGTGTGCCGAGCCATGTCGACAGTGAGGAGGGTGTGTGTGTGTGTGTGTGTGTGTGAAGGATGGAGGTAGGTCTCTTGGGTATTTACAAGGGGACGACAGGAAGAAGTGCGTTAGGGATGAGAGAAGCAGAGGGACATGAATGAGGAAAGAAGGGAGATCCGCATTAGAGACCGTTTTATTCTTTTGTGTGTGCAACCCATGGATGGATGGTGGGGACGAGGGGACAATTTGCGCGGGTCATTTTTCGATAACCGATTTAGTGCTGTTTGAGTGTCGGACGAGACCCGCGCTAGACCCACTGCCGTGGACCTATTGCATTACATAACGGGGCTGTCTGCCTCCATTTCGATCCACTGCTGCCCGCTCTAGATTGCTTACCCATACAGCGCTTGCGGGTGTTTATTCGGCCTGAACAAACCTTCATCTGTGGTCCGCACGGTCCGCCTCTTTATTTCGCCCCCCCTGTGTTTGAAATATATCCCCTAGTCGAAATTTAGACTTTGCGCTACCCCTCTTTGTCTACATTCCCACCAACGCCCCTTCATGCACTTGTATGTCATTGCTGCTCCCCTGCAAGCATGGACGCACCATGTCCCGCTTCATTATCTGCCCTCCACACCTCTTGAGTCCGCGTTTCAGCGTACTGTCACCGAAAGATATTCCACTGATGGATGCGATGCATATGGATGCCTCATGGTCAAGTAGCCTCAGTCCAAGAGCCTGCTAACGATTAAACCGGCTACAATGCAGTGCTCCTCGTCGTCCTTCTCTGATTTTCTTCATTATCTTGGTTTATTTCATTCTTTTTTGAGGTTTGATTACATAACAATCGCTACACTTGGATTTTTTTTTTTTAAAAAAAAAAATCGTTCATAAATGTCCCTGGTCTACCGCGGCTTGCGGAAGAACTCGCGCACGGGCGTCCCTTCGTCCAACCGAGCGTTCGGTGCGAAAGGATCCTCATCCTTCATAAGCTTCTCCTTCGCGAGCCGGCACCGCCTCCTGTAAACAAGCCCGAGCGCTACCACCGCAAAACACAGCGCACCGACGACGGAGCCAACCGCGATCCTTGCCACATGCGTGGATCGGTCGGGGCCACTCGTCGATTCAGCTGGGACGGATGTGGATGTCGAGACTGAGCCGGATGGAGACTGAATTGAGGTTGAGGTCTCTTTGAAAGGGAGTGTGGGGGAGATGGAGTCCGTGGGCGTGATGGCAGTGGTGAGGGTGGTTGTGGTGGTATTTGCAGTGGGGGAAGCGGTAACCGAGATGGTCATGTTGGAAGAAGTTGGGGTAGGCGTAGGCGTAGGCGTGGGCGTGGGCGCGACAGTAGGGCTGGTGGTGTTTGTGGACAGAGCAACGTAGTCCGTAGTCCACGTTCCGTTGCGCAGGTCGTAGACCAGGGTCGAGTTCGAGATCTGGCCTTGCTTGTTGGCACCGCCCCATACGATAATGTAGTCATTCGAAACACCGCATGCGGCTCTTGTACGCTCATCCCCGTCAGCAACATCTGGGCCTCGAATCCATTTGAAGCTGAGGGTGTCCAGGACCCAAATGTCCTTCTGGACAGTCTTTTCGGCAATGCCACCAAAGAGGACCATTCTCGAGCCGCCATTGACCGACAGCAGACATGCTTCGCTGCGCGGCTTAGGGGCTTCCTTCTTGGGCAGGACTACCCGTTCCTTGGTCGTGATGTTGTAGCTGTAGAGTCCGCTTTCGTCGATGTAGACCAGGCTTTGTAGAGGTGAGCTCCAGGCCACGGAGTAGAACCGCTGTGGCGTTTTACTAGAGTACTTGTCGTCATGGTCATAGGTCTCGTTCGTCAGGTTCACCGTGAGCATGGAGAAAGACTTGGTCCGCCCCATGGATCCATCGTACCCAAAGGGGATATAGATATCGCCAGTGTCTGGGTTTGATACCGCCGCAAGACCAACTGTGGATGGACCACCCTTCGCCTTGGGTTTGCTCTCCTTGTCTTTCTGTATAGGAGCTGTGCTCTGGGTCCAGTTTCCGGATTTGATATCGTAGACGTGGCTAGTACCGTTTACCAGGTTATACCATTTCTTGCCATCGCGAGAAATAGCACTTGGTGAGGACGAGGCCTCGGGCCCGTCTGGTAGTTTCGTGAAAGCGGGATTGCTCGTACCCCAAGACACCGAGAGATCGATCATAAACGCTTGTGAGTTCTGAGAGAGACTCTGGGAGTCTCCTCCGAGGATATAGAGGGCTTTACCGTCGACGAAGGCGCTAGAGGGTCCAAGAGTGACATCTGGTTGGAACTGCTGGGCACATGCGGCAGATATAAAGAGAAGTGTGTAGATGCAGGAGAGTGTAGACCGTGTCTGATTGAAGAATGGGGCGTGTCGAGTCATGCTGATGGAGTGTTAAGGTTAACGTAGATAGAAAAGAAAGTGCGGCTGTCTAGGAAAATAGAAAACTGAAAAGAAAAAAAAGAGTTTGGGGAAACGCACAGGGCCCCTCTTTATCAAGGAAAGATCCGTGGTGCCTGTGGAAGGCCAAGGCAGGCACCCCCCTACATCGCGTCGTTAGCAACGCTGCGTGGGGGTAATGGACCCCGTTTTCGGCATCAAGATGCCTGCTGTGCTTTGATTACGAAGAGGTGCGCTTGCCGCCCCCCTCTCCGTCCTCGCACATGCGACACAGGCACAAAATATATTTTGCCCCTGTGTTTGATGTCTGATGTCTGATGTATCTATGTGTCTATTTCTGTCGCTTTGTGCCACAGCACAGCAGCTGCAGGGTGTTGCTCTCTTGCCGCTTCACCTTGAAACGCTGTGTTCGCCGGACACTCCCACCCTCATTTCTTGTGTGTGCCGCCAAGGAGGCGGGAAACATGTCCATCCCAGCGTATTTCCCACACCACTTCTAAAACACACCGCCTGGGAACCTTATTCTCTCGCATGTACGCACGCCCGAGTTCTACCACCAGACAGGGGCTCGTTCTCCTCTGACGCCCTACCTGCACTACCATGTACATCCTCATGTCGAATTCTTCATCTTGCAGCGCTAATTTCGCATATGATCCTCGTCACCATTCAGGCATACATGAGACACATGTAGAACTCGCACTTGACAGAAAATACCATAATTGTTTTAGAGAAATGGCGGAACACGAAAGTATTCTCGCCTCCGCCAGTACTGCCGTCTATCTTGCCAGCAGTCTATGCCAATACCATCGCCATCTTTATCATAACTCATTCATAGGAAGCTCCTACTCCATGTAGCAATGCTCGCAAGTGATGGTCCACTGGTCAGCAAAAGCCTCGATATATTTTTTTTGGGCATAAAGCAATGAAAAAAAACCCCTCTTCTCGTCAAAAGCACAGCCTACAACATGGCAAATCTGACTGACCCTTGCTCAAGGCTAACGCTTTCTATATTTTCGCTTTACCTCCACTGGCTTTTATCAATCTCTGGACCGTTCTTGTCACTTTTACTGTTGAATTCCCTCTATCCATTACCCTTCGCACTCCGAATTCCTCAGGATGAAGGTTCATTTGGATTTGCGACGATATGCCCCTGGATTACTACCTCTTACAGCACTACGAAACTACTTGGGTCCCCACGCTGAGAACCTACACTCGCCCCTTGAGACTAGTACTTTATATTGCTGAACATTGAAGGCCCTAAAAATATTAAAGAAAAGGAAAATATTGCACACCGGATACTGATTTTTCTCCTATGCTTTTAATTAATGGAGTCGAACTAAAATAATTCGTTCAATTCTGGAAATAAGGCTCTGTCCTTTAAGCAACATAGTATCTCGTTTCATCATTTATAAGTAGCCACCGATCTACGTAGGTTACAAGTAGGATGATACGATTTTCTTTTGCGGACTAAATGTTTAGAATGAATCATCCCTGTGGAGCGTCATGCGAGTCGAGCACGTCCTTGGACGATGGCTCCGTATCCGTACCCTACTGCCTTTCAAAACCGATTCTTTTTTCTTTTTTTTTTCTTTTTTTTTTCTAAGCAGGAGAATATGTGTTGACTCCATACAAGCGAGCCTTGTCAGGCGGCGTCAGGGATACTACAGAAAAAAAAATGGCGATCGTTCGAGTCAGGCATGAGGAAGGTCCTGATACGAGATTTTACAGAAGCAACGAGATTGGTTTATCACTGCTAAACATTTCCGGGTCCTGTGGAAGTACCAGAGGCACTGTTTTCAGTTCGGTTTCGCCATGGCTATCCACAACCTGGCTGACGAGGGGACAGACACCGTCATGCCCAGAACGTCTATGCTCCTCAGCTGAAGCGGTTTGCTGCATGGATCGGAGGCGATGTAATCGTTCAGTCTGTGGGGGTGCTACAGGAACAGGCGGCGGTGGACCAGAAGGGGGCTGAAAAAATATAGGAGCCGCAGGCAGAGAAACCGATCGGAGAGACGGTCGCTTGCACAATGGTACCCTGGGTAGTGTCTGAACCGGAGGCGGAGGCAACGTTGAGCAACAGGAAGGACGCCGAGATCTATTGTTCCGTGATGGTGGTCCTGCTGTGATTGGCGATGAGGCTGTGGTACCGTTGCTACTGGCTTGATAAAGCCGCGGAGGCTGCGTTTTGCTCACACCCACACTTGTGGATCTTCGAGAGCTCAATTTCAGAACCCTTTTGTGTGTCGACGGTGGTATATCGCTTGTGCTTGACCGGCGCGGGCGCAAAGGTACTGGCGACATTGTAGTGGAGGTGGGTGGAGTGCGCGGGGATGATACTATGTCTTGGACATTAATGGCCGCTGTTCCTGAGTGAGATCCTGTGTGCTGCTGAGGAGCAATACCTATGGTCGTTCCGATCTTCTGGCAGAGGCCTTCGACCGATCCGTCGAGGCTATCCATAACCTTTAAAAGCAGTTCATAATTCGGGTCATCCGCCACACGCTGCTTCAACGCATGGGAGAGACTGTTGATATGGTGAATTCGGGCATGCAGGATGGACGGTAGCCCAATAGAATCCGAGACGCACGGCGTGTTGAAGGGACAGCTTGGATGATCACGAAATTTCAAATGTTTTCCTTTAGCAGGCAATGTTGACAAACATGGGAGTGATGGCGAGGTTGGCCGAGATGCAGAATCAAACATTCTCGCAGCCGAGGCCCTTAGTGCCGCAATTGTGTCACCCGAGTGCCGCGCGTACCGGCCTAGTCCATGTCGTTGTTGCTTGCCCTGTTGAAAAGTAGGGGCAGGTGAAAAACGCTGATTTTCTTCATACTGTTCCTGCTGATGCTTCAAGTACTGCACGTAGTTTTCAGGTAAGGATGTGATCTCATGGGGCCGGGGTTTGGGACGCGCTCGGTGAGTGTGAGTTGGGAATGAAGGTAGGCTATTGGATCTAAGTCGAATGTCCTTCGTATCAAGTTGTTGAGAATGCCTCCACTGAGGCTCCTCGAAGATTTCTTCCGTAGGATCTGGTGGGTAATAGTAGAGGGTGGTGGTCTCGATTTCCTTGTCCATATTGGTGTCTGCAGGCTCATGTTTGGTGACAGTATGACTTGTATTAGGCGCAGTCGGTTTGAGCGTGCTGTGAGAACGGCGAAGTTGCCTGAACGGATCATGTTCGCTGATGGAACTGAAGACCATGGTCAAGAGCTTGGGGACGGATTCGTTTCTGTGAGAGAATCCAAAGATAGCCCTTTTCTTGACTGGAGAAGTAGGTGAGATTGGAGGCGATGGTAAAGAATGAAGCTGAGGCTGGAATGGTTGCGGTAATGGGTGAGACAAAGAATAAGTGGATGGTCCGGTGGAAGTAGAAGAGGACTTGGGTGAGGAGGGCCTGAGCAGCTTTCTGACCCACTTTGCTTTCATTTTTTTTTTATTCTTTGAAAAGAACGTGGAAACAACGGTGGTACAAAGTGAAAGAGGGGGTCCCTGGGTCGTCCCTTTATACGAGTTTATGGATTCCTGAGCACACCACCATACACACCCACACACCCGGACTCCAAATACCCCTGTGGATGGGGCACGCACCAAACTCAAAATAGCAAAGTTACTATTTTTGGCAGCAAGTGAGGGTCCATCTTTGTGTGACACTTGCGTCTCCGCCATCATTTCCTTCTCACATTCCTTTTATTCTCTCCACCTGTTTTCCCCCACGCTCGCACTCCCCGTTTTCTCGTACGCAGCCTCAACCAACTGTCCCTGTAATCACCCACTCGCTTCCTTCGCCATGGCCGACTTGCTGTCACTCTTCTGTTTCGTCGAGGCACAATCCGCATCGAGGGCATTTTTAGTCCAGATTTCCTCAAGAAGAGCGTCAAGACCGAAAAGCTGTTGAGTTTAGCAACGTGAATGTCGTTGCGCTCACTATCTGGCTCGTCTCGATCCTTGTCTTTGATGATGAGGAAGACTCTACAGTCAGTCTCAGCGGTCTGAAACGAAAGCAACCCGTTCCGTCAGCGCGTCTCTCCATCTGAGGATACTGTCCATGTTGTTGTACGGCGACTTCCACCAGGTATCGACCCGGACTGCCTATTGCATGCCTTTTTTCAGTACGCGCATGCAGACTCAATCTACTCGTATCTATTGCTCCCCTTTTTTATAGTATGTTCACTTTTGGTGTTCTTGACATTGGGTTCCTTATACAATTTAAACACTCTGCTTATTGTATTAATGCTGTAATCTGATCAATAGTCGGTCTAGCCAACGCATGCGCAACATCACCCTGCGTTGCAATATACTTATCACCCCGCTCCATGAAAGCATTTCGGTCCGACAAGAGCATAACCCCGTTCTGTTCCAGGAAGACGGATAGCAGTACAAAACCACCAGGAATTTTAGCATACCGATACCCTCCCAGTGATACAGAAAACATAGACAGGATTTCTTTATCATTCACCAGCCGCCTTCCCACGTCGATAGTCGCATTCCCTCCTGCTGGACCGCCACTGAGTCCTTTGCTAATATGGCTCACCAAGGCAGTCACGAGCTCTTGAGTGTACATGAAGACGGCTCTCTGAGTAGTGTGGTTCTCGAGTTGTATCATATTGCGGCCGATATGAAGGCACCTTGTTGCTGCACAATACATAGGCCCGACGGAGCCGCCACACAGGGGTGCAGCAGAAGCATTGATTTCTCCAATGAGCTGTTGTATAGCTCGATTCTCGCTTCCAACTTTACTTTTGGTTCACGCGCCATAGAAGCTAATAAAGTCTGTTTTTTGACATGTATAAATGAACATGCAGATTCTCATGTTATGGCCGACGATTGTAAAGAAAAGCACTCATATCCTCACATTTTTGCAGGACTGTCAGAGACCTGGTTAGGATGTGTGAAGATCCATGCGAGGGTTCGTACGGGTGAGGGTTCGTGTGAGTTTTCGTGTGAGCGTTGTTGCCGATCTGAAATCCTAAAGAAGGGTCGTTGAGTTTTGTGCTGGTAGCATGAAGATGCGTCATTGGACTGAGACCATTTTTAATACAACGCGACATGGTTGGTCCAACCTGCATTCGATAGAAGAGACCCATCTCGGCCATAAATATCCCTCCATGAATATCTGTCAAGCCTCTCGCGTAGCCTCGGGACTGCCTCCTCAGGGGTCTGCATATTCACGAACCCACGGTAGGCATGGATGTTGCCGCGCTCTTTAAACGATGTCAGCCAGCCCTCAGATAATTGAAACTGTGCTTCTTGACCGTAAAGTGCCTAGAGAAAAGGCTTTCTCTTGACTTGGAGAAAAAAAAATGTCCTTTCATCTGAATTCGATCCTGATACAGCTCAAACCAAGTAATTAAAGCTCTTCCATCAACGGGAACTTGACACTTTTCTGCCGTTTAGCGTCCTTCCCGCCTCGATCCGTATTTTTGAGTAGTTTCTTAGACCTCTTGATCGTCTTGCTGATCGCTAGTTTGGATATCTTGATTCCCTCTGTCCACCCCAGCCATGCAGCGAGCTGCTCATAAGTCAACTCTAGCTCAGCTTTTTTTTTTTCTTTTTTTTTTAAGCATAGCATAGCATAGCAAAATGTGTTGCGACATAGTCATCGTGGTACGTTTTATTCCTTTGGGAGGCATGGTATTTTGTATCAAAATAAAAACTTTGATGTGCGTGTTCTCTAGACTGCCCTTATACAGAGTTGATTGTACTGCGAGCCGTATAACCAATAAGTCAGCCTTATTATGTCGTATCCTGTCAAATTCTCCAAATTCCCGGAAAAAAAAAGCGCGTTTCTCACTATGAATAAGAACGCCATCGAGGTTGCGCTTACGATTAATGACAAGAATATTCACGAGCTCAGGGCCAGCTCGCTTATCTTTCATCCTTGTACAATCACTCACGCGTCCTAAGCTCCTCGATGAACCCAAGCGATCTCTCCTTGAATACGGATGTTCAGTTTCAAGCATAGCGACAGTTATTAATGAAAAGATAGCCAACGAAATTACTGCTCAATACATCAAACTTTTGAGGCGGCCAAGCCTGAGAGACCGCGGGCCCAAACATGCAGAGGAGCTATGACTTTGAGTTTGGTGCGTACTCTACTCGCAGGTGTATCCAGAATCCGGGTGTGTGCGGTGGTGTACACACCAAAATGTGATCATCGCTTCACTACAAATCGCGTCTATTTCTAGATCTCCTGCAATCCCAGGGGCTGCACCGTGGTATACCATGGTTCAGGGTCTGGATCCCGGTTGCCACAGTGCAGCCGCTTATTTTGCTTCGTTTCCATGTTTAGGATTCTTTTTTTGGATCTCTGCTCCACACCCTTTCCAAAGAAGGAAGACAATGCGCTTTGCCCCCCACGGCAATAATGCGCTTTCATTGGACGCGGAGAGTGCGAAAAGGACATTTTTTTTTTTTGATAACTAGGACCCACGGGGGGTGCGAAAAGAACACTCCAGAAAGAAATTAGGTCTTTGAAAAGGAGACGAGGGAGATCAACCACAACTCTTAATCTTGACACCTTCATTTTACAGCACTCAACACTCACATCCACCATGACCGACGTGACCATCCCCGAGGACTACATCCCCATTGTCGAGGGCCGTCTCTGGAAGAAGATCCTCCGCGAGGGTTCTGGCGAATCTCCCATGAAGAACTCGAATGTCAATGGTAAACAGACTCCATCCTCATACACATCTCTACATCCACGCATGTGTGTACCTTGAGCGCGTCAATTTTTCCTTTTCTCCTCTAACCTTCCTCTTTGCGCGTGCATTGCTAGTCCATTATGTCGGTACCCTCTTCGACAACGGAGACAAATTCGACTCGTCTCGCGACCGTAATTCGCCCTTCAACTTCAAACTTGGCGTCGGTAAGCACTTGCATACTCCCTTCTTTGCGGATCAAT
This sequence comes from Gamsiella multidivaricata, assembly GCF_025024155.1. Lineage (NCBI taxonomy): Eukaryota > Fungi > Mortierellomycota > Mortierellomycetes > Mortierellales > Mortierellaceae > Gamsiella > Gamsiella multidivaricata. The sequence continues at coordinate 98,733 of NW_026251725.1, forward strand.
TGAGTCAATTGAGGAACCTCGAACCCGATTCAAGCAATTCTAACCGGTTCTATTGTCATTATGATCCGTGTTACGTGTTATAGGTCAAGTTATCAAGGGATGGGACGAGGGTGTCAAGACCATGAAAATCGGAGAGTTGGCCGAGCTCGTCTGCTCCCCCGAATACGGTAAATGATCTCAATTTTAATTGTCGACTTCAAGTGGTTCGGACAGATCTGATATTAACCAATTGTTTGTATAACTTCAATATAGCCTACGGCGCACAGGGAAGCCCACCAAAGATCCCCGCCAATTCTACACTGAAGTTCGAGGTCGAACTGCTTGGATTCCAGGAGGTAACGTCAACGCTTATGGAGCCATCTTGGACTCGAAATCCAGAGCCATTTCAAACGACGGTGCACCTAACGACTAACCATTCATTTTGTACCAATCAACCATCTTCAGTCCGCAGATAACCCTACCGCCAAGCTCGCTCTTGCCAAGAAGAAGAAGGATCAAGGAAATGCGTCGTTCAAGAGTGGCGAGAACGGTCCTGCTGCCCAGGCATATAAGGACGGTGCCGATGCGCTGAAGGATTTGGATGGCGCAACAGAGGAACAGCTTCAGGAGGCAACACCTCTCCAAGTCGCCTTGTTGGCCAACTTGGCAGCCGCATACTTGAAGTTGAACGAGAACGGAAAGGCGGCCGAGGCATGCCAGCAGGTATACGATCCAATCTGTTTATATCTCGAGGACTCGTATTTGTTCTGATCAAGCTAGCAGTGAGTGAGAGGACATTAATTAACGCCGTCATTTTTTATTTTCCTATTTCTTTGATAAAATAGGCATTGGAGATTCAGCCAGACCATGCGAAGGTGACATATCGACTTGCCCAGGCATACCTGGGATTGAGCGAGTTCGAGGACGCCAAGAAGGTTGCCCAGCGCGGGCTGGAGATTGCACCCGGTGATGCCACGTTCACGAGCCTTTTGAGCTCAATCAGCGCCAAGCAGGCTGCCTTTAAGAAGAAAGAGAAGGCTGCATACAGCAAGATGTTTAGCTAGACGGGTTGTTCTTAGAATGACAGACTGTCTCGTAAAAAAATAAATGGAGGGAGATCCTTTGACTCTCCAATTGCACGCGTCCCTCAATTGCAAGGCATCCTTCTTCTACAACTGCAGAGCATGCAAATTAAAGAACGGCAACCGTCCGTCGTCGCCTGAACACGATTTTTTTTTTTATAGCTGACATTCCCCCCCACAACTCGTCGCCATCATCCTCCGTTTCCTTTTCATCCCTCCCGCGTTTCTCATTCCTCAGAAAACCTCCGACCGAACCAACAATAAAGATGTCTTCTTCAAAGGACGACGTGCTCCAGTTTCTCGACTCGCTTGACAACGCCCCCACGGACGCGCCCTCAACCTCAAGCACCTCCACAAACCCAGGTGACGGTACTACAGCCTCGCTTGACAAAACCACCGCCGGTGCCGGCACTTCGGGCGCACAGGACGAACAATCCGTACTCGACTTTTTAGACGAAATCACTCAGTCGGCTTCTTCGGCCACCACGCCTGCAGCGACTGCGGACTCCAAGGTTATCTCGCCACCAGGGTCTCAGGGAAAGCCGTCGATGTACGACGGGTCCGCAGCCTTGCCTTCGAGGTATCTACAGCAGCAACAGCAGCAACCAGCCCAGCACCAGCAGCAACAAGCAGCACAGGCACAGGTGGACACGAGAGCTTCATGGCTGGGTAGTTTGTGGTCGACGGCGTCTGAGGCGGTGAAGACGACGCAGACGGCCGTGCAGCATTCAGTCAAGGCGACGATGGAGAGCCAGACGACGAAGAGTCTTGAGGAGCGCGTCAAGGGATTCGTGAATGCTGAGAACATTGGCAAGATTGGTATGTGTTTCTACATCCTTTTGACAATCGTCATTGTTATCGTGGATTTGTTACCTGCATCGTCTTTGAGCTTTTTTTTTTTTTTTTTTTTTTTTATTGTTCACACGATCATTGCTCACATCCTTTCACACTCCTTACTAAATTCGCACCTTTACCTTCGTGTCTTAACCTATGCACTCTTCTAGGCAACGACCTGAAATCCCTGACCCTGAGCTCGATGACCACAGTCCTTGATGTGATCGCACCCCCAATAGCCGAACACGAAGTCGTCGAGATCTGGCTGGCCCACGACATGGTCGGCTACGTCGGTCTCGAGGCCATCGTCCACAGAGCCTTTTCCAAAGTCATGGAACAAACCGACGGCGGCGACGTGATCGTCCATCAGGGCGCCGGGACCACCAACCCCTCAGACGACATTGCCCCGGAAGATCGACAACTCAATGCATGTGAGGGTTATGAACAGGCCGTCAAGCTCGCCAAGGCTAATATCGAGCATCTCGTCAAGACCCATTACGATGCCGAGAAACATACAGCAGAAGCAAAGAACCCGAATACTAATGCATCGACTTGTCCAGTCTTCATGGCCATCCAGCCCTGTCGCGTGCCGCGTCACGGATACAACGCTACGGCGTCAGAGAGCACCAGCGTTAAGGCCATGGAGAAGGATACGTTTATCTCCTTCGTCTTGGTCCTGCATGATCCCACACACAAGCTTGAATTCGAGTCCTGCTCACAGAGCATGCCTGCTCAGTGGTTGTTGATTCCCTACGAGGAGAACGAGTGGGTCGAGGACCGGATGGTGGATTGTATTCGTTTGGCTGTGGGTGTGATTGCTCAGGATTATGTCTGGACAAGGATGAAGGGCGACGAGGTGCAGAGACTTCAGATGCAGGAGGCCGAGGCCCAGGCGAAGCAGCAGCTTTTGGACCAGCAGCAGAAGCAGGAGCAGGATGCCAAGGTTTCTGGGCAGGCTGAACTCAATACTCCCAGCAACGCATAAAAGACAGCTGTCAGGGGGGGAGACCATTGAAGAACGAGCGGATGACTCTTCTTCACGAAAGGGGGGTTGAGCGAGACCGCAGATGCAAAGGCAATTAGGCGTGATATTATACATATCCTGCTTCTTCCTATCTGCACACTGTAATAAAGAAAACCAAAAACGCGATCGAGGCTCCTCTTCTTTTTTTTTTTTTCTTTATTGTTTGGCTCAGTTTCAAGACCCTGTCTAATCCTCAAACTGTACGAGTGCGACCTCTTCAAAGTACCTGACTTTCTGCCCTACCCCTCCTTCTGCCTCCATCTCCTTTCCTACCGCCTTGCCAAAGCAATCCTCTACACAACTATATACCATCACCGTCCCCCACTCCATCCCAATTTCAAACGCCTGCGCCCCCTTCCGCTCCTTCGCCGCCTTCTTCTCGTCTTCGGCCAAGTACTTTGTCGCACCCACATCCAGCAACGACAACAAATTCGGCATCAACTGGAACTCAAACCCCCGAGGCCCCTTACACTTCGGACACCTCGGGATCCTGTGCGCACTCGGCGTTGTGTGTTTTGAATGCCTAGCCACGTTCGCAGGGAGGAGCGTCTGTGCGGCTCGATCCGACCACGAGAACATCAATGGTGTCCCCGGAAAATCATAGCGCACGCATTGGTCTGGCCAGTATTGAACACGTTCTGTGAATTTCTGAAACGCCTTGTCCACACCCTTGGGCAAGGCCGCTTTTTCGTAGGCCTCACCGCTCCAAGATGCACCGTTTGCGCTTCCAGAGGCAGAGTCGCCGTCGTTATTGTCATCGGGGGAGTCATTGGCGAGAGATTCTTCGAGGGCAAGGAGGTGACTATAGCGCTGAGAGATGTCGTCCGAGATCGCGTCCGAGTCCTCGAGGACTTCTTCGGTGATGTACAAATAGTGGGGTTCGAACGATGATAATTCCTCAGGCCATATTCTTGATTCTATCAGGTCATAAATGAGCATGGGAGGTACAGATATTAGGGCACATGCACATGGACGACGATACGTGCTGAACAAAGCCTTCGTTCCTCGACCTTGACACTTGCCATCAGCAGTATCCTCCTCTTCCTCGTTTTCGTTGGAGGATTCTTCCTTTGAAATATTTGCCGACGTCGCACTTGCAAACGATTTTGATCCTGGGGTAGATACGGCTGCAGATGCCGGTGCCGGTGCCGGTGCCCCGAATCCTGGAGGAGGCGCGAACGGATTCGTAGTATTGGAAGCCTACACAAAACCAACAATCTCAGTTCCCGTTGTCTCAAAAAAAAAAAAAGGATCCGATTCCTGAATTCACGATTTGATAGAACGCTTCATACACATACCGGGGGTGCAAAAGGATTGTTGAATCCTGCTCCTGCTCCGCCAAACAATGCATTTCCCATATCAAACGCCCCCGGTGCCGCGAATGGCTATAAAAAAAAAACGAATATTAGAGGACCATAAATAATACCGGTCGAAAAAAAAAAAAAATGCGCCTCTTCAAATTGTCTCCTTTATCTCCCTCGCATATAGCTATGTCCAGATTCCAAGACTTACATTCGCCATTGGTGCTCCAAACGCCGATGCTGCCGGAAGTGCTGGTACTGCGGCTGCAGCACTAGGCTTGGCCTTCTTCTCCAGCTTCTGTGCATACTCCGGATTCACCTTCAACGCCCGCACCACTCGGAAGCTAAATCACAAAACATGTATGACAACCCACCAAAAAAAAAAAAAAAAAAAAAAAAAAAAAAAAAATTGGGTCAGTATCTCATTTAGTGTCAAGGAAATCCACGACTTCCTTTCTTTCTTTCTTCCTTCCTTCCTGAACACTAGGATTCTTGAGCTGTCCCGGGGGTTTTAACGTACCTTCCTTTCTTCCGCATGCAGAGCCGCTGATTACATGCCCAGACATAGACGACCCGATCAAAGGGCGATTTCTCGAGTGGGACATAGGCCTGCAGGAGCAAATACATCTCCCGGCCACATCCCTCACAGACCCCGAACTTGCTCGGTGCCGGCACATCCTCGTCCAGCCATGTCTATCCATATGGAGAAGCAAACAGATCGTGTGTCCTTCGTGAGAACTCTGTGCTAGAGTCATGCCACCCTCCTCCCCATATCTTCTCGATCATACCGATCCCATGCGGGAAGAAAAAAAAACTAGACGTAGGGGGTCTTACAGGAACACCTCCGATCTTGGTCACATACGGATCCCTATCCTCCTGTGGATCCATCGGTGAATCCGGTATCCCTAGTAGTACTGGTCCAGTCTTCTTCTTCTTCGACGGCTGCTGCTGCTGCTGCTGCTGCTGTTGTTGTTGTTGCTGTTGCTGTTGCTGTTGAGGTGCCTGCCCCGAGATTCCTGTCCCTGAACTCTTCTTTGACTTTTTCCCGCTCTTGTTAGTACCCCCGCTCTTGATATTATTGCTGTTACTGCTGTGCGAGCTGGAGCTGTTGTTGCTGTTAGTGGCGGTACTACCGAGCTGCAAGTTCTTAAGACCCGAGGTGATGTCCGCCACGACCGCCTTGTTCGTCCTATTGTTCCCAGGTCCATGATTCTGGTTACTGTTACTACTGCTGTTACTGTTGTTGTTGTTGTTGTTGTTGTTACTGCTGCTGCGGGCACCTTTGCTGTTGTGCTTGTCCATCGCTAAAGATTCCGTCGAGTCCGAGTCCGAGTCCGAGTCCGAGTCCGAGTTTGAGGAGGGTAAGAGATGAGTGCTGAGAACACACCAAGCTGCCCAAAAAAAAAAAAAAAAAAAAAAAAAAAAAAGTGCGGTGTTGTGACAGTGATTCGCTGTTTACAAAATTTCACTTTCCCCCCCTACTTTTGCATGCAACATCCATGCATGGGAAAGTTCTGAGTAGACTGTTGTACAGTGCTACAACCCTACACCCAATAATAACTCCAGAATTATTGGACTAGCACTCACTACATACGATATAAAATGCCTTGAGTGCATGCATCATTGCGTATATGCATATTTTATTTTCGAGCAAAAAAAAAAAAAAAAGAAGAGAGAGAAGCGATGTACATGTACAGGCAGGGCAATAAAAGAATAAAAGAAAAGAAAAGAAAAGAAAAGAAAAGAAAAGAAAAGAAAAGGCGAAAAATATAGGTTGCGACTATACAAATTGAATAGGACGTGGCCTAGGATATCCATGCAAGCGCCGTGCAAAACAGCAACGCCCTTCACAGGATCAGACTGTCGAAGAAGGATCGATTCAGAACGGAATGAAGCAGAGAGAGAAAAGAGAGAGAGAGAAAAAGAGAGAGAGTGAGTGATAGACACCAGGATTAGAATGAATGCCCTGAATGTTCTATTCAGTACTGGTTCTATTCACTGCGTCCAATAAACGTATATGCAGTACACGAAAAGAAAGGCGTAAAGCATGTACCATTCATCCATATCCTCGCTGCCCCTATTACCGTTACTGTCTTGCCTGCTATTGCTCCCCGCAGACTTATCCCCTCCCGCTTCCTCCGACCTTGACTCTGGCTCCGTGACCGAAGCCAATGCTGGTTGAGAAGGCGACCGCTGTCCAACATCCAGTTGTACTGATTCACCGACGGGATTGTACTGCCGGAATCCTCTAGACCGATACGTCAAAGGACTGATCCCGAGCCCAGTCCCGTGCCATAGCGTTCTGCTTAAAGTCGACGGATAATACTCTTCGCCTTCATCATTGACTTCCTCATCCAATGCGGATGTGTCCGCAGGCTGATCCAACGGCACGGGTTCCTTGCTCCTCTCTGGGTCGTCCATATCCACAAGTCGTACATAGTCGATAAACAATCCCGACTTCCATCTGATTAGGCCACCAATGCAAACCAACAAAGTCAGCATATGTAACTTAATAGAGAATAAGACATTGCTCAAGTAAGGGTCCGATTTTGCGGTACGATTTCACTTACCCTTCATAGTTGCGAATCTGAACAAAGACGTTCTGGGAATTATCCTCAATAATTAACTCTCCAGGCAGTTCAAGGATCCTGAAATCATTTTTGAACAGTTTGCGGAACGGCTTTCGATGTGCCTGGGCTACTTGCGAATCTGTTTTCTCCATAAACTCCTGCATAGTCCTTGGCTTGAACAACAACGCATCCGGCCGCTCTCCTACTACTGCCGTATCCTAAAGAGTGAAAGAAAAAACCACAACGTGGAGTGAGTTACTATGTAGTCATAGCAGGCTTGATTCCATGATTCAGCAACGAACCCAAAACTCCTTCCCCTTCCTTCCCCCTCCTCGGTGTTTGATAACCCCCCCCCCCCCCAAGAATCAGGAGCAATGCAGATGTAGTAGTACATCATGCATCGTACTTCTCGAAAGGCTGAACCAAAAGTCAGCCAAGAAAGCTGCAGCTGCAAGTCGCCTACCTCATGTATGCCAAAAGGAATGACTTTGAATTCCGAATTGATGATGGGTGCCTCGCTCGTAGCCATGATCCTCCAAAGGACCTTGTAACGTCCAGGGGGAACACCATAAAAAGTAGCTATCACGTCCATCCACCACACCGACTTGAGCTCCGCTAGTTTGCCAAACGGACTTTGTTTGCTTTCAATCATCTTCCAGTACCGGTCGCCCATATGACAGATCTGCATATCCTCCGCTGGCAACGTCAGTCGCGCTAATGCAGCCAAAATAGAAATGGGAACACAAGGTTATGGATACTCGCTTCTGGGTTTGAGAGCACCAAGGTACAAGGCGAAGGCACGCAATGTACAGAACTCGGTAAATGGTACCAAGCTTAAACAAAAAATAAAATAAAAAATAGCATACAACACTGCCTGTAAAGGTCAATCAGCATCTGCTTGGACACATCTGTCGTCTTTCGCAAATCAATCTTCCGACCTTTGTCCTTGGCCTCAGTCTTGGCCTCAGTCTTGGCCTCAGTCTTGGCCTCAGTCTTGGTCTCAGTCTTGGCAATCACTAGCTCATCTCCATGACCATCATTGTCCTCACTGTCTCCCTCTCCCACTGATCCAGGCGACGGCGACAGCGACGGCGACGGCGATGCGACTGACGAGGGCTGGGTCGACGACGACACCGAGACAGGGTCTTGATGGTTATGGTACTGATCTGCCAAGAAACCCGGTGCCAATGCCGTGTCCATCATATGCGAACTGCCCGTACTTGGGCTTCCAGTACCGGCGATGGTAACCGGAGGGAACCTTGGCGAGGACGGCGTGGACGAAGCTCTCGAAGAAGTACCGGAGCCTGCAGCGGAGATAAGACGGTTGCGGATACGACTCTGTAATTTGGATTCAAGGATGGCTTGACCAAAGCGGAAGGTGAATCGCTGGTGCCAGAGGTAGTGTGTGTCGAGGGTGTCATGGATGGTTCGGTTGGTCTGGAGGAAGCGACTAAACTCTCGGCAGGGCAATGCCAAGCCGATTTCCATGAGCACCTCTGGGGGCATATCTGTCAGCTTCAACGTCTTCTTTTCGGCCGAGGAGGAGGAGGGCTCGTTGCTATCGCTGCTGTTGTCGATGAGGCTGTTGTCGGCGACCGTGTGTTCGTCCGGCTGGCTGTGCTGCATAGCTGTGGATGTGTGAGTGTGTATGGGTTGTGAAGGAGTGGAATGAAAAGAGGAATGGAAAGAGGGAATGAATGAAAAAAAAAAAAAAGGAATGGAATGAGGAATGGGGTGAGACAAGCGCTGCTGGCAGCCAACTCGAGGAGAGGGAGGGAGGAAAGTACCGAGGAGGAGGTACATCGTCACCCACATTTAGCCCATCCTTCCTTCCCTTTCCTCCGCACACAATTACACAATTACATAACACACGTGATGGGGCCTCCATCCCAACCCCCCTGGTTCCCCGGCATGTATCTACATATCACCAGCATTTTATTAGTACTATCCCCCAATCGACTACCTGGATGGTCCAGTCATCATCTTCCCCCTCCCTCCTTACTCGCACCGCCCATCTAGAATCCCTTCTTGACCAACAACTTGTCAATGCACGCCAGGATCGTCCACTTGCGGTTCTCGGCCTCCTGGAAGACATGCGAGCGGGGCGAATAAAACACGTCGTCCGTCACCTCCTCCTGCTTGCGTGGCAGGCAATGCAAGAACTTCCAGTCCGCCTGTGCCCCGCTCTCGTTAATCAGCTCCGTCGTCAATTGGTATCCCTTGAACGCCTCAACACGCTGCTTCTTTTCTTCCTCCTGACCCATGCTGATCCTATTGTATAAAGAATAAAAAAAGAAAAAAAAAACAACGTGTAGACATGTCAGTAACCAGCAAATAAAAGTAAACCCTAAAATAATTAACGCGCTACCTTCATTGCGCGAGCCTTACCATGTATCGGTAACAACAATATCCGCGCCACGAAGGGCTTCCTTCGGATCATGATAAACCCCAACCTCCGTCCCTGCCTCCTTCGCATTCTTTTGTGCCAGCTTCAAAATCCCCGCGTTCGGTTCATATCCCTTCGGTGTCGCCATGCTGATGTGCATCCCGACCTTTGGCAACTGCAGCAGCAACGAATGAAGAATATTATTGCCATCGCCCACCCATGCCAGGCGCAGGTTTTTCAGAGTCGAGGCTGGAGACGTCGTGTGGGGTTCTGATCCCTGAGGTGTGTAGAGTTCGTGCAGCGTCATCAAGTCGGCAAGGATCTGTGTGGGATGGTAAAGATCCGAGAGGGCGTTGATAATAGGCACGGTCGAGTACTTTGCCAATGTCTACAGCAAACCACGGACGCAATAACAAAAAAACAAAAAAAATCGAAGAGCAGGGTTAGCTAATGGACACAACAAGAAGACTGGAAAGGAAGAACAGAGAGAGATAAGACGAGTAGTGTGGTGTGTACCTCGATCTCTGAATGTGCGCCGACACGGGCCATGATACCGTCGACCATGCTCGACACCACCTTGCTCGTGTCCAACAGCGACTCGTTCACGCCCAACTGAATATCCTGCGATCCCAAAAACATTGCATGTCCGCCTATTACAATGCACAAAAGAAAAAAAGAAAAACGTCGTTAGAACAATCCTCTCATCCTCCCATCTCCACCTTCACGTATATTATCATCATCAATCCATTCCTCGTTTCTCTCTCCCTCAACCAACTTACCAAGGTATGTAACGGCAGTCTCAGTAGCGACACGCGTACGAGTCGACCGCTTCGAGAACATCAACGCCATCGTCTTGCCCCTCAGCGGTGCATCGCTCGCCTTTCCAAGCACCTTGGCCTGATGCTTAAATTCACAAGCACTCTGGATCACATCGCAGAGCTGCTTTGCTGACAGATCGTTATCCGTCAACAGATGGGGTACTCCTGAAATCGTGGGAACATCCGCGGTCGAGTACGTCTTGCTGCAGTCCCGGACGGAAGCGTGAAAAGATCGGGCAATGACTGAGGGTGCAACGACTATGGCTGCTGCTGAAGCTGGAGCTGAGATCGAGGCGGCTGCGTGTGTGCCTGCGACCGAAGAAAGGCGGGTCAGGTTTTTGATCATTGTGGGGGGGTAGTGAGAAAGGGTGGAGTCAAGAAGAGTAGAGGAGTAGAGGGTGGTGGTGCAGTGGAGCTGAAGACGCAATGAGAATGTGCAGGGTGAATGTAAAAAGTGAATGCGGATGCTAGGCGTGGGGCGGGTGTGATCAAAGCGAGGGAAGGGAAGGAAAGAAAGAAGCGGTGGTGAGCTGTGCCTGGGAGTGAGTGCCTTTTCTCGGAGAAAAAAAAAAGGAACGTGGGTTTTTATCTCTCAGCGCTTTTCGAGGGTGATGATCTGCCGCGACTCATCCTGCATCGCAACAGTCACTTCCCCAGCTACTTAACCTTATTTGCCCTTCCTGCTTGCCGTCCTTGAGCGTACCCGATCCGCTCCCACGCAAAGAATGCCCTTCGATACATTGTTCCTTTTATTTATTTCGCTTCAAGGCTCTAGCATGGTACGCTGTACAGGCGCAGTTGAGCTTGACTACTCTGATACACGATACCACTGACTGACATCGTCCCCCCCCCCACCCCAGGTACCCTGTCTGTCTCCACATCCATCAAACGAGCGACACACCCAGGGCTTCAAGTCGTGGTCGGAGCTGTCCCTTTTCCTCCAACGCCTGCAAGTTATCCCGTCCGCCAATCGACTCGCCCTTCAAGAAGATCGAGGGGAACGTCGAATGTCCACGTGCAATCTTTGTCAACACTCTCTTAATATCCGCATCGTTGTCTATCACACCAAAAAAAAAAAAAAAAAAAAAAAAAATTAACCTTTTGGACGCAATTAGCAAAATGGGAATGACGGAAATGCTCTCGAAAACAACACACCTTCCAGATCGACTTCCAGCACCTTGATATCCTGTGTATAACTATAAAGCAGTTTCTTCGCCGCCGCAGAGTACCTACACACACCCCCCCATCAATCCGTTCGACAACAATCAGTGAACCCAGTGTCAGTCATCAATGATTGCTCTTCAGCAGAACCAGTCAACTAAACCATTTTCAGTAATACAGTAAGTAGTACAGCAACACAGCACAGGACACAGCAAAAATCCGGAGCTCAAGGGGTCCTTACGGGCAATACGACTTTGAGAACACCATGATCCGATTCGTATCGATCAAATGCTGGATCCGCTTCTCCAGTACCACCATCGGCGTCTCCTGTCCCGCATCTAGTGTACATACGTTTCAATTCCCAGAACACAGAAAGTCAGAACATGGCACTGGCATGTAGTTCGTGCTTGCACCTATGTGGCATACTTACCGCTATCGCCACGCTGAGGTGTATCCTGTGTCAAATCCAGTGGCTCGCCCTCGCCATTCAACTCCACACGCGTGGATGTCGTGCCCAGGTGCTTGGTCGTGTTCAAGAACAGGTAGTAGAGTCCAAACAAGGAGACCAGCAGGAATATCAGCCCACGAATCCTTCGTGAGCGCAAGAATGCTGAGAACATCGGCACTCTTTGTGGTTTCGTTGATAGGGATTCCATGTCTGGTTTGTCTTGTGTATGTATGTATGTGCGTGTGTGTGTGTGAGTGTGTGTGGGGGGGAGGGGGGGGGGGGGGGGGGGGAGAATGTTTGCTTGCACAGTTGCGAATGAGTTTTTGGAAGTGGGAGTGAGGTGAATGAGCGAGGAAGGAAGGAGCGTGGAGGAAGGGGAAGGGGCAAGGAGCCAGGTTGTCCCCCTCTTACCCCATTACGCAAATGTTCAGCATAGTGTCTCCTCAGGATAAGACCCTTTTTTTTCTGAATGGAATGGTGTACACACACACACACCCCTTGCAAAATGCTCGCGTTGCTTGCTCTCGACTGTCCGTCGTCGCAATCTTTATTAGCTCGGTCATTGCCAGTTTCAAAGTCCAGCTCAAGAAGTCAGCAATGCAACCATATATATTTTTTTTTTCAATACTCGACGTTTGATTCATTCGCAGACCACACGTGAGAATATCCCGTACATGGACCAGCAAACCAGTCGCATGCACACCATGTCGGCATGAGCGTTCATCTTCTACATCATCACCTCCATCATCACCTACATCATCACTTATCACCATGCTAGAAAACGGTAGACCACGTTGGAGTCGGCCACCCTTCTTTCCTATTCCTCTCCCTGAAGGTGACAGCTTCAGCTTCGTCCCCACGTATTTTCCCAAGTTTCACCAAAGGACAAAGAGTCCAGCCCGACGCTACCACCTCAGACTTTGGAGAGCTCAAAGGAAACCCTCCAAGGCATCGCCCGTTAAATACAACTGGTACCCTACCAGCTATGAATCCCTCAGGAGAAAGCGAGCCTCCCCCCCTCCTGATTTTTGCACGTTGACTTGAAGGTAGCACAAACAAGTATACTATTTTATTCAATTCACTGGGACAAAAAATATATATGGTTGCTGACTTTTTGAGCTGGACTCTGAAGCGGTGTTCGGTGCGAGAGACATAATTAAAAGTCTATACGCTCGCTTTCTCCGGCTGCGTAAGCGTCAAGCTAGAGACCCCCATCTCGCGGTCATCCCAGTTCGACCCCACAAAGTCAACCGCAACCCCAATCGCCCTCTGATACCCGATCCAGCAATTGCCCTGCCGTCCACCGCCCACTCTCTCCTCCGGTTCGCCCAACAGCTGAACCACCTCATGCGCCTTCTTTGTCATATCCATCTCAATCATCTCTGCAATCACGGTCGCGTCCTCGCGTCTTGTCCGTGGTATAATAAACGGAAGAGGGAACGTCTCAAACTTATCCGTCGGGTGTCTGTAGAGATGGATAGCCACAAGCCTTAGCAGCGCAGGGTCTGGTGCCGTGTTCTTGGAAGGGCTGTATTCAGTGGGAACAATGGGTTTCAAGGGCTCGTAGTTGAAAGAGATCCCGAGGGGGGTATACGAGTAATAGACTGCGTCCTTGTATATCTTGATCGTCGGCTCTGACACTTTTGAGTTCGTTCCTGTTGTCTTCTTGGTCACCTCCTTCAGGACAGAGTCGATCGCTGCTGACCCTGGCTGTTGTCCAAGCAATGAGTGCAACTCCATGGCGATCAGAATCAATGAAAGAAATCTCTTCGTTCCGTCTGGACTTTGTCGTCTTTTTATTTCAAGGTGACGTAAAATCCCGGTCAAGTTCAGCGGTCCAATGACTCCTCCATAGACCAAGAACCAAGGATGATAATGCTGTGCTACATCGTACCCTTCTGCTTGTCGCTTTCTTTCTTTTTTAAACATCCATCTTTCTTTTACCCGCGGTGACGGTCCCGCGAAAAGTTGCTCAGAAAGCTCGACACGTTCGAGCGCGCATCCGAAAACATCGCCGACTCGCGTCCACGTCCACCACCGTGAGTGTGGTGATGGCGATCAAACACAACATCCGACACATCACCTGCGCTACCCTTTTCCGACGCTGGCCCCTTCACGATCAAGCCATGGTTGAACATCTGAATACGGAGCACCAGTCCCTTGGCCTCACGCTCATAATCCTGACCCATGGCTGTTGACCGCTCAAAGATCGCAGACCGCTTGTTGGTCTGCTTGGCCCACAGAATCTTTTGCTGAGAGTCGATCCTGGCTTCGATCTGTCCACCAATGATCAACGATACCAGTTCCTTCTCCAGTTCAGGGACAGTTGTCGAGAAACTTCTGGCCATCTTGGTCAGATCCACTGTCAAGAATGGACTCGTGAACTGCACCAATGCCTTTTTGCGAATGTTCGTGTAAAGCGCCTCGATGTGAGAGTGAAGATGAATGTCCAGCAAATAGTCGTTCTATTCAAAAGATATCCCGACGTTAGCCCATGTAAAAAAAAAAAAAAAAAAAAAAAAAAAAAAGAAACAACAGAACGGATTGTAATTCAGCATCGATTGAGGGTGACATACCCTCCACTTGTCCATGATGTCGAGGCAGACTGTGTAGTTTGAGTTGTAGAATCCCTGGATAAGATCGCGGATATGTGGTTCCAACTCGAGGTATTGACGGAACCCAACATTGTCGATCACCAGTCGCTTGAGCTCTGCTCGGTTGAAGCTCGCTAGAGCGCAGAGTCCTCCATAGACTGCAATGTCGTTGGCCGAAACCACGTCGCCGTACTGATGACCCACGAGCTCTTCGCCAATCGAGAGGAAGTCGCGTGCTGCGGCGTTGTATTTGCTCAAATCCAGATTAGCGAGACCAGAGGCCGCCTTCAACTTTGCCTTGGTCAGATCCTTATCCTGTGCTACCTCTGGTGTCGACTCTGCCTTGACAACATATGTCAATACGTGAGGGAAATTGCCGAGCTCAATGCTGACCTATCATTATCGTATGGGAAAATAGTATTGGTTAATAAAAATGTCAACAGCACATTTGCGCTGGACTGCAAAATGTTAAGACGCCATACCTTGATGACATTCATGCAGAGTTCGATAATGTGCTTCGATGTAGTGCAGTAGTCGCGGGTCCGAGAGTAGGATCGATGAGCACTGGTCAAATCTCCGCATGCATAGTAGTGGTTTCCTAGCTCGATGTTTCCCATCTATATTGCCCGTTGTAGAGGAAACAATTAGCAAACTGGAGAGACGAGATCGCTCCTTCAGCGCGACAGTCATGGCACAGGACTTACCCGAATGCTCTCCTTGATAGAGTTTCTCTTGTAGTTCTTGAGCTCGCCCTCTAACAGATCCGCCTGCTGCTTAGCCTTCTGGATTTGACTGTCTGTCCATGCCTTATCCATAGTTAAGAGATCGCTGCTCACGTTTGCGCTTCCGGGTGCGTCAAATTTGACAGCCTCATTCAGCTTCTTGACCAAGTTCAGATACCGAGGGATGTTGAGGGTCGACGTGTTCTTCAGCTCTTGTATGGCGAGTTTCAACGCATCGATTTGAAGCGAAGGGCAGCGGTCTGCAATGAACTCCAGGCGGTTGACCTTTGTGTGCCCTACGATAAAGAAGAAGGAAAAGGCGTTTCGTAATGGCTCGAGGTGAGCAGAGTTGCCACTGACGCCAACACTGCCACTACCACTACCACTGCTGCCGAATATACGGTGAAGCAGCTCCTGAGACAAAGACGACGCCTAATAAAAATACCTTTGTAATTCGCAATATAAGCATCCAGGTCGAGGTTATTGGGAGCGTCAACCTCGACGACCTTGACGAACCGCTTCCGCTTTGACGTAGCATTGTTGTCCGGGGCATTCGTGTTGCCGCCTTCCGCAGTCATGCTGACATTCGACAGCGACGATGGCGTGCCAGCTGTGGGCTGGTCTGCGTACATGTCGCTGTCCATGTTGGAGGTATTAGCGTTATTGTTGTCGATGGAGGTGTCCATCATTCCTGAGCTGGGCGATTGAAGACTCTGGTCAGGGGAGAGGCGAGGGTCCATATATGAATCCTAGTAGCCGATATATTTGGACGCGTGTATTCGAGCGAGTCCTATTGCTCGCTTGTTCGTTTGATTGTCTGGTTTGAATGAAGAATGTCCCTTTGCTGCAAGGGTCCTCCAGGCACGACTTGAGAGTTAGGAAACAGGCTAAAGAAGAGTGAGAGGACGAAAAAGAGGGAGGAAGTGTACGCGAAGCTGAGCCAAGTCAAGGGAAAGGCGCAGGCGACCCAGCTGTCGTGGACCCCTCCCCTCCTCTCCCCTCCATTATGCGGTCACAAGCGCCATGAAAGCCACTCCCTACGCGACGCGCGCGAATTGAACCCAAACGCGCATAACCTCCTAGAATATGGCATGAAAAAAAAATGGTAGAAAAAGACCGCTGCAAACAGATCATAGCTAATGGAGTCGAAGCTACGTATCCATAGCATTAATTCTGCTATGCAATGTCCAGTTATTTTCGCTTGGCAGAGAATAGAATGTTAGTTTGAGTCCTCTGACTCCTTTCAGCGCTTTTTGTTCTTAATATAATCTCCTTTTGTCTCGTATGCCTTCATGTCCGCAAAAAAAGAAATATCAATTTGTTTTGCCTGTAACGTCCAACTCCTTCATCTTGTAAACAATATACTTTCTTTACAACAACCGTAACGTTCGATTCATTTGGCCACTAATTGACTCGTAAACAGACCCAGGCAATGCTCACTTTTACACCTGTACTAAGCCTGCTCTGTCTAGCACTTGGATCAGTCTCCATACTTGCGGTCCCTGTCTTTACCCCCCTCGCAAAACGCGCTTTCAACCCTCGTCAGAAGTGGCAGAGTGATGAAGTTAATTGCATCCGGATCATGAACCCAGCACCTGGTGCCACTTATTACCCCGGCTTTTTCGTCCGCATGACCTATGGCACAGAACAATGCAACGGTGCCGCTGTTGCAGGTCCATGGACCATTCATCTTTATAACAATCCGAATATCGAGACCGGTGAAGTTCGATATGACTACCATGAAGTCATTGCCACTGAGGTAACCTGTGAATACAGCCTTGCATTCGATTTTTTTATCTACATGCTGCGTCTGAATGAAAGGGAGCCTTTCCATAACGTACAACAAACGCCTCTATTGTATTTTTAGGTCAGCGAAGACAAGAGGAACTATATCTGGAACATCCCTCAAGACCAATACCAGAAGGCCAGGAATGTCAAGAACAAAAATAACTACTACATTCGCATCGAAACCGAATCTCAGATGGGAGGCAAACTCGTCGGTAATGCTGGGCCTTTTGCTATTGATGAAGAATAGTCCTTTCCGCCGTGACGATCCATCAGATGCCCATTCGAAAGTGCTTGCAAGCTTCAAGCGAGAAATTAGCTCCCACGCCAAAGTAGAAATTGGTCGATCCCCAAGCTGACCCATATGTCGGTAGAGACCTAGACAAAAGGATCTGGCCCTCGTATATAACTTCCCAAAGAGAATATTGGTTTTCAGAGCAACTATTAGTCTGGGTACCTGAGTAGTATAAACTACACTTCATATTGACCACTGAATGAGCCAGCAAAAACCTCATGTCGCTACCGTGCTGAACACCCATTTTAAACGCAATGCCACACCAGGCAGCTGTAATGAACTCTGCATCCTAATTAACGTCCTCCGTATACTTTTCTAGCCCTGGGTCTCCTTCACAGCACTCTCAAGGAAATCATTGTCCGCATAGGCCTTGCCACGATTATTGGGACTGGAGCCACGGCGGCGCAAGGGGCGATCAGGTTGCGGAAGCATGAGCTGGAGCCTTCAGAACGTGCTGCTGATTTTGGTTCAGAAACAGAAAAGGACACTGGCCCAAATTTTATTTAGTTGGACAAGGATCTTCAAAAACGTATCGGGACATTTTTTCGTCCAGTCCTCTCACGGTGACACACACTCCGCAAAAAAAAAAAAAATGACGGTGCTCACCCTCGTTCGGCATTCCTCTCCGAGACGACTTCCCTCCATCCTCATCGCATCTCGATTCCGCCACCACCACAAAACCGCCACCAGATTCACCATCCCCTCAACTGCAGCCATGTCCACCGCTACGATCGATAAACCCCACCCACTCGAGTTCCTTATTGGAACCTGGTCCGGGAAGGGCAAGGGGTTCTACCCCACGATCCCCTCGTTCGAGTTCTTTGAAGAGGTCACTTTTGTGAAAGACCCAGCCGGTCGTCCTGTTGTTGCCTACGTCCAAAAGACCCGACGCGCCGTTGCAGGATCAGGGTCAGGGGAGGGATCGGAGCATAAAGATTTGGTGCCTGGACCACCGCTGCACGCGGAAAGCGGGTTTATTCGTCTACCTGGTTGGTCGAACGAAAAGTGTGAACTCATCCTGAGTCAACCTACAGGTACTTGGATACTTTACATGTATTATGTACCCCTGTTCATTTATTCGATTGTTCAATGGCTGCAGTTGGAGCCTGACCTTTTTTTATTGATAGGCATCGCAAGTGTAGAAGTCGGCAGGATTGACGGAACATCAATTGATTGGACTACATCGGGCATCGTGCGATCTCCTAGTGCAAAGGTAACGCTGGGGGGAATGAAAAAGAGGGTTGTATAGCGCCAGAGGTACCAGACATCTGGCGCAGTCGATGACCGTGGCAAGCCGTCCTAACTTGCCTTATCACTGCTTTTTTCTGATAGCCACCCCACGTTACGCGGTTTACGAGGTAGGTAGTAGTGCTCTTTTGTGCTTGGGTCTCTTGCAGCTCATGCTAATGATGCCAAATATTAATGCTCCTGTAATTTGGTACTGCATACATGATAGGAAATGGGTGGTGGACCTACGCAAGAAGACATTTTCGTATATCTTTGCGATGGCCACAGAGGAGACCCCATTGCAGCCCCATCTGGAGGTGTACCTTCGCAAGGTCGAGACACTAGCCTAAAAAGATAGTTCTTTGTCTTGTTGCGCAGACTAGAGGGGATGGAATGTCGACTTGTCCACCGCCAGAAAATAAGGTTACCTTTCAGTTGCCCTCAACCCTCTTTTTTTCTGCGTACCTCCTCCTCCATGGTAATCGATTCTTTCTCGCTCATTCCATTCTCTTGATCCTTTTCTCTTATAAAACGGAACTTCTCTCTCTTCTCGTTCCTCTCACTTTCAAATAAACATCATCATTACTGCAACAATGGCTATGAAACTCGAGCTCGAACTGGATCCGCTCGACTATACGATCCATCGTCTTCCTCCCACGACCCCGGCCTCGATCTACCTGCCCCTGGTCGACAATCAGGCCTGGTACAGTATCACCAAGACCTCTGAAGAGATCTCCCTCGTCATCTCCCACGCATACCCCAGTACCAAGGAGAACCAACTGGTCCCCAACGACGAGCACAAGATCTCGCCAGGTTGGCGTTGCTTCAAGGTCAAGGGTCCTCTCGATTTCAGTTATGTCGGTATCATGGCCAATCTCTCTGGTGCACTCGCAGACAATAGGATCTCGGTGTTTGTGGTCAGTACATATGATACTGATTATATCCTAGTCAAAGAGGACAAGGCTATGGACGCCAAGGAAGTGTTTGAGAGCATTGGACATTCCGTTGACGTCCTCTAATTGCAAAGGACATTCTCAAGACATTAAAAAAGAATTATTTTTAAGAGCGTTCATGTTTGTAATATTGAAAGCGGTTTTATTCCGCTGCAAGAGCTATCATTACTGACTGGCGGGTCCACTCCTGGCGGCGACAACCACGAAATGCAGCCACTTGGACCGGTCCAACCACCATAGCCCCTTACAAAGCGCCCAGTACGTCCAATTCACTCCCGGTTTCACCAACCCTCCCAATCGACCCATCTGGTTCTCGATATACCCCGCCAATCCCGAAAACACTCGGTCCTCAATACACTCAATTTCAATATCCACGAATCCAGCATTGACCAAATCCTGTTTGTATTCCTCCATGGTCTTCATGTTCTCGACTGGCACCTCCATCGCCTTGAACACTGCCTCGAAAATCGATCGGCCCAATCCAGAGGTTGGTGCAGGCCTTGCAAGGATCATATCTGCCATCGCCAGGCGTCCAGTCTCGGGTTGGAGAACCTTCAAGGCATTCTTCAGGAATTGGGCCCGGGTGTTGTAGTGGTATGCCGAGTCGATCGAGACAACGTGTGTGAAATGTTGACCCGTTGTTATCGATGTTGCTGATGGTGTTGAAGAGGTAGATGGCCTTTTGCTGAAAACTGTGGGAGTCGATTCCAGGAACTCGGGTAGTTTAGACGCATCTGCAACATAGAGCTGTATTTCGGTTCCTGGAAGTTTTGTCCGCTTAATTAACTCCTGTGCTGCGTGGTGCTGAATGGGTTCGATTGTAATCCCGGTGATCCGCGCTGGCTGGTACAACTCTGCCATATACACATCCTGGTCTCCGCATCCAAATCCAACATCTAACCACATAGTATCAAAAAAAAGAAAACCAGCAATTGTGTTAGTCCTGTCCGCAATAGAGTAACTGACGCGATCGCCATGGATCAGATCCCAAATCAGACAAACGTACCAAGAATATGGCTCTGTTGGTTGATACCGATTTTACTGGTGACCTTCTCCACCAAGGCCTTGCACGCGTCCTGGAACCGCATCGGCTTCTTCTCCTCGTCCCACAAACCCATATTAAACCACCATCCAGTGACCTCCAGGTTCAGGAACGCGTGTTGCAGTCCATACATGACCTTCTGATCCAACTGTGATTTCGCATTTTTGCCCTCGGATGATCCTTGTGAATGCAGAATATCCAGGCCGACCTTGTCTGGGTGCCTAGAGCTGAGGCCCAATAGCTCCTGAAGTCGACTGGCAAGTGGTGTTTCGGCGACGAGGAGACCAAGGAGGAATCCGAGGAGGACTGGGAAGAGAGACTCGAAGCGAGATTTTTGTTCTGCAGGGTATACGGTTGAAAGGGTGAGACTCACAACGAGGACCAGAAAGAATCCAAATCGAGTATTCATTGCGATGGTAACAAGAAGGTTTCACTGATGCTGGAAGCAAGATGGGGAATGGGGGAGACGAAAGTGATGAAAAAACGATCAACGATCAACAACCGACCTTTGAGCCTACGGCTGTGTTTGTGTCCGTGCGATTGGGGCGCCATCCTCCCGTCTAGATTGCCTCTCACCCATTTTAACACGAGTATATTTGAACATCCGCACAACTCGTTTACTTTGCCATACCGTCGATCACCCTTTTGGCAAGGGTAGAGTCTGCCAGGACAATAGTATCATCACGCTTCATAAATGCAGCTGCTATTGCGGCGCACCTTGATGCTCGCGACTTCGACATACACACGCGTAGGATTGTCAATATCGGACCCAAAAAGAAAAAAGATTCAGCTGCCAGCTTGAGCACCAATCCGCTTAGGTCCTAATCCGCAAATAGCAGAGATATACAGCAGCAACATGCGGCGGCGGCGGCAGTGATACCGCCCAGATCTCAAGTAAAACATACGACCAACATACTGTTTTCGAACGCTCGCGGCGCAGAGACAAATGCTTAAGATTTAAGTTTATGATACACAGGCTTCGCACTGAACAAGCGGCTATATCAGGTAACCAGGCGGCAACTGCTATCTTGTCCGGTAAGAGTCCCCTGTTGTATCTACGTGATCTGATATTGATATCGAAGGGATGTGTGTTGTAAAGTACAGTATTGCTAGCGCCGTGCTGTAGAATCTAGTGCTGTGCTGCTGGTGTTGATGGTGGCAGGCCGAGCTTTCTTGAGAGAAAGGTGCGACGGGTCGTGTATGATGTTTGATTCCGAGTCCGCTTCATTTGCTCACGCTAGCTATGCACGTCGTTCAAGCGATTGAGGACGGGCTCGAACAGCTGCATGGGTTGACGGGCACTCCTGTGGACTTTCTGGGCCTTGCCTATTTCCTCGATCGCCTGTGCTGTTATCAATGACGCTTCACAAAGGACGTCCTGGGCATTTATACCTCCATTGTTCTACAGGATAATTACGCGACGTGGACGTGTTCGCCTGTACAACGCGTGAATGGATGGAGATCGGTTCCTTCAGGACGGATGCAAGTCTGCAGGTGAGAAAAAGGAAGGCAAGGAGCATGCCAATTTATCGCATGTTGCACAAGTACCCTAAACAACGCCCTGAGCGCTCCTTCGATGAATACAGCACAGCATAGACTGGCGAGACTGGCGCGACTAATATCTACTAATCCCGGCCTCAGTGGGTCCGACTGATACATTACAATGACGTAGTTGTTGACAAAACATGACTGTGCACGGACCATGTCAGGTGCCTGTCGGGTGCCTGGTTTTTTTTAAACACGTCAGCAACAAGAGACGCGCACTTTATCCTTCTTCTCACACCCACACCCACACCCACACCCAATCAGCACCTAACCGCCAACCACCAACCAGCCAACCAGCTAACCAGCGCTCCACTCAACCACCGCTCAACCACCACTCCACTACCACTCCACTGCCAATCAACTAGCACCTCGGCAGTTCGCCAGAGACTTCCTCGCGCGAAGTTACCGTACGCCAGTGATATCAATGTAAGTACTTTGGCTGCTTTGCTTTGCTTTGAACCCACATTGAAGCACAATACTCATCATCCCATCTTTTGCGTTTGTGTCGCTTGTTAGACCCAAAAAAAAAAAGAAAAAAAGAAAAAAAAGGAACAAATAAAAGAATACAAAAAAACAAAAAAACAAAAAACAAAAAACAAAAAACAAAAAACAAAGACAAAAAAAAAAAAAAAACGACAACGACAACGACAACATTGCTTATATGGTACGTGGATTGTGAAAAGCTGTTGCGGATAGAGTGTACTGCAGGTATCCTAACATTTGTCTTGACTTGTGATCGATCTTAGTACGAGTGCCCGCTGCGATACTCCAGCAAAGACCCTCACTGGGTTGCCAAGCACATGAGCAGCAGCATGCCCAAGGGACCCAGGACAAGAAAGGGTCCTCCGAAGCCACATTGGTGAGCCAGCGACTCCAAGGACGGGGACGAGAAACACCTATCGAGCCGGCGCACCAGTGCCGCTCATCGTTACGCAAGGCATGGCCGCGGGTGGAGCCACATGCTGACGCGCTCTATCACGACCAGGTAAGGCGACTACAGCTATTCATGTTCTAGACTACGAAATTTGTTCTGAAAAGATGAGCCGGGCCTTCCTGCATACTGACCTTGCTGGTGTTTTCATCACCGTGTCTTTCTGTCTAATAGGCGCCAGCTGTGCCTCCCGGAACTCCCAAACCCCACAAAAACGTACAAGCCGAGGGGGTTTCGGGCAGGTGCAGACGACCTGCTGCAACGGGATCTCGCCCCAGCCCCAGCACCCGTTGCAGTGGGTCGATCTTTATGGATCCGCCCCACCCATCACAGCCATACCACTACCCTTCCCACCTCAGGCTGTGATGGGTAGGTATTTCTTTTATTTCTTCTTTCCTCCATTTTCTCCTCCCTCCCCACTCCCCTCGCTCACCCTTCCACCTATTCCACCCTTCACTCTCCAAAACATGCTCCCCATCAGATGCTCAGGACCAGCCTCTAATGGCTACCTCATGGTAATTTCACTCCTGCTTTTCTTGTATGTGATCAACATGTCTCACCCTTGCCGCCCCGGCATCAAGTGGCTCAGGGCCCCTGTTCGGATCGCCAGCGGGACCCTGCCACTGGCCTCTCGACGCAGTGGGATGATGCGCCGTGGGTTAGGGATGAAGCGAGCCCTCTGGTCTTTTGGCTGTCTGATGCACCTGTTCTCGCCTACATCTTAGGGACCTTATAGCGCGGCGAACGACTCTACTCTCCCATATACACATGGTGGCGCGCGAGGCTGTGCGGGCCAATGTGGTCCTCCGCGGTGCTAGCCAAAGGAAGCAGCAGACATGGACAGAAGCAGACACAGCAAAGCAAGGTAAGGACACTAGGGGGCCAGCGTGCTCAGGGCTCTGGAGCAACAACTGTTGGGGTTGCAGGGGATGGAAAAATCGGTGGTCCTGTCCGGATCACTGTCCTAGACTGGACTGCCCCTGTGCAGTTCAGGATCCTGGGCGATTATCGGCCACCGTCTGTTTCTCTTTTCCTTGCGCACTCTGATGGTCTGCGGCTCTCATTGACTTGCAGTCGCCGGCTCAGATACGCTGTGCACTTCCGGAGGCAGGTCTGGGTCTCCCACCGTTCGTTCTTTCTCCCTATCCTTTTTCCTTCTTTTTTTTTTTTTCTTTCTCCTCTTTTTCTTCTTTACACCTTTCTTTTTATTCCTTTTTTCTATTGCTAATGATCCGCTGGCCTTGGGCTGAGCGAGAAGGCAGGGGTCAGCATTCTCTTTTCTCTTTTCTCTTTCTTTCGCTTCCCCCTCCCTTTCTTCCTTGAGACCCAGACCGTCCGATGAAAAGCGTCCACTCCAAAATCACAATGGTAAGCCCTCTGTCTGTATATGTGTATATTCATGTCTTTTTTGTGCAGCGGGCGTTCGAAGCAACATGCAGCTGTGTACTAACTAGTACAACACCGTCTCCTTGTCTCATTTTCCTTGAGGACCGCCGGTGCGCATGGTAAAGCAAGCTCCCTTGTGTATCCGCGAAAGTAGAGTCCGATGCCGTGTCGAGGTCCTGGTACTAGGGTAAGTGGGGCACTGGAGCGGGTGTAGAGGGTGGTTCAAAAAACTAAGGCATTCGCGGACCAATCCACGGTTGAGGACCATTGCACGGGAAGTGTCAGTTGGTAGCGGTACCCAAAACCGGCCGTCCAGGTAAGTCCTCAGGCTGCTTGAATGTCGGGAGGAGCGGTGGTGGGCTTGTCGGTTGCATGCATGGGAAGCATGGGGTGCAACTGCCATGGGCTAGTCAGGAGGGGATCTGGGACTGGGCAGAGAGGGGAGCGGGGTGAAGGGCCTAGCATCAAAGGAATAGGTGAGAAGGGTTTAGGGGAGTGTAAGGAGGGTCCGGGGAGGCCAAAGGGGATCAGGATCGAAGGGCCTCAGGCACTGCCGCCGCCCTTGTCAAAGTAAGTATACATCTGGTGTTTGCGGTGTCTTGTTTAATATGCAAAGTGTCTATGAATCCATCCTTATGCGAATTGTTTGTGATCCTGTATCTGATACTAGATAGTTATTCCACAAATTAAGTGGGTAAATATGTGCTGTCGCCGTCCGCTCGTCCGACCGTCACCGCTACATACAACAACAAGGTGGCGGCGGGGGCATGGGCGGTAAGACAGCGACAAGGGCGGTAAGGCAGCAACAAAGACCGAGGCCAGTCTGCGGCAAGGCTCGACTGCAAGGCCAGTACCAAGACCAGTACCAAGACCAGTACCAAGACCAGTACCAAGACCAGTACCAAGACCAGTACCAAGACCAGTACCAAGACCAGTACCAAGACCAGTACCAAGACCAGTACCAAGACCAGTACCAAGACCAGTACCAAGACCAGTACCAAGACCAGTACCAAGACCAGTACCAAGACCAGTATCAAGGCCTTAGACAAGATACCGCAAGAACAAAGACAAGGCCGATTATACGATTGGAAATAGGACTGAGTACAGCCTATTGGTAAGAGCGATAAAGGCCGCGATAAAACCTTGACAGAGCACAGGGCCGTGACGAGAACAGGGACAACGAAGGTCGCAAACCCTGTGGCCAGAACAGCGATCGACGGCTGCAGTCAAGAGTAGCGATGGTAACGAGCAATCCAATGTGCTCATAACCAAATGAGGCTCGGGGTTTATCCCTGAGCATAGAACACGGAAGTAGGCCCTTCAATAGCTAACCGAGTTCAGTCACCCATATTTGAATACAGAAAATAAAATTGCAAAAATCCGCCGCCTAAAAGACATAGCTTAGCTCTATTCAATAAGGCTCTGCATTGTAGTGTTCAATGTAATCCAATTAAACCTCTCTCGACAAATACCGATGGCTGGATGTCGTAAGTCCGGACACGGAGCAAGTCTCCTGATTATTTTCTTCGGCCGCTTTATGACAGCGTCCGTAATAGCCTCGGCGAACGTTTTGTCGCAGCGAGTATGCTAAGATTTCCGGTCCCAGGACTGGATGATGTTGGAGGGACCGTTGTGTCCGTAATGCAACCCACATGTTATTTGGTGTTTTCGTCCGTGGAAGCAAAAGCAGCCAACAAAAACGAACGAAGGGTACGCTTTTGATGGGACATATTGATAAGAGAGGCGAAGTATCAGTGCAATATCCCCATACAGTCAAGAAAAAATCAAGTAGAGGCATCGGCGCTACGCCCAATCAAGACGGCGAATGTAAACGGGTCAAAAAATAATGCGCTTTATGTTCTGTAGACTACATGGGGAATGTAAAAGGGTAAAATGGATAAAGAAAAAAAAGAATGAAACAATCGAACAATGACAAGGACTTTCTAGATTATAAGAACAAGGTAAAGAAACGTTTCCTAAACATCTACTTCTGATCCTCCTTCTGCTTCTTCTGGTACGCCTTAATCAACTCCATCTGTTCTTGGGGCTGCACCTTCTGGTGCCTCAAGTACTCCATCGAGAACTCTCCCTTACCCTGCGATTGACCACGAATCTCGGACGCATATCCAAACATCGCGTTCAACGACACCTCGGCCACACAGCTGAAGTAATCCTCCCCAGACTCCGTATCCACAATCGTTCCCTTACGCTTGTTGATTCCTCCAATTACCGTTCCCTGGAATTCGACCGGTGCCGTCACATCCACCTTCATGATCGGTTCCATGATCACAGGGTTTGCCTTCATGTATGCCTCCTTGAACGCGTTCAATGTCGCAATTTTGAACGCCAACTCGGACG
This sequence comes from Gamsiella multidivaricata, assembly GCF_025024155.1. NCBI lineage: Eukaryota > Fungi > Mortierellomycota > Mortierellomycetes > Mortierellales > Mortierellaceae > Gamsiella > Gamsiella multidivaricata. The sequence continues at coordinate 125,174 of NW_026251725.1, forward strand.
AATCCACAGCATGGGCAGCTCCATCCTCGAGCACCATGCGCACTCCTGTGATTGGATGTCCGATCAAGAAACCCTTCAGCATACCCTCCCGGAATCCCTTCTCACAAGCTGGGATATAGTTCGTAGGAATGTTGCCTCCAACGACTCGGCTCTCAAAGAAGGCATCGGTACCCTCCTCGTCAATCTCCGCCGGCTCAATGTATCCCTGCACGCGACCATACTGACCAGCTCCTCCAGACTGCTTCTTGTGCGTGTAGTTGAACTTGGCGCCATCTGTAATCGCCTCACGGAAAGCGACCTGAGGCTTACCCGTGACGCAGTCCACACTGTACTCACGACGCATGCGCTCGACATAAATCTCCAAGTGCAGCTCTCCCATTCCCGAAATAATCGTTTCCTTCGTCTCGGAATCGACATGGACCTTGAAGGTTGGATCCTCCTTCTGGAAACGGTTCAGAGCCTTCGAGAAGTTGGGGGTCTCCTTGCCCTTAGGCTTAAGCGACAGTGAAATGACGGGATTGGGCACAAACATCGATGTCATCGTGTACTGGACCGAACCATCCGTGAAGGTATCTCCTGAGGAACAATCTACTCCGAACATCGCGCAAATCTCTCCTGGTCCGACCTCATCGACATCCTCAAGCTCATCGGCGTGCATGCGCACCAGACGGGGCACCTTGACCTTCTTGTCGTTCCTGACGTTCGTGATAAATCCGCCGCGACGCAACATACCCTGGTACACACGCATGTACGTAAGTTGACCAAAGCGACCCTCCTCCAGTTTGAACGCCAAACCAACCAAAGGATCCTTGTCATCGGAGGAGAGCTCAATCTTGGCCTCATCGTTCTTAATATCCAATGCAGCGTTGGTGACCTCATTGGGGCTGGGGAGATAAGCGCAGACAGCATCAAGCAGGGGCTGGACGCCCTTGTTCTTGATAGCAGATCCCATCATCACAGGAATGAACTTACGGGCAATAGTCGCGCGACGGATGGCCTCGGCCAGCTGCTCGCTCGTAGGGTTCTCCTCCATGATGAACATGTCCGACATGGTCTCATCGACCTCTGCCAAATGCTCGAACAACTCGGCGCGTTTGGCCTTTGCGAGCTCCATAAACTCCTCAGGGATCTCGCTCTCAACCACATCAACACTATTAAGTTGTAAGGTAATAGTTTGTTAGACATGGTTCCCAGTTCACCATATCACATCATGCATGCTCATATGAACAACAACACATACCCATCGGCTCCCTCGAAGGCAAGTGCCTTCCACTTGAGGAGATCGATGACGCCTTTGAAGTTGTCCTCAGCGCCCATAGGGATCTGCAATGCAGCAGCGTGCATCTTCAGCTTCGTGCGGAGAGCCTCCACGACCTTCCAGGGATTCGCTCCAGCACTAATAGGCATTGTGCAAAAAGAAAATTTGAAGATATATGCGGAGTGAGTATTCAATGTACATAGTATCCGGTCATATCCTCGAAGCGCCATTGAACTGAAGATGGCTATTTACCGATCCATCTTGTTAATGAAGCAGATTCTGGGGACACTATAACGCTTCATTTGACGATCGACCGTGATAGTCTGCGACTGCACACCACTGACAGCGCACAGCACTAGAACCGCACCATCCAACACACGCAACGCTCTCTCGACCTCAATCGTGAAATCGACGTGCCCTAAAATCCAACCACAATAACAAACGGAAACATCCGGATTAATTCACCAGTTTAGTTCCTTCTACAACCTGGGAATGATTCCCTTCGCCATAAGAGTTCAATCGTGAATAAGCAGCCAGTTTCTATAAAGCTTTTTTTTTTTTTTGGCTTACCAGGAGTATCGATAATGTTGAAGTTAAAATCCTTCCAGGCCGCATAAGTAGCGGCACTCTGAATGGTGATTCCCTTCTCACGTTCAAGTTCCATCGAGTCCATCTTGGCGCCGACATTGTCCTTTCCACGGACTTCGTGGATCTGGTTGATACGACCTGTGTAGAACAACACGCGCTCCGTCAACGTCGTCTTTCCGGAATCAATATGCGCCGAGATACCGATGTTACGCAATTTCTCGATCGAGCCCTATGAACAACACCCGACAGAAAATGAATATATATATACATGTATACCATAGATTAGTGACTAGATCAAACGGAAGGATGCTCCGGATATTCTTTTGAGCACTACCCATAAAAGAAGAAAAAAGACAAAAGAAAAAGAGACTTACAGTCTGAATAGGCTGAGCAGATGCAGAATTCCACCGCTTCTGGATCATACCCACAAGGACCTTTCCAGTGCCTTGCTGCTGCGATGCCAGATCCTTCTTGGCGTGCCAACGAGGCTGGAGGTACAACATTTCTGGGTTGACACAGCTCTTCTTCACACCAGTAGCAGCTGCCGTGGAGTTGTTGCCATACATCGCCGTCGAGAACGCACGACGGGCCTGTGCCGAAAAGGCACTCTGGGCGTTAATCACCGAGCGGAAGTAGGTCATACTGGTCGTGTTGTGTAAAAACTTTCGTTCACAGGTGGATACACAAGGAATGCGAGTCTCTTGTCGAATGAACGAAAGAGCAAGTCGGTAGGAGAGAGAAAGAAAAGAGGAAGAAGGGAGATGGGGAATGTCAAGCCCGGCGGGGTGGGTCGGATGCAGAGAGAGACGGAGGGGTAGGTGAGGAGGAAAGGAAAAGAAACGCTTTTCAGGCACCGAATGGTCAGAAGTGACTGCCTGCTTCGGAAGTTCATTTGTAAACAAACAGTCCGCCTTTTCCAGGGTCAACAATGCTCTAGTTGGCTGCTTTGTGCTGTTACGCACAGAGTACAGACCTGGCAATTGACGCCTTGTCTTTATTTTGCTGTTGCTGAGTAACTGTTGGTGCGAGAACTGAGAGTACTAGACCCTTCTTCCCTTCTTAGTTATGAACAAACTTGGCCTTTCGCTTCTCAGCAAAAGCGCTCATACCCTCCTTCTGGTCCTGGGACGCAAACGTCGAGTGGAACAACCGTCTCTCGAACGTCAACCCAGCCGACAGAGGCATTTCAAACGACTGGTTAACCGCATCCTTGACCATCTGCACAATCGGCTGCGACAACCCCGCGATCTTCTCCGCCGTCTTCACGGCCTCGTCCACCACAACATCCGCAGGCAGCACCCTGCTGACCAAACCCGCGCGCTCGGCCTCCTCAGCCGTCAAGTTCACAGATCCAGTCAGGCACATCTCCATCGCCTTGGACTTGCCAACGGCCTTGACCAGACGCTGCGTGCCACCGGCTCCGGGAATAGTGCCCAACTTGATCTCGGGCTGACCGAACACGGCCTTGTCGCCAGCATAGATGATGTCTATCAAAACGCGTAACATGGATAATTGAAAAATTGATGAGCTTCCGGTTGGTTTAGAGATCAATTGCACGCTGTGTATTCGTGCAGTTCAATGTAACAGTAGGAAAATAAAGTCCCCCTTGACTTACCGCACATCATGGCCAACTCGCATCCACCGCCAAGCTATTTATACAATGTTTCAGTAAGAGCGATCAGTACCCCCACAATGAACAACTTCACCTCACAATAACTTTCAAAAAAGTCATCCCACGAAGCAACAAAACGTACAGCGAATCCGTTCACGGCAGCGATGATAGGCTTGCGAATCTTGGTGATCTGGGTCCAGTGGCCCAAGAAGTCCTCCGTATAGTTCTCAATAAAGGTCCTGTCTTTCATCTCCTTGATGTCGGCACCAGCTATCATCAGCGCGTTTCCATGGAATATTTGTCAGCAACAAATCACTTTACAGGACATCATCCCCTCTATTTTGCCCCGGCGAAAAACTATAAAAGTAAACGCTTACCAGCGAAAGCGCGCTCACTTCCAGTGAGGACAATGGCCCCGATCTCCTTGTTGTTATCCATTTCCTTCAGGACCTGGTTCAACTCCACAAAGAGGCCGTTGCAGAGCGCGTTCAAGGCCTTGGGGCGATGAAGCGTCACAACTCCAACGCGTCCACGGGTCTCGGTCAAGAGGTACTCCAAGTTCGCCGACTTTGTTGGAGCTACAGCATCTAATGGAGGTACAATCAAAAAGGACAAGAGTTGTATGGGGATATGGGCAGTATTAAAGGAAAAGAAATAGTTGAAGTGGGAGTGGGGTGTGTCGAAGTGTAAGTGTGTGTACGTGTGTGGGGGGGTAATGTGAAGAGCGGGGTTATGGCGTGGGAAATTAGTACTGCATTCTGTACAAGCACTGAGCACTATCATTTCTCAACAACAACACTTGCTTTGGACAGGGCTATAAGCAGAGAACGCGCGGGCCAAGGGCTTGGCGGCAGTAGCGCGAGCAAGGGGCTGACGAAGAGCAGAGAACATAGCTGAATGAATGTCGAGTGTGGGGATGAGGAATGAAAGAGAAGAGAGCGAAGAGAGGAAGAGAAGGGAGTGAAGAGAGGAAGAGGAGACGTGAAAAGGGAGAGGAGGGGGGAGAAATCCCATCGGTTACTATCACGTGCAAGTACGTGTAGTTTAAGATCCGTGAAAAAAAGATTTACATGGGTACACCACATTACGCGTTCTACTTCAATTGCTCCTTCTGTGGGTCAATATCTATTGGTCAACTCGGATCTATGGCGACTATTGCCCAATGCTGTCGCGTTTGAACCCCTATCCGATCCTATCGACGACGCTACCGAAGTCGCCGAAGTCACCGAGTTTGAATTTGGTCTAATAGGTGGCCTCGTCAATGACGACAGCCCCATTATCGGCCTCGCTCCTGAATCCGACCCCGAAGCAGATCCACCACCCCCTCCTCCTGGGATCCTCCTCCCTCTAGACGAAGGCTGTAACCTCCTACCGCCTTGTCCAATCGCCGATCTACTCATAGTCGCCCCGGAACTGGCACCACCTGCAGCCTTGGCAGCCAAAGCTGCCGCTCGCTTCTCGGACTTGCGTTTGAAATAACTGGCCTTGTAGGCCGTGAAGCCCTCCTGGAATTTTTTGGGTACTTTGCGGAAGAATGATAATTCGGGTCGGTTGTCACGGTTGAAGTGCATATTGAACGTCCGAAGCACTCTATTGCATTGCGGGACAAACCTATCGATAACGGCCAGGAGGAAAACATATACCGTTAAAAGGACGAACGGACAGAAGAACAAAATGTTACTCTCGAGTGCCCTTGCGACGCTAACAAAAACAAGCAAGGGTCGATTTTTTCGGAGGGGAGGATCCATACTTTAACGAGTGTCCCAATTTCTCAGAATACATCCCAGTCGCGAAAAAGAGAAACATCGTCGTCGCGGACAGGAGTAAGAAGAACTTGTGCAGCAAATGGATATAATACGTCTATTTTTGTAAAATAAAAAAAGAGAGGCAGCACAGACAATCGACAATGTTAGCATTCTTGAATATGACAAAAATGTGTTTTCTAGGGAAGGCGAAGACGAAGAGAACAGGGCTCAGTTCAATTTGAAATGCAGGTGTCGGATGGTGTGGTGAGTGGCCGGATCAGAGCCGGCCGTATATATGCCTTCTCCAATGCATTTTTGTTGTTGTTGTTGTTGTTGTTGTTGTTGTTGTTGTTGTCGCTGCTGCTTCCTTTTGTGTCCATCCCTTCGTGAAAATACTCGATCGGATACATGCCGAGCAAGTTCAAACCTGTCCGTACCTGACTTGGCTTATAGAACGTCGCAAACGCACAATATGCGATCACTACAATCAACGACCCCAGGAACGCTAACGATCGATTGTTTAAAAAGAAAAAGGGAAGAAATGAATTAATGGTCAGAATGGAATCCTAATATTGCTTACAAGAAATCTTAATTTCGACATTGCGCGGTTTTCGTCAGGCATAGTCGTCGTCTCACCTTCATATTTCTGCTGCCGTTTCTTGAGTCGTGTGAGGTTCAGCTTAAGCCGCTCTTCAAAGATCAAGAGATCCCGATAGGTGACTGAGGACGCATGCATCGAATTGAACTGTTCTTCCGAGACCTTCTGCTCCGGTGGTGCAGGCTGAGCTCCAGCGTTCAGGACCTGGGTCACTGGAGAAAAGTCCGGTGGTGGTGTCGACATGGTAGCGTTGTTCTTTCGCGTATTCCCAGCGACAAAGGGCGGAGTAGTGCTCGGGAGGAAAAGAAGAGAAAAAGAAAAAAAGGAAAGGGTCCAGTGTTTGGGGGAAAGGGCCGAATCCTCCTCCTTGATGAAACAATCGATTCCACGAAGTCGGATTGCGGGGGGAGTAAAGTGTGCTGGTCCCTGGGTTACTGTTTGAATTGAGGACGCTAAATGATGAAAAGGAGACGAGGTGAAGGTTGTCGAACAGAGGAGTGAGTGATGGCGAAAAGAGTTGATGAGCAAAAGTGCATGCATCAAGCGTGGAGCTCATTGCAAGGAGAGGAGAGGAGTGGAGGATATATCACGTGTATGGTAACCCCTACCCACCGCTGGACACAAGGGCTCGGCATCACCCCAAGATCAGTCCAGCAATGAGCCCCCCTTCAGGAAAAGGAAAAGACGCCAAGGCTCTACTCCAGAAGACAATCCGCTCGTTCCTCAATTGTGGTGGCCCGCCATATCTGATCCTTGACACAAGGCCACGACGGATATTTTGCGCACGACACCTTTCCCCCTCGACAAACATTCCGCTGCATCGACTGGACGGATCGTGGTTCAAGTTACCCGCTAAACAAACGCCGTTTGCGGTTCTCGAATCGCCACAGGAAGATACAACCGATGGTCAGGACGATGAGTTTAAGAAATTGGAGAGATCAGATCCCAGGGCCGATCAATTTGGAAGGCAGATCAGGAGCAGCAATATCTTGAAGAGTCGAGGATACAGGACAGAATGGACATTTGAGGATCACCCACTCTTCTGGACGACGTTCGCCGAAGAGCTGTCTCTATCCTCCATGAATAGAGATCCTGGACAGCATACCCAGCCTGCGCTCGAGATCATTGACGGAAGCAAGCCCAGCAAGGAGAGGTACAACTTCTTATTTCAGCCGAACCCCATCTTAGTCAAGATCCTGCCAACAGTTGAGCGAGAACTCTTAGCCTCGCGATCCACACAGCAAGCCAAGTCACCCCATGGATCGAATCTGCTACGTTGTCTCGATGTCGGGTGTGGAGCTGGTCGGGATATGATATATATGGTCGCCAGATCAGCTAATGGCCTGGCAATCAACGGCGCGGAGTGGTCGGCTCTTGGGATGGATCAACGCGAAGACATGTGCGGGCTTGGGCAACAGCTAGTCGACGATACATTTTTCCAGGATCCTGGCGAGCATATCGATGCAAAGATAACGGATCCCGGAATGGAGCTGGCGACGCGCGTGGGCTTTTTGGTAGGCAAGGTCGATTCAGAGTCCGGTGTCTTTTGGGTCTCTTCACCATCATCCATACCATCGCACCCACAGGGCAAAGCCGGTCCATTGCGGCTACAGAATATTCGGTATCACGATGTAGTGCTCGACCAGCAACAGCAACAACTCTTGGGTAGCGCTGCAGCAACAGAGACCAAAGACCAGCGGTTCGATCTGATCATCATGATCCGCTTTCTTCAGCGGTCATTGTTTGCGCCCCTGGTTGAAAACTGGCTGCGCCCAGGCGGGTTTATCATTTTGAGCACATTTGTATCGGACAAGGACCTCCCTCAGTACTCCAAACCAGGGCCAGCACACCGCCTGCAGTCCAGGTCGGAGGCCAGCGACATCTTTGAATCGTTGGGCCTGAATATTGTGTCTGAGGAGGTTTCTTTGATCGAGGACGGAAGGCGGCCAGTCGCCACAGTAGTTGCACGGAAGCCATAGATACAGGATAAAAGCATAGTTGCAGAACCTTAGAATGCAATCGTTTTTTTTCGTTTTTATTATACTTTTGATTCTGTTCAGGCCCTGAACCATCAACACGCTGTGCAAAATCATGGTATGTTTGTCTACAAAAACGGAGGAAACGATGAAAATAGGAAAGTAAAGAAAAAAAGAGCTGCGAAACATATATGGTCGTTCGGTCGTGTCCTAAAAATACAAAGGGAGCCAAGTTCTCGACGAGGGTCATCACGATCGATAATGTTGAGAGTATTGGATGCAAGAAAAATAATGGTAAAAGATGCGGATAAAATTACAAAGACTTGTAAAAGAGTCCAAGAATAATAAGGATAAAAAAAAAGAGAATAGTGAAAGAGCGGTTGTCGAAGATCCTGTTTAGATACCGACAATGTCAATCTCGTCATCCTCATCAATTTCCATGCCCATGTCCTCCTGAACTTCCTGGAACGACGTTTGTATCCTTCGGCCTTTGCCAGTGCCGCCACCACCCATGCAGGCAGGGTTGTTGCTGGATCGTTTCCGCTTGACTTTGTGCTGAGCCGTCATCCAAAGCGCCTCGGTCTGCTCCTCGACACCGCTGCGCTCATAATACTGGGTACAAGATGTCGAAACCGCCATAGAGCGCTTCCTGTTGCTGTTGGGGCCGCAGCCGCTGTTTGAGGACGAAGGGTGAGGGGGCGAAGGCGATGCAGAGGAGTACGAATGGCTGGGCGAGAGCTCGGGCGTTCTTTGCTGGTAGTAACGCGCTCTCTCCAAGGCCTCCTGTTCCGCCTTTGCTTTAGCAGCAGCAATAGCAGCGGTTCTCTTACGTTCCTGCTCCTCTGCAAGAATGGTGCCCATGATCTGCATGCAGCAGGTCTCAACGTATTGGTGGAGCTCCACAAGAGTGGTTTCGTCCAAGCGGGACAAATCAACCTCCATCTCTTCGTCGTCGTCGTCGTCATCTTTAGCATCCTCTTGACCACTGGTACCCTTCAGGATCTTGAAAAGTCCAGCCATGTGTTCAGGGCCAAGGTCGTTGTTGATGCGCGCCACCAGAACCTCTTCCATGCGGCGCTTGTTTGGATCTTCAGCTACAGGTACTGTAGGAGCAACCATAGCTGGCTCGGGGCAGTCGACTGCTTCAAGGGACATGGCGACAGCGATGCTTAAGCTCTCATCCATCTCGTCATCCTGTTCGATATCGACCGGCTCCGTGAGCACAAGTTCAACATTGGCGGAGTCTTCGTCGACTTCATCGGTCTCATCGTCATCCTCGTCATCCTCGTCATCTTCGTCATCTTCATCACAATCTTCGTCATCATCCGACAAGGAGTCAACCTCGCTCAGATCCGAGCCAAGGTCCGAGTCTGAGATCGCCGAGTCGTGCTCCGTGAATCCGTACAGATTGGCAAGGGCGAGATCCTGATAGTTGTTATAGTTTTGGGGCATGCTGGACATTGCGAGATCCAGAGGCGAGACAGAGGGTGCCATTGAGTTGGGTCCGACAATTAGATCTGCAATATTGACAATATCAGGGGCCGCAAAGTTGGAAGGCGCCAAGTCGAAGACGTATTCGTCATAGGCCTGGTCTGCAGGGAGACCTGCAGTCGTGGCATCCCAACCCGTACTGCCGAACATGCAATCCAGACCCAGTTGAAAGGGCGCGTTGTTGATATCAGATGTAAAGTCCTGAGAATTCATTCCGGCGCTATATTCCAAAAAAAAAAAAAAAAAAAAAAAGGCGGATGTTGGGATATTAAATATCGGAAGCGCACCCGCGGTTCAATTGGTGCCAAGTCGCTTGGATGTATAAAGGATAGATGCGCTTACGTAAATGGGTCCAACTCATCGGCGACCTGCCAGTCCTCCCAAGCTTTGGATTGAAGACCGGGGACGAGAAAGTCCGAGATGGAAAACGAGTTATTGGACTGGGGCTGAGTCTGCGAGGGGCCGTAACTCTGTCCGTTAGTGAGGGCACTGGCATCGAGGGCAAGCTGGTTCAACGCCTCGATTTGCGAAAGGTTCTTGATGGAAGCAGTGTGGCTATCTGGTCCAGCAGGCGTGTCCACAAGTGATACTCTAAAGAAGAGCCGGAAATACAGTGTGAGAATCTCATCCATCCTCGCTCTTTCGTTCTCTCTTTCCCCATGCCCCGCGTGTAAGGATGTAAGGATGTTTTCAAAATGACCACAGATAAAAAGATAGACTATGGCTCCCATGTTTTGCATGACAGAAGGTTGGAATATTTTGCTATCATAGCGTGCATTGGGTAAGTTATTGGGCAGAGGATCTGATTCGGATCGTGTGAGAGCGCATAGATAATAGGCTGCGATTATCGTGCGTTGTGCAACGCCAGTTGAATTGCTCGAACAAACAAATAGGCAGAACAAATAAAAAAACTGGGTCCCTGCTCAGCTTGCTTTGCTGGTTCAGAGCCCAACTAGCGGTACAGAAAGGGTTCTTGGAGAGAGGTTGAGCGTGGAATGATAATACGATCGACCCAGTCGATGCCCTTGCTGCCCCAATTGAAGGTCATTGGCGCGTAGTAAGGAAGAGAAACGAGTGATTTTTGGCGTCGAAGACTTGAAAGTGGACAATAAGCTGATTTTAGAGACAGGTCGAGGAGAAAAGGTGCATTGTAAAGACGTGGAGGAGGAGGGGGTGGCAGGAGGGAAAAGGTAGAGGGACGGAGGATGATACATACCCTCCCATTGTTGTTGCTATTGATGTCGAATCTGGGGCCGAGTGTGCAAGAAAAGTGTGATGGAGTGTGCTGCTTTGTCGAAGGAGTCGGTTTGATGGTGCGTACGAGTGTGAATGCGATTAAGGAGTTCCACTTCTTCCCTTCACGAACAGGTTTTTCTTTTTCTTTTGTATAGCGTGTTTTTTTTTTCTATCTGTAGCTGTGAATGGGATCCCCTTCTCGTCTTGACCGTTGCCTGTTGTTTGCGCTGTTTACTGGCAAAAAGCAGGGTGTGGTGCACGGAAGGGAAGGAGTGGGGAAAGAGGAAGAACCAGCGAAAGGGGAAAATGTGCTCTTAAAAAAAAAAAAAAAAAAATGAAGAAAAGAAAACAAACAGTCCTACAGCCCAGCCCATGCACGCGGAAGGATTAGAAAGTTGTGGCGTTGCATTCCTTCCCCTCTTCCTGGGACCCATTTCATTAAGACCCGTCACATTTCATTCGCTCAGCAAGAGACCAGGAGCTTGAAAGAGACTAGGGGGCATTTGGCGTGGTAGGTGCTAAAGTGGGTTGGAGGGATCAGAGCGTGGAGGGAGAGCATACGTGGCACTAATGACATGATATATGAAGACAGACTATGTCTGATCAACCTTGTCATGCCTCTTTAAACTCATCGAGAGCAGATTTGCAGAGATATGTTCGCTCAACACACAGTGGGCGTTCGTATCTGGCGGTGGAATGTCAATCACCCTGTCTCACCAAGCAGTGAAGGAGGTGGTTGACTCCCACGAGCAATTGAACTGTGAGCAGTTGCTGGACGGCTCTAAAAGTAACGAAGTAGCGCCGTCGCTGGCCCCTCTTTATGCTACAGACATCAGGATAGATGCGGTATGCTTATGTAAGCAAAGTTGACCATGGGGTTGGTTCGGTCTCAATACAGTTTCTATACATTTCTTTAATTCAATAGAAATGCTGTCGACCCGCGGAAGTAAAAGCTGAGTGAAAGACCCCATAGTGCAGCCGAACCTGGAGGGAAGAAGATCGTGTATAGGATTCAAAATTGCATACCACTATCCTCTACCATGCCTCTTTTCTTGTGAATTAAAGCCGGCAGCCAAGAACTGCAATCAAAGCATAGTGACAATGGTCGGATGTGCTCTTGAAAGTGCAAGTCAGGGTCTTCCTACACAAGATCATTATCCTCTGCTTCTTCGTCTGTAATGGCCTAGAAGTATGCATGGCACTAAAGTGTGAACAGGGTCACTTTTCTCACTATTTAAGCAATGAAACGCCCTTATTATAATAGCTTATCGTTCTTTTCGTTTTCCTTCACTCCTTCACACCTCTTTCTTCATCACAAACTCCACCTATTCCCATTGCTTCATCAACAGACCGTTCTTGCCCACCATGATCATCTCAACCCCTAAAATAGATGACATGAGTGACCACAGCACTCTCACCATGAACAACACCCTCGCCAATGCACAAATCACCGCAGACTTCTCTCACAACCCCGTCAAACCAAGCACCAAACCAAAACCATCCACCTCCAGTATCACCAGTCCCAACAACACCACCGCCAACGCCAGCGAGAACACCTCTGAGTCACGCCATAGCCAAAATCGTCGACGCTCCTCTACCTCTTCAGAGGGATACATCGGTCGCGTTGGATTCGATACCCTCGGATGCGACACTTCTGAATATTCCTTTACACTCCAGGCAAAGACGGACCATTGGAAGAGGACCAAGAAGGGCAGGACGTTCTTGGTCGGCACGGATTTGAACGATTATTCTGCACACGCCCTGCAGTGGGTTATGGAGAATATGGTCGAGGATGGTGACGAGGTAAGCAACAGAAGCATACACAGAAACTCGTGGTCTTCAGAAGCTGCTCTCGCTTTTGTTCTATTTCTATCTTGACGCGGGTCTTTCAACGAGTGACAGCACCTTATTTTATTTTTTACGAAGCAGCTTGTGGAGAAAAAAGAATGAATTGCTGCCGCTATCTGACTTTCCTCCATAACCCCACAATTACTCGCAGGGAGCGTTTTCATTGCTTCGGCGATATCGGATATCTCCTTTTTTCTTTTCTCTTGGGGTTGTGAGGATAAACACACCAGCAAGTGCCAAAATGAGATGGTGGTTTGCTTTAGAGAGGAGGGAAAACAAACGAGATGGATAGTCATCTATACTTTTGCATGCTTTTTTTTTTTTTTTTTTTTTTTACGCTGACTCGCTTACTTTCTTTTCTCCATTCCTGTGACCTCCGTGTAAATAGATCGTTGCTCTGAGAGTCGTACCCATGGAGCTCCGGGATTCTTGTAAGTCCATCTGAGACAGTGTCGCAGAGGAATAGGGAAGTCGACTACGTGGTTACGACACTCGGAACAGACAGGATATAAAGTGATGGGGAGAAACAAACCTGTGGACTTCATGGGTCTCCCGACAGCTTGACATTTTGGAGCAGGACCCGCGCGTCCGCAGGGATCGAAAGGGAAGAGGATACAGGAGCATATGGAAGAGAATCAAGAAGCTTTGAGTGTAGTATACTAACGCTGCTCGGTTCATTCATCCCACGTCCATGATCCGCGGTTGTGTAGTGTCGAAAACGGGGATTCCGTCGTTTCAGGGCCAGGAATCTGCGGCACGCTCAGAGGCGAATAAGATCATGAGCTCGGTCCGCGAGAAGAATGTCTCGGGCAGGGAAATCAGCATCGTCGTCGAGTGCATTGTCGGAAACGTCCGTGATACTATTCAGCACATGGTATGAAAAACACATCCGCGTGTTGAGATCGATATGTTGAACAACGCTCGACCACCACACAAGACATGCCACTAATCCTCTTCCCTCTCTCCTCTCTCCTCACATCGTTTTTTAATGTTATTATTTGTCCCCCATCAGATTAAATTGTACCAACCAGACATGCTAGTCGTCGGAACCAGGGGCCGCAGTCCAGTCAAAGGCTTTTTGCTCGGTTCCGTATCCCGGTACTGTCTACACCACTCCCCGGTCCCTGTGATCGTCGTCCGGCCCGAACGTAAGCTCAATAAATCAAAGAACAAGGCCAAGGGTATCTTCAGACGGCGGTCTTCGGTCCTTCCGGATGAAAATTTTGAAGGCTATCAACCTCATCCGACCCAACCGATCCATATGTCGACCTCGGATTTTGATATCCGGAACAGTTTTACGGTGACGAGTAAGAGTGCGCTGTCGCCTCCAATGGCCCTGTTCCCGAGTGCGACAATTCACGCAGGAGACCGGTTCCCAGGAAGGGCGAGTCCTGCCCAGAAGATGAGTCCGCTTTCGTCGCTGTTTGCTCCCATGTCCAGTCCTGCTCCTGCTCCTACGCCTGCCCCTGCTTCTACTCCTGCCCCCGCACCAGCTGCGGCTGCAGTTTCAGCGGCTGTGCCGGCTCCGATATCTTCTGCAGCGACAGGTAGCATTTCTCCGCCTTCGTCAGCTCGCTCGTCTATCACGCTCCCGCCGCCTCAGGCCCGAGCTTCGGCGCCGGCACCTCCGGATGGTGTTCTAAAGATGAAGAAGAGTTTGACGACGGACGGGACCAGTAAGTCGAGCGGTCGGGGGTTTGGAAAATCATCTGGTGGATTTTTGTCTGGGTCGACGTTATTGGGACCGTTGTTGGGCAAGGGAGGAGATAAAGATAAGGATGGTGGTGGAGGGTTCATGAAAGGCAAGAAGAGGAACTCACATAGTGGGTAGAATAGGAAAGGGGAAAAAAAAGCGATGGTGGTAGTTGATAATGGACTGAGTCAGAAGGGTGAAGTTCGCAATGTGTAGATATTTTTGGCGCTTTTGAAATAAATAGTCTATATGGCATGTAAATAGGGAACAATGCAATGCGGACAAAAACATATCGGACGCGCTGCGGAGAATAAGAAAAGATGATACTCTACCGCAAACAAATGTCAAAGCCAGCTCACGCAAAACAACGACAAGGATGTGGTTCTTAATCATAATAAATACACGGTATATTGGAAATGCTGTCTATATGAGATTCGCGTGTTGTAGAGTAGAAGGGGGGTCGGGGGAGGATTCTGTAGGACGTGAACTGGAATGGCTTAATAAAAAGCATCGGGCTTGAAGTGGTCTTGAAGAATGCACAGCACTGGTCTTAAAAACAGCTCCAAAGACCGCGGAGAGACGGTTGAAACAGGGCGGACTATGTGCTGGCAACAGCATATTGAGATGTCCATTCTTCGGTTCTGATGTTGTAGATGCGAGTCTCACTGTTGACCAAGTCCACCATACTGTCCTTTACCTGTAATCCACCCCCACACGTTGAACCAATCGCCCGAACCCGCACATACAGCATTGCCTCGTCCATTGGAGCTTACGGCGCCGGTACTCTTTGCCCAAGTCAGTGTCTTGAGATCCAGCACGTTGATATCGTCCATGTTACTGGTTTACTGGTGGTAGCATCGTCATATCCTCCAAAAAAAAGTCAGTTTCGAGCTTCCGTAGGCTGAAGCAAAACAAGATCCCTTGTGCATGTATCCTGTCACATCTGACTCTGCCCTTCACGAGTACACGCTACATCCGATGGAGATCAGTTTGTGCAACTGTTGACCCCAAAAGACACGATCGTGTCGGTCTCCGTGGCTGTGCATTGACACATGGTCGGAACGCTTGGCCTTCAAGTTGATGCGTAGCATACTAGGGCCACCGCTGGCTTTGTTGTATGTGTTCGGTACCTAGACGAGGCCAGTGTCGAGATCGGCTGCTGTGGAATATATGGTGTTGAACGCAAAGTTAAGAGGAAACGGTGCCTCCCAGGCGCCTGTCATGAGGTTGGGGAAGTTTGCGTAATCGTCATGGCCGATAAATACCCAGCCCTGACCATCGGATATGAGAGAGGAAGCAGAGGGCTAGACAAATGGCATCTTTGGCAGTTATTTGTAGGCCGGACTGGTCGTATTCCATGGAGTTGACAGGCCAAGCATGAAGGTCTACGCGACCATATTGTAGGTTGAGTTTGGGGGATGAGTCAGGTCCTCCATTGATTTAAAATCCTTAGCCCTCGGCGAAAACATCGTTGGCGTAAGCTGCGACGTTCGACTGGTGCGCCTGAGCATCGGCTGAGGAAATGACGGAAATGCAGAATTATTGAGAGAAGGAGGTGTGCAAGGTGAAGAAGGGCCATGTTGGCTGGGGATACTGAAGAGGAAAAATGGCTAAAGATTCGAGGAAGGGCAGGAATATCGGACCAGGGAATTATGAGGGAGGATGGAGGGAGAAAGAGATAGGGAGGAGAAGAGAAGAGAGAACGATGACAGAAATAGGCCCAAGCTGTTAGTGTTTAGAACATTGATAGGGCTGTGCGATAAATTGACTTGCTTCGCCGCTTAATGTGCATGACACTCTGGAAGGAGGGAGGAAATGCAATGACTCGTCGCCTCTGTTTCTGAAGCCAAAGCGTTTCAGTTTAAAGTTTTGGATCGGGCAAAAAATCAGCCTCCAAACAGTTCAGAATAACCCCTGGTTTTTATTGACAGCACAGCGCAGCACAGCAGTGGGGTTTCTTTACACCTCACTGTCTCGCTACTCTTTCCCAGACGCAAATTAAGACTACGTCCTCTCGAATACTGCAGGCCATAGTGTTTACTGCTAATACATACAGCGTCGACACTTTGCACATACAGTTGGTCGACTGCTCAGATTCACGTAATACTACTTCATTTAAAATATACTAATCTAAGATGCGTCTGATGATATAGAGAAGGATAGAGACTATGTAGAGTGTGGATTGGCGCTCCTCAAGGAGATTCTGACATGAGGCGGGGGTCATAATAATCGTCTAGATAAGTACCCTCCAACGTTGGTCCACTCATACTCGTATGAGGATGTTGTGGATAAGTCTGTGTTCCATGGAGACCTTCTTGGACATTGCGTCTCATAGACATCTCTGCGTTTCGGTTGAATGTCTGCTGCTGTGGGGGACGCTGGGAACCCGCTCTTGGGTACCGATGCTTCGTGTGGTCATAAACCCTCTCCTCTGCAACGATGGCCGGATGGGGTGGTGGTGGTGGTGGCACATAGTGAGACAGGGGTGGGTATGCACCGGCAGAAGGAGATAAGCTGTAGAAGGATTGCGATTCGGGTGCGTGGGTTCTTTCAGAATGCCGCGAGTTGTCTGAGTGCTTTGGCCAGGACGAGGGCCCATGAGCGGATGGACTACGCAATATGCTGTATGCGCTTGGTTTGTGATGAGAAGGACCAGGGAATGGATTTGACATCTGGTGGACAGAACCGCTGGAGGCCTTAGGTTGCCTTCGTTGACGATACACAAGGACAACACCGGCAACAATAGACACGAAAAGGACTCCTACAACTGCGCCCAAAATCACAGGTAGGCGACTAGTTCCTGGTAAAGTCGACGCAAGGGAATCAGTGGACGGTGTAGGACTTGAGGCACTTGAGGCGGTGGCCGAGGTGGAGATGTATGAAACAATGGCGGTGGCGGCAGAAGTAGTAGTAATATTTGATTGGACGACCGGGACGATGTACTGGGAGGTCCAGGATTTAGTTTTGAGGTTGTAGATGAGAGGTTTGTTGTTGAAGATGAACTGAGTGGCATTGACCCTTGTGGACCCGCCCCATACGATGAACTGATCGTTCGAAAATGCACAGGCGGCTGAATCTCTTGCATTCCCCTGATCGATATCGGGGCCTTTCGTCCACGTAAAAGTCGCCACGTCCAGCACATAAATATCGCGATAGCCGTTATCAAAGTCCTTTCCGCCGAACAGGATCATCTTCGACCCTCCGTAGGCTGGCGTAAGACAATGAAGCGTCCGTATTTGGGCGTTGGACGCCCCTGGGGGCGTCGTTCCCGTCGTGTGCTGTGTCATGTTTGTCCAGTTGAGAACGGTGCTCCATGAGAATGTACCGCGAATGTATCCTCCTACTGCAATCAGTTTCTGAAATTGTTGGCTCCAAGCAGCTGAGACTCCAAGAGACGATGGATTTGTAGGATAGATACGAACACTCTCTGTTGTACGAGTATCCAAGTTCATCTTCAACGCGTTGACCTGATTCTTGGCGTCCAAGTATCCGTTTGGTATGTAAATGGAGCCACTGTCGGGATCAAACACTGCTCCGTTTCCGACCCCGGTGTTGAAGTTTTTGACTGCAAAGGTTTTGTTCCATGTGCTCTTCTTGGTGTCGAAGACATGGACGGTGGAGGCGTAGTCAATAACCACCCAGCGGCCGTCGGATGTCATAACGCTGGGCATTTCTTCAATAGCTGGCCCCGTCGGTAGTTGTTTATATGCTGGCTTTGTGGCGTTCCAGGAAGTTGATAGGTCGATCATGAACGTCTGGGAGATTGCGTTACTGCCAATTGATTCCCTTCCTCCGAGAATGTAGAGCCCCTGACCTTCTATGAAAGCACTGAGGGCGCCGTCTGTGCGATTTGGCCGGAATGCTTGGGCATCGACTGACGGGAATGTGAATATGCAGAGAAGCGGTACAAGTGTGTATGCAAGAGAACGTAGTGATGAGATTGGCCTGGAATGGGGCATCTTTGCTGTAGATAATAATGGTAGTGGTGATAGTGGTGGTGGTGGTGCGGACTGCGAAGTGGATGAGGATGGCCAGAAAAACAGGAAATGAAGAAATAGAGAGGTGCTCAAAGAAAGGACGATGGAGTGCAAAAAGAGACAAAGGGGAACGTGCAAAACAGGAAAGCGAGGACAAACGTGAACATGACAAAAAAGAAAATGAGATGGAAAAGGCCTCACAACACAATTGTAGTCGCGGGTAGAAACATTTCCGCCTCCCTCCACTGCTGTACCACAGCAATAAGAGAAGCATTTACCTGGTATAGAGACTAGGGGCAACAGCATGCACTAAGATCCACGTTTCAGTTTTAGGGTTAAACATGAAACATTTAGGGTAGACACCGCTTTTTTGAGAATTGTACGCATCCTTTTTCAGACAAGATGAGAACACACTAATGAGCATTACTCGATACACAAGACCGTGAGTGATGAATGCTTCACAGCTCACGATATTAGAATGAAAGCTGCTCGTGAAACAGATATGCAGGCTACTGAGAAAACAAGCATGGGTGATATGCTGTACTGTTCTTTTTATATATTACTTTTCTAACGATATCTACATGTGTCAGACATGTGGTAGGATGGCGATCTAGCTGTGTATGGGCTGATTCTGTAGAACGGAGTATCTGATATGAGGCGTGGGTTAAATAGTAGCGGCAGGCCTGCCTACAGCCAGGGCAGGATGGGTTTGTAAGCGGATGGGTCGTCAGTTAAGCTGTGAACCTTGAGGTTTCAAGAGTGTGAGTGCCGACAACCCTAGCTCGCCTTCGCTGATAATACAACGAATCGCGCTGGTAACTAGCAAAACGAAATTATCCTTGAGACAGCGCCTAAAATCACAGGTGGACGCCTACAGTTCAGCAAAGATGATGTTGTTGAGGGTACATTTGTATGCTTGGACGCTAGTTGAAGAGAGGTAAAGCGGAGTAGCGATAAAGAGACGAATGTAAGACGAAGAAAGCGGGAGCTGGGTATAAAATAAGTTACCTTTGTTTCAAATGGGCAGAAGACTGTGGAAGATGACCAAAGACGGACAAGGATGCGGTAACAGAACAAAATGAAATTGTGGGATAAAGAACGAAGTGGACAAAGAGGTCGATAGAGAAAGTAAAGAGAAGAGAAGGGCAATAGCTGTTAGCGTCAAGGTAAGAGACTTCCAAGGTGATAAAGCGGCCTCTGTCGACAGAGACTTGCATTTCAGACTGCTGTCTCCTTTTCTCTTGCATGCACTCACATCTACCCTGAAGGAACTGAATATGTGCACGCCGGATACTCTCCCTGTAGAATAATGAAGGCAGAAATCCTCAAATGCTCAGAGCGTCCTTTGCGAAGCGTCAATGGCGACAGCACAGGCTATCGAGGAAATAGGTAGGGTCTCAGAAAGTCCACAGGGGCGGTCGTCGGCCCATGCAACTGTTCGAGTTCACTCGCAGTCGCTTGAACGACGTGCACAGCTAACGCGCACGAATGGTGCAGACCCAGTATCAAATAGTACACACGACCCGTCGCGTCTTTCTCTCAGAAAGCTCGGCCTGCCATCATCAACACCAGCAGCACAGCACCGGCAATAATGGACTCTACAGCACACATCCTTTCGATATCGATGTCAGGCCATGTAGATACAACGGAGAGCTCTCTCCGGACATGATAGACATAAGGACAGCGGCTGCCTGTATATCCGGTGTAGCCGCTTGTTCAGTACGAAGCCTATGTATCATAAACTCACATTTTAAGCATTTCCTTCTGCATCGAGAGTGTTCGAAAGTAGTGTTTTGGCCGTATGTTTTATTTGAGATCCGGGTGGTATTACCGCCATCGCCGCTGCTGCATGCCGCTGTGTGTCTCTGCTCTTGCGAATTGGTATCTAAACTGGCCGCTAAGTTTTTTATTTTCTTTTATTTTATTTTTTCTTTATTTTATATTCTTGTGTTCTTTTTGGATCCAATATTGACAATCCTACGCGTGTGTAGGTCGAGGTCGCGAGCATCACGGTGTGCCGCGATGGCAGCTGCATTCATGAAGCGTGGTGATACTATTGTCCTGGCAGACTCAGTCCTTGTCAAAGGGTGATCGACGGTATGGCGTAGTAAACGAGTTGTAGGACTGACCCGTCTTTTACTATGCGCTGCCTTAACCTTGTCGCTGTTCTTGTCACGGCTTTGTGCTCGTCATGTTCCTGTCGAGGTTTTGTCGCGGCCTTTATCGCTCTTACCAATAGGCTGTAATCAGTCCTATTTCCAATCGTATAATCGGCCTTGTCTTTGTTCTTGCGGTATCTTGTCTAAGGCCTTGATACTGGTCTTGGTACTGGTCTTGGTATTGGTCTTGGTATTAGTCTTGGCACTGGTCCTGGTTCTGGTCTTGGTACTGGCCTTGTAGTCGAGCCTTGCCGCAGACTGGCCTCGGTCTTTGTTGCTGCCTTACCGCCCTTGTCGCTGTCTTACCGCCCATGCCCCCGCCGCCACCTTGTTGTTGTATGTAGCGGTGACGGTCGGACGAGCGGACGGCGACAGCACATATTTACCCACTTAATTTGTGGAATAACTATCTAGTATCAGATACAGGATCACAAACAATTCGCATAAGGATGGATTCATAGACACTTTGCATATTAAACAAGACACCGCAAACACCAGATGTATACTTACTTTGACAAGGGCGGCGGCAGTGCCTGAGGCCCTTCGATCCTGATCCCCTTTGGCCTCCCCGGACCCTCCTTACACTCCCCTAAACCCTTCTCACCTATTCCTTTGATGCTAGGCCCTTCACCCCGCTCCCCTCTCTGCCCAGTCCCAGATCCCCTCCTGACTAGCCCATGGCAGTTGCACCCCATGCTTCCCATGCATGCAACCGACAAGCCCACCACCGCTCCTCCCGACATTCAAGCAGCCTGAGGACTTACCTGGACGGCCGGTTTTGGGTACCGCTACCAACTGACACTTCCCGTGCAATGGTCCTCAACCGTGGATTGGTCCGCGAATGCCTTAGTTTTTTGAACCACCCTCTACACCTGCTCCAGTGCCCCACTTACCCTAGTACCAGGACCTCGACACGGCATCGGACTCTACTTTCGCGGATACACAAGGGAGCTTGCTTTACCATGCGCACCGGCGGTCCTCAAGGAAAATGAGACAAGGAGACGGTGTTGTACTAGTTAGTACACAGCTGCATGTTGCTTCGAACGCCCGCTGCACAAAAAAGACATGAATATACACATATACAGACAGAGGGCTTACCATTGTGATTTTGGAGTGGACGCTTTTCATCGGACGGTCTGGGTCTCAAGGAAGAAAGGGAGGGGGAAGCGAAAGAAAGAGAAAAGAGAAAAGAGAATGCTGACCCCTGCCTTCTCGCTCAGCCCAAGGCCAGCGGATCATTAGCAATAGAAAAAAGGAATAAAAAGAAAGGTGTAAAGAAGAAAAAGAGGAGAAAGAAAAAAAAAAAAAGAAGGAAAAAGGATAGGGAGAAAGAACGAACGGTGGGAGACCCAGACCTGCCTCCGGAAGTGCACAGCGTATCTGAGCCGGCGACTGCAAGTCAATGAGAGCCGCAGACCATCAGAGTGCGCAAGGAAAAGAGAAACAGACGGTGGCCGATAATCGCCCAGGATCCTGAACTGCACAGGGGCAGTCCAGTCTAGGACAGTGATCCGGACAGGACCACCGATTTTTCCATCCCCTGCAACCCCAACAGTTGTTGCTCCAGAGCCCTGAGCACGCTGGCCCCCTAGTGTCCTTACCTTGCTTTGCTGTGTCTGCTTCTGTCCATGTCTGCTGCTTCCTTTGGCTAGCACCGCGGAGGACCACATTGGCCCGCACAGCCTCGCGCGCCACCATGTGTATATGGGAGAGTAGAGTCGTTCGCCGCGCTATAAGGTCCCTAAGATGTAGGCGAGAACAGGTGCATCAGACAGCCAAAAGACCAGAGGGCTCGCTTCATCCCTAACCCACGGCGCATCATCCCACTGCGTCGAGAGGCCAGTGGCAGGGTCCCGCTGGCGATCCGAACAGGGGCCCTGAGCCACTTGATGCCGGGGCGGCAAGGGTGAGACATGTTGATCACATACAAGAAAAGCAGGAGTGAAATTACCATGAGGTAGCCATTAGAGGCTGGTCCTGAGCATCTGATGGGGAGCATGTTTTGGAGAGTGAAGGGTGGAATAGGTGGAAGGGTGAGCGAGGGGAGTGGGGAGGGAGGAGAAAATGGAGGAAAGAAATAAAAGAAATACCTACCCATCACAGCCTGAGGTGGAAAGGGTAGTGGTATGGCTGTGATGGGTGGGGCGGATCCATAAAGATCGACCCACTGCAACGGGTGCTGGGGCTGGGGCGAGATCCCGTTGCAGCAGGTCGTCTGCACCTGCCCGAAACCCCCTCGGCTTGTACGTTTTTGTGGGGTTTGGGAGTTCCGGGAGGCACAGCTGGCGCCTATTAGACAGAAAGACACGATGATGAAAACACCAGCAAGGTCAATATGCAGGAAGGCCCGGCTCATCTTTTCAGAACAAATTTCGTAGTCTAGAACATGAATAGCTGTAGTCGCCTTACCTGGTCGTGATAGAGCGCGTCAGCATGTGGCTCCACCCGCGGCCATGCCTTGCGTAACGATGAGCGGCACTGGTGCGCCGGCTCGATAGGTGTTTCTCGTCCCCGTCCTTGGAGTCGCTGGCTCACCAATGTGGCTTCGGAGGACCCTTTCTTGTCCTGGGTCCCTTGGGCATGCTGCTGCTCATGTGCTTGGCAACCCAGTGAGGGTCTTTGCTGGAGTATCGCAGCGGGCACTCGTACTAAGATCGATCACAAGTCAAGACAAATGTTAGGATACCTGCAGTACACTCTATCCGCAACAGCTTTTCACAATCCACGTACCATATAAGCAATGTTGTCGTTGTCGTTGTCGTTTTTTTTTTTTTTTGTCTTTTGTTTTTTGTTTTTTGTTTTTTGTTTTTTGTTTTTTGTTTTTTTGTTTTTTTGTGTTCTTTTATTTGTTCCTTTTTTTTCTTTTTTTCTTTTTTTTTTTGGGTCTAACAAGCGACACAAACGCAAAAGATGGGATGATGAGTATTGTGCTTCAATGTGGGTTCAAAGCAAAGCAAAGCAAAGCAGCCAAAGTACTTACATTGATATCACTGGCGTACGGTAACTTCGCGCGAGGAAGTCTCTGGCGAACTGCCGAGGCGCTAGTTGATTGGCAGTGGAGTGGTAGTGGAGTGGTGGTTGAGCGGTGGTTGAGTGGAGCGCTGGTTAGCTGGTTGGCTGGTTGGTGGTTGGTGGTTAGGTGCTGATTGGGTGTGGGTGTGGGTGTGGGTGTGAGAAGAAGGGTAAAGTGCGCGTCCCTTGTTGCTGACGTGTTTAAAAAAATAATCTGGCACCCGACAGACACCCGACATGGTCCGTGCACAGTCATGTTTTGTCAACAACTACGTCATTGTAATGTATCAGTCGGACCCACTGAGGCCGGGATTAGTAGATATTAGTCGTGCTGTATTCATCGCAGGGCGTTGTTTTCGGGTACTTGTACAAGGTCCGATAGATTGGCCTCTCTTTCTCTCGCCTGCAGACAAACCTAGATGAATTCGCACTCGTCTACCCCGGCGTCTCATCCAAGCTGCTCCTTTTGCCACAGCTAGAGGCTATGGAAGACACAGTAGGGCCGCTTACGGAGGAAGAGGACAGGAAAAAGCGACATGCTACCGAGGAACGCACTCAACGCTACCGTCCGATACGAAGAATATTGCCATCGGGAACGGCAGGGAAATTATCGAGACATGGACGAGGACTGGAAGGTTCAAGCAATGGAACGAGTAGCGGTCAAGGAAATGGATTTGCAGCCCACCACTAATCAGGCCGCAGTGGTGTTAGCGTCCTTGACTCCACGGAAGCAATTGCATGGATTCTCATAGCTCGATATCAGCTGGGAGACTTGGTAAATGGTCCTGAGAGGTGAGGATGGGTATCATCTAGGCAGAGTACGACATCTTTTTAATCCGGCGGACCGGTGAAGAACAATGTTTCCGCTAACGTGCAAACATCAGTCAGTATTTCGGGAGTGTCTACAGACGTGCCAACAACTCTTTCCAGCAAGCTGTTAACGGCGCGACGACGGACTACGCGTTATCCACCAAGGTAGGATTGGTGGGTCTGCTTGCGACGATCCTATGTTTGTCTCCGCGAAGGTAATGCCATCATTTATAGCAACAACAGAGACGCGGTTCAACAGTTTGCGACATTGGCTTACAGAGTCGAATAGCATGAAGACTCATGTTTATCGTCCGGGAACCAGGACCATTTATGTTCCACCCATTATTTTTTTCCGCCCTTCGTTTTCATTTTTTCCTGGCTTCAAGAAGATAGTAATCACAGCCTGCATTCAAGCAACATTTACTTCATCTTTGTCTTTTACGGATAAATTCTGGACATTCGCGCTTGTATGCAATAAAAGAAAATTACACGCGTATGGTCCTGGCTCTCGAATAATAAGCCTGAGTCTTTAAGTTATTCGACTCTGCTAGCTAGGAACAGAAGCATATGGAGTCTTTTCTCTGGGCTTACGGTTGGTTGTAGTAGTAGCGACGCATACTGGATTAGTTTTCAAAGGCATCTACTCGGCCAGGGCTTGAAGCTGTTGCAATGAAAAATTACTGTTCATGAAACTCAAACGCCTCAACGCAAAAGAATCGTCAGCTTCAGTTGTGTCAATGCTGTAATAAGCGATCGTTCTTGTACTGGTACAACGTGTGTAGACTATCTATATCTTTTTGTGTTCGCAACATGCATGCTTTTGGCGCGCCGTTAAACGCTGGACTATTTTTAGCAGAGACGAGGAGTGCGCGTAGAGGGCTCACAGCTGAGGGGTCTTCAACCATCATTTTCCAGTTGGAAAAAACTTAAATAATCGAGTAGCCAATCAAACACGACTGTCATCAATGTCCAAGAAGACCATGGAGCGCGTGTGCCTTGTTTCTTTGTCTCTTTTCCCAAACCCCAACTGATACACACTTGTCTGCGGTGCCTCGGTGGCACTTTACCTTGCGGGAGCGCCTCATTGAATGGTGCGAGAAGATGTTCATTAAAGCCATCAATGAACACGCCGAACTTCTTCAATCATTTCCCCCGACTTTAAAACGACCTATCCCGACCAGGGCGTTAAACATTGGACGCGCATTACAACTTCTGTACACGACCCCGATACCTCCGCCCTCGAGTACGCAAAGTTTTTTCGGTGGATTTGAGAGAGCGAGTTCTTCAACAGTGCAGCGATCAGGACCATGTCAGCATCCTGCGAGTTACTCGAGACCAACTTGCACAGCTCAGGGAAAAAATTCAAGATAGTCCTCATATCAAAGTCAAGGACGATGATGACCGGCCAACGAAGATCAGAATCATGCTTCAAGTGGCGCTCTACCGCCTCGGAACCAAGGGAATATCAGTCAGCAAGGTCGCTTTCACGTTTGGTCTCAGTGTCGGTTCTGTGTTTTCCTACACTTGGCAGTATCAATGCCATCATGGACTTCAAGGCTGAGTTCATCCAATGGCCAACCGGAGAGAGGAAGGGGACCATCGAACGCTAGTTCAAAGAGAACATGGCGTTCCCTAAGCCGTTGGTGTGGTGGATGGGGTACCGTTTCCGTTCGACTTGGCTCCGGCATATGATTCAGTTGCATAGAACACCAGGAAGTGCAGATATGCCATGGGGGCGACTGCGGTGTGTGATCACGAAGATCGGTTTACATTTGTTTCAACCGGATATATTAGCTCCATGCACGACTCCATTGCCTACAAAGCTACCAAGCTCTACAAGCGGGCCGCAGATGTTTTTCAAGAGGACGAATACATCCTCGGCGATGCTGCATACGGACTGATCAGGACTCTCATACCAAGGTACAAAAACCCCACCACAGATGACGAGATAGCATTTAATATCTGCCATGGTGCTGCCTGAGTTGTGATTGAGCATGCATTTGGGATGGTCAAGCTCAAGTTCCAGTCGTTGCAGAATCTGCCAATCAAGATCAACAAAAAGAAGAATATCGCCAATGCAACAAAATGGATTATGGCATGCATGATTCTACACAACTTCTTACGTGTTGGTGTCAATGGGGAGCTCGTGGATGAAGAGGTTGTGGAAGAGGTTCACCAACGACAACAAAACCCAGCACGTATGCAACAGCAACCAGCACCACCACGGGATGAGCAAGAGGCGGCAGCAGATGAAATTGATAGACGCACTGGAACAATACGAAGGGAGAGACTAAAGGCATATGTGGTTGCAAATCACTTTCGCGCTAATAAATACAAAAGAGCGCGACAGTAATGGTGATTTTACTTCAGCACATTCCTGTAAACTACCTGTTCATCTGTGACTACTACCTCCCGACCAAACTTTTGCTCAAACAGCGCCTTCTCTGCCTTAAACTGCGCCTTGGCTTGTAGGAACACTTCTTTCTCCTTCATAAAATTTCTCTGATCGGCAAAAAGTTCCCTCTGGGCCTGCATGAGATCCTGTTGCATCTGCAGCATCTTCTCCTTCTCAGTCGACTGAGCCAGTTGCGCCACCCTAAATCCTACTTTTTCGTCATTGAGCCATGAACGCTCATTTCTCGCATCGATCAGTTGCTCGTCTTGTCCTGCCGACGATGCGTTGAGACTAGTAATTGCTTGCTCGATCGATTCCGGTATCTGCCCACGTTTTGCACGCTTGCGTGCTCGACCCCTATCCCTGGCCTCAACTACTCCTCTAATCGTCTTACTCAAAGGCGCTTGATAAAGAAAGTTCGATAGGATTGGCATAAAGAAATATAACAATAAAGCAACATAAAACATAAAACATAAAAACACACATACTGGGCTGGCGCTCGGCCAAGTCAGTAACATCATCACTCTCTCCTATTGAAGAGAGGTCTGATGCTTGTTCTGGTTCCGAATCCGAATCTTGGGGCTGGAGAGGATGAGTGTCGCCTAAGACGAGTGTTTCGTAGGGGTCTACAGAGTTTTGGGAGAGACTATTTCCAAAGACTTGGTCGTATCTCTCAAACTGCGGAACATGCACCTGCATTTGTTGAAGTAGGGTTTTTCCTGGCTTGTCTCCAGCGCCGGTTTTTTTTGACACCTCGATTGCTAGCCTATAGTTTTTCTTCGCATAAGACAATCGCCCTTTGGCAAGTGCTTCATCCCATAGCTCCTGCTCTGAGAATCCTGGGTTCTTTGAGTTGACGTAGTTGGCGATCGCTTTGTGCATTTCCGTTACTTTCTGTCCTTTTCTGGTGAGTCTTTCGTAGTTTGTTCGGTTTGTAATCCAATCCGTAAAGTCACTCATCCCTGGTTTGTTCCAAACTCCCCCGCCTTGATGCTGGTCTGCATCTGCATTCGCTTCCGCATCTGAATCAGCAGTTGCCATTGCGGCCGACTTGGCTCTCGATCTCTTGGCTGACTTGGACTTCGAGGTCGAGTTGGTCGCCTTTGAAGTTGAGTCGGCATCCCTCGAAGTCGAACTGGCGTCCGCTGAAGTCGAACCGGGGTCTGCTGAAGTTGAAGCATAGCTCGGGTACATTGCCGCTATAGCTGACGTAGACTGTGAATGTTGTGATCGACTGGTCTGGATGCCATATAATCCAGGCCTGAGGAAGGCGTATCCGATGCTGTCAGTCAAGGCACTGGCGGCCGATCCAGAGCCACTTGAGCCGGGTCCCGTGAGGTTGTAAAAGGCAGGTGCTGTTTGGATGTGCGAAGAGGCACTCGATTGGCTGGAGTCCAGTCCGCTGCTGTTGAAGTACTGCTCGGCGTTTAAGTGGCTTCCTGTGTTGAGGTAGTTCCCAGTGCTGAAGCTGTCGTTGCCGGTGTTAAGGATTAATGAAGGGTCGAGAGGAGGGAGTTGATGGCTTTGTTGGTGGTGAGCAGCTAAAGGGGTCGGTGCTGGGACTATGGGATGATAGCTTCGCTGCCTCTGTTGCGGTTGCTGCGTGTGCTGTTGATACGGCTGTTGCTGCTGTTGTTGTTGCTGTTGCTGCTGTTGCTGATGACAATGATGAAGGGTAGCAGACTGCTGAAAGCCAATCTTTGGTGAATCCACTGCTGAATGGGACAGGGGCAGGGGATGGCCAAGGCTCTGGCGTGTTTGGAAAAAATCATGGAAAAAAACTCGTCGCGAAAATATCGTGTTTGATTGGCTACTCGATTATTTAAGTTTTTTCCAACTGGAAAATATTATTTTTTTCCAGCTGGAAAATGATGGTTGAAGACCCCTCTGGAAGACGCACGGCAGCACAGCGCATTGCACAGCACTCCTCATTGGACGGCTTTGTCACGTGGATTTTGTTTTCATCCACCTCCTCGCCGGATTTTTTTTTTTTAAGGTCAAGGTCAAGGTCAACTGGCAGACAACGTTCAAACCAGCGACCGCATTTCAAACCAATCCCTCTCCTCATCACATACACACAGCTCAACACCATGACCGCAGAACAACTCACCTCGCAACTGTCATCGTTGTCCGTTCAGGATTCAGAACACCTCGAAGAACTGATCGAATGTGCCCGGTATGGCGAACTCGAAGAGATCCAGGCCGTCGTCGAGTCCTCAGGACCTGAGAAGGCCAAAGTTCTGTTGTCGCACCAGGGCGAGTATGGAAAGACACCCCTGCACATGGCTGCCGCTAACGGACACATTGGTAAGGCCCTAGACCCAAGTGAAACGGAAATCGGACATGACGAGCATTGCTCTGCTATTGCGGGGCTGTGGATATCTTGACCTTTAGCAGTAATTGAAGAGCATCGGAAGCAGGATACGAGAGGATCAGAGGCAGAATACGAGACCTTCGATCTTGCCAAGCGTGTTAGCGACAGTCTATGGACATGAATTTTAAGGATTCCAGGAAGCCTGGACTCTTGACCAGCGGGAAAAATCTGACGCCCGAGCTATTTTGTTTCAATGTATAGATGTTGTCGAATACTTGATCTCAATCATCTCACCAGAGGCCATCAACATCCAGAACGAGCAAGGAAACACGGCTCTCCACTGGGCTGCAACCAACGGCCACGCCAAGGTTGTTGAGACCCTCATTACTAAGGGCAAAGCAAACTACAAAGTACGTATCAAAACGGAAGAGATACATTTTCATTTTCTCCCTGGTATCGCTGAAATGTACCAGGACAGCGTCAACTGACAAGTATCCTCTTCATTAATTTTTCTGCTACAGCTCAAGAACGCAGCAGGACACACCGCGATGCTGGAGGCTGAGATTCATGAGCGTGAGCAGGTCGTCGCATGGATGTTGATCAACACCGAGCCCGAGGAGGAGCTCAAGGAGGGCAATGATAACAATGATGAGGATTCAGATGAGGATGAGGACGAGGATTCGGATGAGGAGGAGGAGGAGACGAAGGATGATAAGGCTGCTCAGGGATCTTCATCAACACCAAAGGCATAGAAAACTAGAGCAAACAGAAAGGAAGATCAATTGAGAATAGGATCAGCATACCGCCCAGCATGATACATAAGTAATATTTGGCAAAAACAATCTACTATATAAAATAGCAATTGCATACAAATCTGGTAACTCCACATTACTCCATACCTTTTCACGTACTCGCAAAGACCCTTTATCCACGTACAAGTTGAAAGCTGGATAGAGGATGCTCTGCCATGTCGCGTAGACCTCTCTCTCACATAGACTCGATGCACTCGAAGGGCCAGAAAAATAAAAAATCTTTTCTCTGTCTCTCTCTCTCTCTCTCTATCTCTCTCTCTATCACCGCCGCCCACCGCCATCCTACTCCGAAATCCCTACAACATGCCCAAGTGTGAAAAGCGCAAGAAAAACCACGACCGTCGGACCTACTATGCATCCCTGAAAAGGTATATCATGTGCACTTGAATTCCCTCAATTCTTCAGGCATGCCTCCTAGGAACTGCTGATACAGAAGGTCCGGACAAAAAAAACTGTAGAAGTGCGTAGGAAGCCTGGATGAGGACAGAAACGGCGTGGGAGAGATGGATGGATGAGCTGAGATAAAACGCGAAGCAGTGCAGGAGGAAAATAAAGAAGAGACATGAGCGAAGAATGAAAAAGGTAACACAGAGGAGACTCATATTTTATGCACATAAAAAAAAACTGAAGAGTGAGAGAGACGCCAGACTTTGCTCAAATACTGCAATTATGAAAAGGCAGCTCAGTAGGAGGGTTCTGTAAGGCGAGGGCTGAAGCGGAGTGAGAGCAAGATAGGGTATCAGTTTAGAAGCGAGGATAGGGACTAGCGTCCTGCTACAGCCGCCATCTTCCCTTCAAGGAGAGCTATGCCACACCCTTCTTTCCTTGATGAGCGCTGCGAGTCGCCGTATCCAACTTTCGTCCCTGAAGACGAAGCAGGAGGAACTAATAAATTCATATCAAAGGCTGGAAGAAGGTTTCTGAAAAATTGGATGCTAGACAGGGGGTATCCATGACTGGGCAAACATCTAAAAGGTAATAAGGGCCCATTATTATCCATGCTGTGTTCCAGGCTTCAATCTACAATCCAAATAAACGGTGTTCGTTTTCCTTCTTTGAATACATGTCGCGCTACCTATCCTCTTGAGGATGGAGTTTTGATGTGTGCGTTTAAGGTCCACTCAGGCACTGATACTAAACGACAAGGTCTTGGATGACGCGTAGCACAGCGCACTATAAAATCATTCCGTCTGACGCTACTAACTGTCGTGTCCTTGGTAAACAATCCTATCTTTCTGTAGCGGAATACTTCGTTACGAAAAGAATAGATCACCTAGCCATCTGCTCCAACCGAGTTTCTTTTAGACGGCTTACTCGCCTCGCCCTTTTCCGCTACAGACCTTTTGGCGCTGTCATACAAGACGTTCGACGTATGTATATGCCTTGTTAACGAAAAAGATAACGAAATTTAACATTGGCGTGAGACTTCTCCGTATTGGTAATCCACCTTTTATTGCAGAGATGAGAATGAGGATGAAGGTAGAATGAAGGCGACGTAATGAAATGAAAAATCATATCAGCTTCACCACTTT
This sequence comes from Gamsiella multidivaricata, assembly GCF_025024155.1. Classification (NCBI taxonomy): domain Eukaryota; kingdom Fungi; phylum Mortierellomycota; class Mortierellomycetes; order Mortierellales; family Mortierellaceae; genus Gamsiella; species Gamsiella multidivaricata. Next base: position 156,230 of record NW_026251725.1, read on the forward strand.
TTGACGAGGACCTCATTTTGTCGCAGAAAGAAAAGTCGAAAGATAACCATAAAGTACAAGTACTTTTTAGATGGGTGTTACTTCTCTATACCAGGAATTGAAAAAGCGTAGGCTCCCGCCAAGCTTCGTCGACCCAAAATCGCTGGCGGATGCACAGTTTGAGGTGGACTTCCTTGGGTCATTTTACTGTCACGGACAGTCCCCGGCGGAGCTATGATTGCACCCCACGCGTCGCGTCGAGTAGCTCCGTCACTGCGCCCTGTACCTGTCATCCGGCTTCGACTCTATATAGTCCCGACTATGTAATTCAAGATGCGTCTAGAACAGTTCTCCAGGTTATTGGTAACGCGTATAAATACCTCTAGCATAGTTAGTGCTTTCACTCCAGTCTGCAATAAAATTATCACCTTTTTTGATATCGCTCTTGCCTTGTCAGCTCCTGAGATTTGCTCGGAAATGGTGCGTTTGATGACCAAGAACTATGACGAAGGCCATGCGCTCGAAGTAGATCACATCCAGGGAAAGAAGTTGTTTGAGACTTTTGGGCCTTGCAAGGTCCACATAGATGGCGATATGACCGCTGAGAAGGTAAAGGCTCGCCTGGAACGCCACGACAGATTCGAAATGGAACGAACAAAGTTCGACGCCGGCCTACAATGATGGAGCGGCGTTCAAGAAACGGCAGGTGGACCTCACACGCCGCCGTTATGGACCAAATCGAGCGCTCGCTCAGTTCCACGTTCGTGCCGTCAGTGCAGGACAAGAGCCTTTTGAAGGAGAGTCTCTGCGCTCATGTCCAGGGGTGGATGAGCTGGAGAGCTGGATTCCAAGCTTCAGTATGGAGACACCTGACAGCTATTTTAAATACATGACCAGCCCGAGCGGCCGAGCTTCCAGCTACAGTGCCAACGTGTCCAGTACCAGCATCGCCACCAGTGGCGACAGCAGCAGCAGCAATTCTCTGAGTATCAACAACATTAACAGCGAAATCAATGTTTTAGACTATTTGCTCAGCTTTTATGGACACAAATGGTTCAGAAAAAAGACATGGGACGCAAAAAAAAAAGCACAGGTTGCATGTTTGGATTAATCCATCAAGGGTATCTTGCGGATGGCTGGAGGATCGGAGGTCTGGAGGAAGGCAGCTGGGGATAATGTAGTTCTTTCCTTTGGCCTGAGTTCGTTCAACACCCAAACCGGACTAGCATCAAAGCACTCAACGCTTGAAAAACGACTTGTCACCAGAGTAAGTCTTAAAGCGTGTCTTGTGTTGCTGTTCCAAAGAGGATGAATGTCTAATATATACTCCCGTATCTGTCTGCACTATCTAGGCAAAGAGCTTAGAATATGTCGTGCTGGGCGCACACGAGTATTACACAAGCGCAAAATGACCCCGTCTGGACTGTAACCAGTTCCTGGTCAAGCTGCCGTTTCGTTCTAAATATTGCCCTGGATGCCGTGTGCTGCTCGATCGCGATGCAATAGGAAGCGAAAACATAGCCTGTGTATGCCAAGCGCAGCTACAGGATCAGAAGAAGCCCGATAAATACAAACCCCTGCAAAGTCCTACAACGACAGCAGCAGCCCTGGGTCCGTTCGTATCTGCAACAGCAAGCAGGAACAAAAACACAAGCAGTTGACCAGGACACGTCAACGCCAGCCGCAACGGACCAGGACCAGAAGCGTCAGACGCCAGTGGACCCCGGGCCCATCAGTCACCGCATGTAAACTGCAGTAGGAGCCGCGAGAACATCGCTAGAACAACACGATTTAATGGGCTTGAAAGCTCTATGAAGAATTTATAAGTTACAGTCATTCTGTCTTTGCTTGCTTAACTTGTTGTATTAATAATATGTCTTCTGACCGCGTATTCCTCTGAATTGGACGCAGACGCTACTAGTAAACGCATTAAAAAAAAGAGCTCTTTGACACCCTTCAGCAGCCGATGCAAAAAATTGGTGGCGAGGATGTTGCGCCCAAGAGAAGTGTCGCGGGTGGGCTTTATTTGGGCAATACAGTCACGACCTCCACCCCTCGCAGAGTGAAATGAAAACAGGGAAAAACGGTGCCCCATGGGGAAGCGAAGCACCCTTCTCCGGAATCAGCTCCACATCTCTTCATCCGTCCCCTTCTCTCTCTCACTCTCTCTTCTCGCATTGCATCAGGTCTCCCCCTGCTACAGACATTTTTCACAGCCATGCCAAAGCTCAACCTCAACAAGCCCTCGCACATCATGCTCGCTTGGTAAAAACCAACTCCACCCTCTAGTCGCTTTCGTTGGGCTCCCCTTTCTCCCTTCTAACACAACCATATTTTTTTTTGCCTTTGATCTGTCTGCGCAACGCTGTAAATATACAACAAAACAAAACAAAAACAGGGCAGGCCTGACCATCAGTAAGTAGATCCTATCTCCTCCCCTCTCCCCTCGTCTCCATTCTCGCAAAGTAAGTCTGAGCCCTCGCAGAGGAACCTTTTCGCTAACGCCTTGCTTTTTTATTTATTTTTCATTTGTGCCTGTTCCATATTATACAGCCGGCTTCACCTGTTACGCCCTGACAAAGACTGAGATTTATCTCCGTCGCCGCGAATACGCCGCACCCTCTAGCACCATCCCCGCCAAAGCAACCGAAGTCTCATGTAAGTACCTCCTTCTAGACTTCTTAATTGACAATTGTTTAAAAAAAAAAAAAAAACTAACGCTTGGGCATTCTACGCGTTTATTACATACGTATGTTTTTTTTTATGTATAGGGGAAGAAAGGATCGCGATGGACGAGGCCAACGCGGCACGGAAGGGCTACAGCGTCAACTACCGCGATATCCATAAGGCCGCCTCGGAAGCATCAGCGTCAGAAGACGCCAGTAATTGAATAGATTTTCTTTATATCCCACCGCCTGCGACCTTGTCAAATAAAAAAATCGATCGTACTTGACTGACAAGGCGTTGCGAAGAGTTCATTGAGGGTGTTTTTTTTTGTTCTTTTTTATTATATTACATGACAAGAAAACAGACAAGAGACAAGAAAAAAGAAATGAAGGAGGAAAAAAAAAAAGATAAATAAATGGATAAAAAAAAAAAAGAACCAAAAAGAGCACCCAGCATGGAATGATAAATGCCACCAATTTTCCTTTTTTTTTTTTTTTTTTCCTTTACTGCTCCTTTTGTAGAGTGTACGCATTCTGAGCCGCCTGCGCTGCCTGAGCAGCCAGTTGGGCCCGTTTGAATTTGATGCACTCCTCCAGATGTTCACCCCGGTACTTTGTAATGTACCCGCCACCTTCTTTCTCCGTTACCGTCTTATTAACCTATTTGTGCGCCGAAACGCGTTTCGATGAAACAAGAAGAGCATCATGTGAGCGTTTGCGACACTAATCTTCACAACCATAACCATGCCCAGCACTCAAGATCTGAAAGCGACCAGGAACACGACTTACGGTACATCCGCCAGCACTATTCGAGCATTTGTAATAAATACTCTTACATCCCGTCTTCTTCTGGGTCGTGTTGCCATTGTTCTTCCACAGATACTGGTCCACATGGGGCTCCGGTGACTCCACAATCTTGTTGACCGGCTGCATCTCACGACGCTTTCGCTTCCTCTTCTGATCCGCCGCTGCTGCCGCTGCTGCTGCTGCTGCTGTTGACCCTGTCGTGTTCGATGGAACACCTCTCATGCCTGCAGTCGATCCCATGCCAGACATATTCATCGGCACAACCGATCCTGCTCCATGAAGTGAAGACAGAATCGAGGTCGAGTTCGCTGGCTGGCCATGTTGCTGTATCTGCCCATGTTGCTGCTGTCGGTGCGGCGAATGTTGCTGTTGTTGCTGCTGCTGATGCGAGTACGACCCAGGTCCCGAGAGCGATGTCATATCTGAAAAATCGAGCGTGAGAGGCGTCTCATGGTTTCCACCCATCATGTTGTTCATGCTCAACGACGATCCAGGTCGACTGTTGATACCGCTCAAGACCGGATGGTTGCTGTAGTCATCCTCGGACTCCTCGTCTATAAAAATAAAATAAAAAGAAGGAATGAATGGATTGAATAGAATAAAATAGTAATATCGAAATCAAACATAGTACATCATGCAATGTGATCTCCAAGCCATGGGATTACTGACAAGCAGACCTGCATGGTTAAAAAAAAAAAAAAAAAAACGCGCGTCGATATAAATATACGAGTAACAACAACACATACCACTATCGTCCAACGTTCGAAAGGATGAGGCACTGTCGTTTCTGGGCCGGCCAGCGACCAGTCGCGGCTCCGTCACGGTTGTGTGCTGAGCAAGGTGAGAGAGATGCGACAGCGAATTGGTTCTGCGAATAACACTTTGGGGGTGCAGCTGAGACATGGCATGGTACGGGAACACCTGCGGGTATTGGCCAAACTGCGGTGGCAGTTGCTGATGCGGTGTTGCCGATTGCGCCGGATACTGCTGCTGCTGCTGCTGTTGTTGTTGTTGTTGTTGTTGTTGTTGTTGTTGTTGTTGTTGTTGTTGCTGTTGGCTCTGAGGCTGGAAGTGTGGCTGCGGCTGGTAATGGTGCTGGAGCGTCAACGGCGGCAATTGGTGCATGGACGAGTGCTGCACTGGATGCTGCTGTTGCTGAACCTGCTGCTGACCCTGCTGCTGACCCTGCTGCGACTGCAGAGTTGTGTTTGGGCCAGTGAGACCCATCAAGGACAAGGGACTAAACTGATCCGCAGAGGATCCTGCAGAGGACGTAATCGTGGTGGCCGAAGGCATCGATGACATCGACTGCGAGCGTAGATGGCCATGGTGTACATCCCTCGCAAAGGTAACGGACCTCTTACGCGCAAGCCCATGATCTGGCCCTTGACCAAAACTGCCTATCTCTCCGTTACCGTTGACACCGCCGCCTCCTGCTCCTGAGTACGTATCAAATCCGTCGTCCATGAAACGCTTTCCGGAGGGAGTCAACCCCAATGCATTGGTCGCCGCTGTAGTGGTTGCGGTCGTCGTATTCGTTCCTGGGTTGTTTCCAATATTGCCGGTCGAGATACTCGAAACGGGCGTTCCTGTTGCTGTTCCTGGTGCTCCTGGCACGGCCTGGCTAAGCAAGGACTCGTACCCTGTCATGAGCCCCATTCCTCGATTCTCACGCATGATCAGATCCATCATCTTGAAGCGTGCCTCCTCGGCCCATCGTCGGTCTTCCTCTGTCTTGGACGCAATGATCAATTTTAGGAGTTCGGGCTGGTTGGCATACGTCGCCAGGATCGTGTCGAGGTCGGCCGTTTGGGGCGGGGTGGTCGGTAGCAGACTAGTTCCCGTGGGCGTCGAGGGCACCTGCGAGGACTGCTGAGGCGAAGGCAGCATGTTGCTATAGGTTGAGAGCATAGCCGTGTTGATAGTCGGGTGTCCATGGTTACTCAAATTGCTGCCAGTACTACTGAGAGTTCCACTGACACTTATAGGGGACACAGGGGATCCAGAGACGGATGCCGAGGAGGTCTGTAGAGTAGGGTGAAGGGACAGTGATGATGGGGAGGAAAGTTCGTGGGCAAGCTCTTGCGACAGCTGCTGAGAAGTGACAGGTCCCAATGGGTGTTGCTGTTGCTGTTGCTGTTGCTGCTGTTGAGGAGACGACAACGGCTGCTGCTGCTGCTGAAGCTGGTGTGCTTGAACTCCGGGCGATGTTACCTGGGAGGTTGGGGTATACGGGAGGAACCCATAGGGCGACGTAGTATTCATTTTTTTTTTTGCCTGTTGCTCGTGCGGTGCTTATTTCTTGATATATTTCTTTCGCTCTAAAACGTCAAGTCGCTCGGTTTCCAGTCCTGGCGACAAGTTGATTCGTTTGGTTAGAAAACACTTTCACTCTGCGCTGTGCTCTTTTCCCGGTGCTGTACACTGCTTGACAGGACCTCTAGCTCTTCTTTTTTTTTTTTTTTTTTTTTTTTTTTTTTTTTTTTTTACTCACAGCAACAGCACGAAGTATGCGAATCGCTCAGACGGGAAGAGGAAGGGAAAGGGCCGGCAATTGAGATTAAATATAAGGAGGGATGGAGCTGAACTCGAGAGGGATAAGAAAGAGACAACTGGAAGTGTTGGGGAGAACTAAGGAAGGAAGGAGTCAGAGGCCTGGCTCGAGTAAACCGACCGGGAAGGGAAGGAGTAGAAGAAGGAGAAGGAGAAGGGGCAGGGGGGAGGGGGAGGGGGAGGCGAATGGATTGGGTGGGAAGACGAAGGAGGAAGAGGAGAAAGAGAAGAAGAAAAACGCGCAGAGAGCAGATAAAGACGGAGAAAAGGGTAGCAGAAGATGGTGGATGTATGGTCTATGGTGCACAGTCAGGTAGAATTGAGTGTGAAGTAGGAGTGTATAAATGGTATGGTACGGTATTGGTTATTGGTATAGTATATCGTATGGCAATTGTATAGGTAACTTTGTGTGTTTATACGGCAGGGTGGCGAGGCGGAGGGAGAGGGGAGGGGGAAGGGGAAACGGTCGGGCCAGCGCTCCTTTAAAACTGCTCAAATCAGAGATCTAGCAGAAGGAGCGGAGAGGAATCAGAGTCAAAGGGGGGAATGGTGATCAAGGCGAAGAAGAGAAAGGAAACAGGAAAACAAGAAGAAAAAAAAATATGCCAGGTACACTCGTACAAAAAAAGAAAAAGGAAAAAGAAAACAAAAGGTGTGCAAGAAAGACGTTGCATGGTTCAGCAAGGTCGCATGGTCTGCATGGTTGGCATGCCATTGGGGATTGGTTGGTTGAATGCGTTGGCTGGTTGCTCATGGACAGGCAGAAAAACGATTCTTGCTTTTTATTTTGTTTGGTAAGAACTACTACTACTACAACTGCTACTACCACTACAGTGCCCCATTTCTATGCTTCAACTCAGCTGGGGCTGAACACCACGACGCCAGCATACTATGAAGGACACTCATTCCTCAGCAAGCAAGGCAGGCCATGTCGATTCCTTCTCCTCCCTCGGAGTGTTTGCTCATCGTTTCGAGGGAGGGAAGGAACAATAGTGCGGTGCTGGTGCAAGCAGAAGGAAGGGGGTGGCCAACCTATGTTGTATGAAGGAGTGTATGGGTTATATTTGATCTTCTCGAATACCTATTGAAAAAGGGGAAAGAGAGGGGTCGGACCATTGGGATGGCGAAGAAAGAAATAGGCCTACTTCTCCACTCCTCTACTGCTTCTACTTCTTGCTGTTTGCTGCAGCATGAAAATCAACAACTCCTCTGCCCCCTAAACTCCGTCTTTTGGGCGTGAGGGTCAGATCATACAGCAATAGCCCAAGGATAGGAGTAGATAGTCGAACTCGAATATAGAATATCGTCATCCTCAGTTGCTGCTTCTCTTGCTATCCGTTGTGTGCTCCGGCTATATACATCGGTGCAGAAAATGGCACGATCTGCTCATTCTCGTTGACAAATCCCCACTCCCGGACTTTGAAGCCCTTTTTTTGGTGGGTTTCTCTTTTGCGCTTGTGTAAAACAATGCTCTTTCCCTCGTTTTTATTTCTTTGCATGAATGAACACAAACGAAAGAGACACAGACCATCCTCCCCAAACAAGTACTCTGCCATGCCATGCCATGTCGTGTTCAAACCATGGCCATGTGGATGTGTGGTTCACACCCTGCGGATCAAATTCCACTTTCCTATCAAGAATCGTCCCCACCCCCCGCCGCAACGGTCATTTGCGTTCGCAGTATCGCAAGCGCTGCTTGCTTCGACCCATTTGCGCACATGCTATGCGTGTGAATTAGAGGGAGATAGGGCGTATTTCTTTGGAGCGCGCATACTTTTTTTTTGTCAACAACAACCACAACAAAGAAAGGAGAAAGAGATCTCTGCTACTTTTTTCTGATGGTCTTATGCAGATCTTCCCTGTCCTGTTTTTGTATTTTTGCGCATGCCATGCCATGTCATTGTCACCTTGTCCGTTGTCCGTTGGACTGTTGTTGCTGTTGTGCTCTGTTATTTTGCCTTTTTTTCACACACATGCACAACAACACACCAAAAGCCTCTGGATATAGCCCGTTGCTTCTGGTCAGACTGACTATACATAACTGCAAATATCCCCAAGCAGGACAATCTAGCTAATCTGTTATTCTACGAAGTTCTCGTAACTATGATAAGGCCGATCATTACAACTCATTAGTTATCTCGCTGTCGTCATTTGCGTTAGTCTTGAAGGAAAGTCATATAGCGTATGGTTCATGAGGTTGGTTGCACAGGCAAAAGTGGTCCTTTGCTATCTATCTCTTCTTATTTATCTGAATTTGGCGCCCTTCTCTTTCAGCACATGCCAACGCCCGTTCGTTTCGTCCCTGTCTTTCACTCGAACACGCGTCTGCATCCGCTCAGGAACGCGTCTGAATCTCCTCCAATCATCAATGCACCAGAACTCTAAAAAGTAGTAATTGAGTTTTGCCCGTCAAATCACAGAAGGCTTCATCATCCATCCTATCATCGTCGAGGTGAAAATCGCACATCTATTTCCAACTTCAGCTGCAAAATTCCAATTTTTTTTATTTTTTTTTGGGCTTCTCCACGATGTATGCCCATGATACATACCCCGATGCACACTATGTCGTAACTTTAGCCATCATCACGGGAAACAGGGTCTCAGTTACTGACTTGTCTTTTAATGCACACATACCTGCCCCACGATCGACGGGAATGAAGAACCTGCGGGAGACTCTAAAAATCCCGGACCATCTGTGTTCATGCACCTCTGCAACAAATGCAACGCGCACACCGAAACTCCCCTGGATAACTGTTTGGACATGCGTGAATCAGGAGAGTAAGCATAGTATTCATTACAAATACTAGTTCAATTGTCGCGATCGAGGCTGGTGGCGAAGCATCTGATATGCACGCCGATTTTGATCATTTCGGTGGACAGTCTGACTTGATCTCAAGAGAGACTCTCTTCACCGGAGCAAAACACTGTCTACAACCCACACCAACTGCCGTCCTGAATGACGATGGCATTGTGAGCCGCCTGCAATCTCACACACGCGTTGGCTTCGATCTTGAAAAAGATTATTGCATAGAATGCTCTTTTAGAAGAATCACGCTTTTTCTTTTTTTATTATATTTCTTTTTTGCCCACGCCTTGGTCTAAATGCAGCAACAAAGCCCTACAAGTATCCTCCTCATTGCCATAGTCCATTTCAATTACAAGTACAATTTGATAAGTTCATCCGAGACTCCCGAGGGTGTGAGGACGCCCAGATCAGTAAACAGCAGCGTAATATAGTTGGGTGGGGTATAGTCCACCAAGGGGTTCGATCCCTGTGACGCCCGATCCTCAGATGTCTTCATGTGCAGGGCCGTTTGTGATGATGCCTTTGAGGGCTGGGCTGAGGACGACGTTGAGGCTGCAATGATAGACCCGTCTTCGTTAACCTTGGGATCATAATCGACATTCAGCTCCTGGAACGATAACGTGTCAGCATTGTAGGTCGGAAGGTCATATTGATTCAGGGGGAACAGGCGCACAAACTTGTAACTATCACCGCATCCCGGATCAAATAAATAGAAATGGCATATTAGAAAGAATACTCAGCAAAGAAATAAAGAGCACAGGTCGTAAGGAAGCAGAACAAAAGTAATACCTTTCTGCGACGGCGTAGAAGGGCTTGTTGGCAGCCTTGGCGACAATGGCCATCTGGTACGATCCAATCTGGTTGATCAGTCCACCGTTTTCAACGACACCCTCAGCACCAACAAGGACCATATCGACCTTGTCAATCACATATCCCACAGCAGCATCCAAGATGATTGTCGTAGGGATTCCAGCAGCGCGCAACATCTTGGCCGACCGAATGCTAAACAGCGCCAGAAAGGACAAATGATAAAAAAAAAAATCAAATGATCGATGAGTCAGAATGAACAGGACATACAGTTCTAGAGGCAGAGCCACCACCACCATCCTTGCATGTATCTTTGTGCTTAATAGGTACATACCCTCCCTGAGTCTGACTCGATTCTGTGACAAAGACCTTAAAACGCTTATGGCTCTCGGCAGCCTTCTGCAAAAGCAACGATACCACGCGCGAATGTGCGTGGATCAAGACTACGCTTCCGTCCTTGATGAAGGGCACACCCAGATCTGCGATCTTATAGCGACAAGCATCGGCCTTCTCGACAAAACTTTGTCCCCGGACAATCAGCGTCTTCTTCCAGGTTTCGAAATCGGCCACATCCTGAGAGTTCCTAGTCACGAACCGTAAGAACAGATCGCATCCTGCAGAGAGCGAGATTGAATTCCGGACTGAAGACTTGAGTTGCTGACTGGCGTCCTTTATTGACAGCATGAACTCGGACATTGTCGTCGCTATGTTGGCGTACAGTTTGAATTGAAGGACGAAGGAAAAGGTGTTAGCGTACGGGATTTAAACAATGGTTGCAAGAATGTAAGGCGTGCGCTGCTCACCCTTCGAGTGCTTGATAAGCTCAACCAAGGACTGAATGGCCGCCACGGGCATTGAGAGCTCCTAATGAACATAGTGAAAAACACGCCATGTTAGGATAGGGTCCTCCTCATTGAGAGCTGCTCCATAATCGAGTTGAGAGTCTAAGGTCGTGAGTTGCCTTGACAGGTTAACTTACAGGCGACTTGAGCAGTAAAGTCTTGTATGTGGCCACAACGTCGAAGTTCTCTGCCATGTTTGCGTTTATTTGTTGTCAATCGATGTCGGTTTTTGTTTGTTGTGTCTGTTGTTGCAGTGTCCTGTGTTCCTGTGATGGCCAGCTCGCTTTGGCGTTGGGAAGAGAATGAATGCGTAGAGAGATTCGTGGCCAAGGGAAAGTAGCCCAAAAGAGTAAACACTTGGGCTGGATCCTGACCCTTAATGAATCTTCGTGGTGGGTGCCAGTGCAGCAAATCAAAGAGTTGCCACCAAAAATATATGCCATTGAGCAGATCAAAGAGCAACTGAGCGGGTACCAGTTAAAAACAACGTCAGATAGTACAATCCATGGGTGTTGATGATATTATTCTATTTTAGTTTACAGGTAAGTTTTCTAGTGAATATAGTCTATGTGAATGGAGTGTAATGGTTTCTTGATCATAAAGTATGGGTCGGCTCCCGTCTAAAGTGCACATACAATTTACAGCATTGCACGCTGGTGGGGATCCTCTTTGACAATGGCCCGGCACAGGGAAAGGACCTGTTCCTGACCGTTATTATCAGGAGCACAGATCTCAAAGCGAACGACATCGAATTCGTCCTGAATCTTGCTGCGCTCGACCCAGCTCCAGACATACACCTCCGGTTGGACCTTAAGCTCCCTCTCGTAGCCGACGTACACCTCATAGACGGTTCCTCGCTTGTAGAATGGCGAGCCTGCGGGTACGGCCACATCCAATCCGGTCGAGTTGGTGTGAGACGGAATCGCTGGTAAGTCCGTCGCAGTCTTGGACAACCCAGCTCCATTGGCGTAGTATCCGGTGCGCAGACCATACGTCAGGACATCATGAATGAGAGACACGTAACGAGAGTTGGTGACATGTCCCAGTTCATCTTCATCCGACTTTCGAAGATGGATATGCACACGGAAGGCATTCTCAGGTCGCAATGATCCAGCAGGTCGTTTCTCCGGCGCCTTCTCCTTCAAGAACTGGATAGTGGGAGGTGCTGCCAAGGCAGCGTTCTGGAAGACGCCTGGTGTGGGCCTGAAGAAACGATGGCCCTTCTCGTCCGTCTGCCATTTGATGAAGACAATGGCTCCCTCTGCACTGGCAAACAATCGCTCAGGCTCCTCGTCCTCGTCCAAGGCAGCGTACTGCTCATCCTCGTCTCTGTTGTTGAAGTCCCGCTTGGCCTGCGAAAGAGGCACAGTCAAGAATCGGTGCTGGAATTTGACACTGGTGTTGCCGACGGATGTGAAGCGGGTCTCGACACGGAAGAGCTGGCCAAAGCGAGGCCGGGTCCTGTTCTTGTCCCGCGCGTCCGGGTAACGGCTAAAGTTCTCGGAATAGTGCTGATCCAGCTTGACATTAGCATAGCGGACGACTCGCTTCTTATCCTTGAGATGAGGGAAGACGTTGAGAAGCTGTTTAATGTGGGCATCCCTTGCGTCATCGACGAGGAGAAAGAGGGCCTCGATATGTCTGCACTCGGTTGTGGCCTCATTCCAGCGCATAGTAACGGTTGGCTGAGAGAAAACGATATCCACCCGTCCTGTTGCCTCTGGGTATTGTGCTGTAGAGAGATCCGTTGACATTGCGGTTATGGTCCTGTATCAGATAGAGGGGAGAGGGGAGAGTGGAGAGTGGAGAGTGTGGGATTGCAATGGGTAGGGAAGAATGGAATGGAAACTAATGAATCTACTGGGGAGTGAGAGAGAGGAGCGAGAGTGAGAGAGGAGAGTCTTATTTCAAGGAATTTTTCCACGTGAGAGCCGGAGTAATGGTGCTCGTTTTACCGGGTGGACTTGCATGCAATTGGCTACCTCGTTTTATCTCCGTCCTCAATTGTCTTGGGATAAGGGGCGCCGGTGTCATTTTGCGTGGTGCAGACATGCAATAGTACGAGTGCCCTAGGTGCAGTGGGAAGCTCGGGCTGAGTCTCCGTTGCTGCCGACGCTCGTCATTCGTCGTCGGAGTCATCCTCCGCAACATTCAACCTGAAGCAGCCCCGACCGATCGTCTTCCTTCTCCTATCTCCATCGTCCCCGCTCACTTTGCGTAGAAACATATGCGCGATATCATAGCCTACACGTTCCTAAAACCGTCAGCTAAGTAGAAACAGCGCACACTCGGCTTGTCCACAGTGGATTGCCGTCTTTTTATCGAGAACCGAGCCGCTAAGCTTATTACGAATAAAGATTATTAGACGCCTGTCCGCAGGGCCATAAAATTGCCGAGTGCCAAACAGCGATTATTTACGATTTTCTGCTGTGGAACAAAAGAATTGCCACGTTGTGGTACAGGTCAACAACCACCCAAAGTAACACCATGCGCCGCCAGATCACGTCTTGGGATATTCATTTCTCGGTACAGAGCCAGTGTCATGGTTGTACCACTGCGGACGGCGGCGATACCTTTATTAAACTGTGAAGCCCAAGGTCTCCGCGCTTGCAGAATTATGCGAGAAGGCAGAAATATAGAATCTGCCATATCTAGATGGTACCATGCTGAGGCAGCTCCATTCCAGACTGCCCTTTCATTCTTCTGCTCATCAATTTCCGTATCCAAAGCAATTGCTATATAACCAGTCACCAGAACGGTAGGAAAGTCATCTTCCACGTAAGCCCATGGCTGTTTCACATAAACCCTTTCAAGTCGTGGATAACATGTCGATAGAGCCTTACAACCCTCGACGAAGGTTTCCTCTATTGCTGTGCGCTGTCGTAGTAGGCCCGTGTAGCTCTCGCGCATAAAAGTAGCCACTGCACTTTGATATATGTCTATAAAAAAAATAAAAAATGGCGGAGAGACAATTGAAACAAATGTTCAAGAATCCAATGTGCTTTCGCCGCGAATTTACAGTTCTCGCTGGTTCCCACATCCATATCATTATTGCCGCATGTTGCCTTAACCCTCCCACTTTGTGCTCTACCATCTTGTTATATCTGGTCGTGAGGTCTTTTTTATTCTATTCTTGATTCGTCCCTTCGTTTCATCTGATGGAAACGGATGATTGGTAAGAGCACAGCGGCTGGACTATGAAGTATAACAGATATTAGACGAAGGGAGGAAATTGCAGACATGTTGTACAAGATTAAAAATAAACCCTTACCTCGAGTCATTCGTCTTCTGAGGACCTATATTCACGGAGTGAGTGTGTGGCATTACACATGTATAGCCCTACAGATGAGCAAAATGAGCGCCAAGGTGGATACGCATAGTCGACTCTTGTGGCGCGTAAGGAAGTGTTCCATGGTAACATCTACTCTTTGTTTGTTGCTCTGTGAACCGCATTGGTGCGCCCAGCTCTGCCCCCGTGTCATGCACTTTTTTATTCATAGCGAGGGCCCGAGGCGCACGTAGTTGTCCAAACAGCCAAGATCATAACGGAAACGTGTTTAAGTTTTCGGTAAACAAGTGCTTATGTCGCCATCTATGTTTTTCTTATTGTTCTTCTAACCTTTCTATTCTGCTGGCGTGAATCAACAAAGCAACATGCTGTCCAGCTATTGCGGCACTCGTACTTTTGTCGGATCCGAGCGTCCCCAAGTCTGTGGTAAAGAGTTGGTTGGAATAACCGTGCTTATTGGTCACACGGCCCTCTTCTGCTCGTGTTCATGTGTGATATGTTGTGCTTGCGCCAAAGACTTGATCAGATCTGCAATGCAGTGTAGTCTATGTAACATGCAGTTATGCGCTTCAACAAAGCTCCCCCCCCCCTTTTTTTTTTTTGCCGTGGACCGTCGCGCATGCAACGATCCTTTTGCACTATGCATCCTCCCAGCTGAGAGTAGAATTCTTTGGGATACATGGGAGTGGAGAAGGGAAGGTACCCGCGCCTAAATGAAAGCGAAGATACACATGCTTGCTCAGTGCATGGATCTCAAGCGAGAGAACGGCGAGTCTAAAATTTTGCCGAGGTATACAGCCAGCACAATGCACTCCCCATAGACTAAGCTCGCGGCGGACTAGAATAGATTATCAATGCAGCGTATCCTATGCACCAACTGAGGACGATTCAGCGCTTTGTTTGATGAAGCAGTAAAGAATTAAAGACAAAGATCGTTTGGCAGATGTATATCAATTGCTCTTTATGTCCCTATATTGGCTCCAGTATCTCGCTTCACTCACTCTATCGCTTTACCACTGGTAGCTTCGTACATAGTCTAACAGGAGCATCAATTGCTCGGATAAAATGAGGGATGAAGAAAGGAGAACATGACTTATATAATACGACCGATAGATGGCTTTGTCTTAACTCTCTTTTCGGTGGTCGAAAATGACGCGTTGCGAGATATTAGGTGTATCCCTGCAATATGATTGGTCGGCGCCATCTATTTTTTTTTCTTTTTCGTGATTCCTCGACTTGGACACAAGCTGTTGGTTCCCCTGACCTGCGCTCTGCCTTGGCCTAAAGGGTTGCAAAAAAGAGAAAAAAGTGCGGCAAACAGAACCAATTGTGCTCATACCGAAGTCGGGAGTAATGCGCTAGACTGGACCTGTGTTCGAGACCTCGTCTACTATCCTGTACCGTAGTGATTGCCGATGGGAGAATGGCTTCTCCAGAGCGATTCCCACCCGCAATTAAATTCAAGGAAGAGATAGAGAAAAGATCAAACGGAAGAAGGACAGACTAGTCTAACAGCCCTTGGACGGACAGGAGGATAGACTATGGTGTGCACGTTTGAATTTGTACACTGCTTCGTTGAATACAGCAGAATTCAATAGCATGGGGTCACATCTCTTGTTCAGTTCGGTTGTTGCACCAGAAAAACTTTGAAGGGAGGCGTGGTCTTCGTCTGCTTTGTTTATTTGTTTACAAGCTAGCACAGAGAGCATGGCAATGGCAGCGGAAGAAAACATTCAAACGAAAAAAGGGAGGAGGAGGGAGATGTCTGGCCTTTTTCTGTTGGGAGCAGTTGTGGTCGTATAAAAGTCAATCGAATACGTTGAACTGTGTTCACCTTTTCCCACTCTTTTTCTTTCTTCTTTTCTCTCACTCGCACCCTTTGTTCGTCCACCTCAGCCCATTCTCATTTCTTGGCGCTATACTCCAACAGTCAACGCAACACACATACCCATACTTTCTGTTGAACCCTCCATCCTCTGTCGCCCTTTCTCCTCTATCACTACCTGTACATTCCCCTTTCCCTCCTCTCGCTACTATTAGTCCCACTCCCAATAATCCGCCGTCTGCAAACATTCTTATTGCCGTCACTGTCCTTCTGTTCATAGTATTCATAGTATTAGTTCAAAAAGGTAACGACATACTCTGTTCTCTTATTTTTTTTTCCTTCCTTCTTTCACCTACATCAATCCCACATGTATCCAATATCTCTCCACTCTGTTTCTTCTTATTCCGCTCCATTGTTGAAATGCTGTGGATATCAAAAATCGTGTATGTTTGCTTACATGACCCACAGCATCAGCTGGGCCTAGATGCAGTAGTGTGTCTGTGTGCAGTATGGGTGGGATGGCGTGCTTTTTGTTTGTGTTCGCCCCTGTGAACTCTATGGGTCTCGAACTCAAAAATACGACATGCTGATTCGTTTGATATGTCATCCACCAGCTGCCCGCACTGGCTGATTCCTCCGCGCCCCTCCCCGAGAATCCGTGCTCACTTCGTCCTTTCCTCCTTCCCTCCCCTTTTGGACTTCTTCCTCTTCCTCTTCCCTCTACTATCTTATCAATTCCACTAAATCTCTTCATTCCTGTTTGCCACCAAAATCCAGGCACAGCAGCGCTTCTCGATCACCATGCCGTCCAACAGCAAGTTGGATCTCGATACGCCCGTCGCAGAGTCCACTTCCTTCGCAGAGAAGTTGATCCAGCAACATCTACTCCAAAAGTCCCGTAACCTCATCCTCCAGAGTATCGCCAACAAAGCCAATGCCCCTATGCACGACCTTGCTATCAGTGTTCTTCAGAATATGTCAGGTATGCTGGGCTCTATGTCTTGCATGTTACAACATGCCCCATGTACCCCGCAAAGCACGGACCATTCATCCCATCCTCTATGACGTTAGGTGCCAAGACGCTCGAAGCCTTGCAACAGTTCCAACAGCTTCAAAGACAGACCCAGCAGCAATCATCATCTCACACACTTTCTCTTCTGAGCAAGTCCTCATCCATAATGTCAGGCGCCTCTTCCTGGAAACCATCAAGCGCACTTCGCTCGAGCGCAGAAGATGATGACGATCTTCAGCCCACTCCTGAGCAACAAGAATACTTCCGTCTACAGCTACTCAAGCATCAGCAGCAGGTTCAACAACAGCAGTATCAGCAGAAGCTCTTGTTCCAAGCCCAGCTGCAACTTCAGCAGCAGCAACAACAATTGTCCCTGCCAACCGCGCCGACGATGAACGATGACGATCCATATGGCGAGCACGACTCCACCAAGCCATCGACCGACTTATCTGCGTCCCAATCAAGCCCAAATATGAACGCCACCGCTGCTGGTGGTGCCAACGTCGACACATCTTCAGCCAAGAGCGATTCCTGGAGCTTGGCCGCCGCTCTTCAAAAAACGGGCACCAAGGTCCAGAAGCCCAAGAAGCAGAGCTCTCGACCCCCTCGTGCTCTCGAGTGCTACAACTGCAAAGTCACTCAAACGCCGCTCTGGCGCCGAACATTGGATCGCAAGCACTCGCTTTGCAACGCCTGTGGATTGTATTACAAGCAGTACAACGGACATCGCCCTCTGCATGTCCGACAGAAGCCCTCTCTAAGCCAGGGTCAGAACCGCGACTCGTCTGCGCCTTACATGATCGCACCCTCGCCAGCATCTGGATCTTACCGAACGATCCTTGCACCAAAGAAAGACCTCACCTCGCCTCCATCGCCCTCCACAAGGGTCTCTTCGCCCGGTAGCATGGACATCGAGACCGAATCTATCTCCTCTGCTGGCGCCGACTCACACGATGGTTTCGCCGAGAAGGATCGAAGCAGAAAAGCAGGGTATCTCTCATCCTCAGTCGACAATGATGATTCCAACGATGACTCCTCAGATGAGCAGCGCGCTTGCTCTGAGGGATCGCAACGTCCTAGCGAAACTCCATCCCCCAAGTCCCATCCCCAAAACATTGTCTTGACAAGCCCAGCCACTCTCGGACAGTGGGACTCACGGTTTGGCCAGGGCTCGCTCTCTCCTGGCGATCTTCAACTGTCCGCCTCCGTCTCACCTGTACTGACGACTGACGGGACGTTTTCGCCTTCGAGCTCGGTGTGCTCGCCGCTAACCAGCGCCGAGATGGCACCCATCACACCCATAAGCTTTTACAGCCTCCCCCCAACTGCTTTGAGCGGGCTGACGGGCTTACAGATGTCTTCTGGCACAATGTTCAATGCGACTCCTTCCTCCATGATGGGACAGAGCGCGGCTCCTGCGCCTTCTGCCGCATCAAGGTCGTTGATCTTTGATGACGCCCGATTCCAAATGTTGGTGGAACATATGCGACCCGGTCAAATGTACAAGTTCCTCAACATCCTCGAGAAGCGCTGCCATGTCCTGCGTTCCCGTTTGGGTATGCCGCCCGTGGCCGCGTCGACATTGGACCACGAGCAGCAATTGCTGAACCTTCTTCAGCCGCAGCCACATCGTCAAACATCCACTGCCAATGACAAATCTGAAAGTTACCAGGGCATGCCTATGTCCTCTGTCAAGGATGCTGTGTCAGGTGACATTTGGTCCTCAATTGCAGCGGCGACCGCTCAGCAGCAGTCGAACGATTTGATTGCGTCCTTCTTTCACTCAAACGAAGCCGGTAATGCCTTTATGGGTCGAGGCATGGACATGGATGACGGTGAATCCAGGGCGGACAAGAACGCTCAACAAGATGGCACCGAGAACGACGCCAATGCCTTGCCATTCTTTTCGTCATCTCTCCCGTCGTCATCTGCTGCGTCTCTGCTGACATCTGGACTGAACCTGATGGCCAACGACACCACCGACAGCAAATTCTGGCAGTCCACCACAAGTTCGATTGCAATCTACGCAAACGAGTAAACCCTTCCCGCCCGTCTCGGAGATGCGACAAATCACTTCCTACCTCTCCGATGACTTTACGCCTCCTCATCCCTGGAGGTGCGCTTTCGCTTCGCGTTCTATGCGCACTTTTTGGACTTTTATTTTTTCGAGTTGTATATTTCGTGTATTGTTTTTGTTACATTTACTTCCAACTCTACCACCCCGTTTCAGTCAAGTCGAGCCGCCCATCTTTGCTTTGAGGCAGCTTGGTCAATTTGATCACCCACTTGGACTTTTTTTTTTTTTTAAGAAAGTTTTGAACTTTTTTTTTGGACTTTTTTTCTTTTTTTTTTTCTTTTTTTTTTCTTTTTTTTTCCGATCGCCATCCCTTGTGGTCTTCGGTGGACTTTATAGACTCTGTTCTATACTTTTTTTTTTTGGGATTGATTTCTTAATTCTGTTGTGTCGCTGGTTGCAATTTTTCGTACGATCATTTTCATCCTACGTTATCGAATACTTTTTTTTACAGAGAAATGGAGAGAGGGAGAGAGAAAAAAAAGTAGTATATAGCGTTGGAGAGAATGCATACAAGATGCATTTCCCAACCCCCCCGAATTAAAGATCCCAGAAGAAGCCAGGCCAGGAATCTCGAGCCGGAAAATCGAGAACTCCCTGCGGATCCTGCGCTTCACCACCCCCCCCGTCCAGGGCCAACGAGATATTTGGCCTGATATCAAACTTCCCAAACTTATTGAACGAATTTATGTCTTTGTTGAGGAGAGGGCTCCTGCTAACAAAACATCTCTTGATGATGTGGGTGTGAATGGGCTTACCTTTTTTCCCCCATCTAGGTCGAAACGTAAACGACGAGAGGAGTAAGGAGGCACCATGCCATTTTTTTTTCCTCACTCGTGCTTTTTCGCAGGACTACGGTTGATGAAGAGAGATCATGTCGATTTTGACAGGGACAATATGGTGCGGATAAAAAAAAAGCGAGAGAGGAGGCAGCGTGTCATTTTTTTTGTGGGCGGACAGAAAAAGAGAAAAAAGGGGTGGCTGTGCTTGAATGGTCAATGTCAATTGGGTGCGAAAAAGATGGTCGTGCGATGGGTGGCCCATGTTACACAAAAGATGGCGGAGCACAGCGGTGTGTTCCCTGGCCCTTTGCACCAGACTTTCGACTGTTCGCTACCTATATTCTGAAGGTCGTTGGAGTCTTCTCACTCGCATCGGGTCATAATCAGCATTTTCCCTCGTAATTGCGCTATACGATTTTGACATCAAAAATAGCAAAATACAGTGTTCGCTTAAGCTGGCGCCTCATTGATAGAATTTCATTGCTAGAATAATTTAAAATATGGAATGTATTTACAGATTGTCGCCGTAGAATGCCTGGATCGCAGCCGAGTCGTCTGCATCAAATTGCCGGTCCGCTTGGCTATGATTACTGTCCGGGTATCGTGTATGACCGCATTTTCCACGGAGCCTCAAGATGACTCTGATCTTTTCCATGCCCCAGTACCCAGCACAGGGCCCCCACCTGCCTGTTGCCGCCGTTATCTCAGCCATGCAGACCGAGGAGGGCTTTTCTGTCTCTGTGGATCGCGAAACATAGTTTTCTGCTTTTTGCACGCGCTCGACATAGAGCGGCAGGAGCCCTGAACGTTCTTCTTCACTACTTGTTTGGTGCATGAGAGTGAATAGATGATGAATCGACTCAATGGATGCCGTTTAAAGAGCCAGCCTGAGCTATTCCATTGGGATACCGAGTCGGCGATACGCGGGTGATAAGCATCATCGAACCGTTGCTCTGTGCTTTTTGCCTTTCTTCATTTCCTGCAGGATCCTTGAATTGTTGGCCGTTTTACATTTTTGGAAGGTAGCCGTTTCCTAGCCGTTTCTCGGCCGTTTCCTAGCCATGGTCCAGATCATGTAGGATTGGTGTGACATGCAATTGCTAATTGTCATCTCATCCTCTCATCATCATTATCACACCATCAGGTCAACAACGCAATAGAGCAAGCACTGTCGTCTCAAACGCCTTCATTTGTCTTCAAGGTATCGACCGATGGCCCCAAAAAAACAACCACGAAAGCCAAGAGAGGTATACTTCGTCATGTCTTGCTTTCTCAGAACCACACTTCCAGTGCTAAAGGTAACAAAATACCTAACGTTCTTATTTACTTATTTACGCATCGTCCAGCGAAAGGCAGTGGAGGCGAACACAGAAGGTGAGCGTCGTGTCAACTCATTTTCAGGGCAGCTTTTATATCTAAATTAAACGTTTTCATTATACAAAGGCAAAGGAAAGCAAGTACAACCAGCTAATATCACCAAGTTTCTTTTCTGTGGCGACCAATGACGATTCCACAGCAAAGAACTCACACTGGAGAAGGCCGCACTTTGAGCTCGTTATACGGTGAACAAAAGACTACAGCAGGACCGAAACAGAAGAAGACCTCCACCCAAGCCTGGAAAGAATTCACCGAGTGGTTTAACACGAAGTCCAACTTTGCTCTCGAGGTGGGAGCTATGAAGAAGCGTGTCCAAAGATACAGGACCAGCTATTCCGACGCCGAAAAGTCCCTAGGCAGATCAGGGAAAGGTCTAGAAAGGACTGGCGTCGTGGCTGGGCGCAACAGTATCCAAGAGCAAGTCGAACATATTTGTCCCTTTTTCGATAGGATGGATGAGTTGCTCCGCAATGGTCCCAAGACATAACCACAAGGCCGCATTACGACAACAATTTCCGACCTTAGATACAGCAGCTGAACGCTCAACTATATCATAGAACGGCAACCAGAGGACCATGCAGTTCCATCGAACGCGGGCCCATCGAACAACGAGGACGATTTCGGCATGGATGAGGGGTGCTACAGTGACTCTATTCCGCTTGACCAGGACGACGAGTTGGAGGACTATGACAGCGAGTTGGAGGACTATAACAGCGAGTTGGAGGACTATAACAGCGAGTTGGAGGACTATAACAGCGAGTTGGAGGACAATGGCGAAGAAAATGAGGAGAACGAAGAAGAGGAGGAAGAGGAAGACAGGCCACCTGTGCGTCGTCATTCGGGGAAAGGAAAGCAGCCCGAGAGAATCTGGTTCCAGACGTGGTCGCCTACAACGTCTCTCGCAGAGACCTCTATCGCGTCCGACTCCTCTGGGCGCAAAAGGCGAATCGTCGTCCCATCAGGCAGGAAGTCGAAAAAAGCCAATACTCTTAGATCACCCCCTCCAACTTTGATGAACATCGCTTCAAAGGCCGCTCCCAATTCGCTTAACGAAGCGATTGTATGGATTACACAGATGAGGTTGGAATGTAAGTAAAGTACCCTTGCGCCATTCTCTCTCTATACTCTCTTTGTGTTTTTTTTTCAGGTGCTAATATGGCTAATATGGCTAATATGGCTAATATGCTCTGCTTTTCGATTTAGCGGAGACATTCCTCGGACTCAAGAAGATGGAGCTCAAGGAAAAGATGCGCAAAGAGAGGGCACAAGTAAACCTCACAAAGGCGAAACTGAGGTTTATGACGCAGTGTGTGGTAATGGGGCTCAAGGAAGAGGATATCCTGGAATTGTTGGCAGCTAGCGAAGCATCACTTTGAAATAAATAGCAGCATACCATAGCAATTTTTTTTTTATATTATATAGGATGGAATCTAGGCCTTTTCCGAAACCCTTTTTGCAAAGGTTCGTTTCCAACGTTCTCTTCAAATTGTCTCGAAATAGTATTTGCTTCAATGCTGGTCTGAATAGCTACAGCATGCAATTCAATTCCACCGTCAAACCTCTCCTTCCAGACATCGCCGATTGAATCCAGCATCTTATGAAGCACATAGCATGCAGTCACCCAACCACGCAGAGCCTGTGCGTCCTTGTCGTTCCAGATCTACTGTCTTAACTCCTAGAGCGAGTACCACTGACCTTTCGGCACTCCGGTACAATGTCCGTTACGGATAGGGAACCGGGCTATGCAATGGTTGAAGGCGGCATTCTCGGGGGAAATTTGCTGCTAGAGACTTGAACGATGGAATACAATGCAGAGAGAGTGCCCTTTGCTGTTTTGCAGCCTCGCCTTTGCTTTCATTCTTGTCCACTCCCCGTAGTCTTTCTCCTGCTAAGCGCGAAAACACTGGTCAGCCGCGAAAAGCAAAGGCAGGGTTATGACACCAGGCCCCTGGAAAGCCAAAGAGGACTCAATCGAAATAGAACAGTGTAAAACAAAAAAAAAACGCGGAGGTGGCGACTGAAATTGGACTGACTACTACCGTTTATTGGCTCCCCCATCTGTCAGAGCGGTCGGAACGCACAACAAGATCTCTGTGAATTCACCCTGGGGATGTAAACGGCCAGCTCGCATCGACGATACGTGTCCGTGGGACGTGTGGAGACTCTGAAGCCAGGGTACAGATGCTGACCATTGCTATCGTTTTACTCGAGCGAGTATGTTGCGTTATGTTTGTTTTCGGTGTCTGTAACAAGGGTGTGTGTCCTTGTGCAAATGCTTAGAAAGGGCTAGTTCAGATTTGGGATTTGGACAGACGCACAGCAAAAAAAAAGGCGACGCGTTGGTGTGCATTTTAGGGAGAGGATGATTTAGGGTTCAAGCAAAGGTACACCAATGCTTGACTTCCGCACTGTCACTTTGAATCTATCGATTAAGGATGGGGTCCTCGCCATCGTCGAAATACAAGATGCCGCTCTTTGGACAGAAAGCGGGGGGCTAATTTATGCCAGTGAACAGCTATGAGCTCTATATGTAGGTTACGAAGAAAAGCATTCGAGTGACACAGATCGTGAACAAAAAAAAAAAAGAAAAAGAAAAAGAAAAAGGAAAAAAAAAAAAAGAAAAGAAAAGAAAAAAAGAAAAAAAAAAGAAAAAAGAAAAAAAGAAAACGGACAGGTACAAGATCTAGTCAGCTTCACGTAGTGGTATCGCCCTATGCTCTAGGTTGCTGTTGCGGATGGTATGAATCCAACTGGCGACAGGAGAAAATAAATGCAGGAAAGAAAAAGAAAATACTGTT
Source organism: Gamsiella multidivaricata (assembly GCF_025024155.1). Classification (NCBI taxonomy): domain Eukaryota; kingdom Fungi; phylum Mortierellomycota; class Mortierellomycetes; order Mortierellales; family Mortierellaceae; genus Gamsiella; species Gamsiella multidivaricata. The sequence goes on from NW_026251725.1 coordinate 179,847, forward strand.
GTACAATGCAAAGTGTTGCTCCGCTGTCCCGATGAAACTATCCTCCACGCCGTGCCCCTCGACCTCGTGCATGGTTCCCCTGATGCGACACGGTGCTAAAGCCCTTTGGTCCTAAATGAACCGTTTGTTGCTGTTGCTGTTGCTGTTGCTGTGGACCATTCATGCTTGCCCGGCTCGATCCTGCAGTGGTACTCGACCCAGATCCCGTGGCCCCTGATGCTGAGAACGGTCCTCCACGGGTTTCCATGTCCTTCAGGCTAGCTCGCAGGGCCGCATCCAAGTCGTACGCGTTATCCACAGTGCTCATCGCCCCAGATGCAGAAGCCGACGCCGTAAAGCTGGATCTTGAGCGATTATTGCCGGACTGTGTGCCGCTACCGCTGCTGTTATTGCTGCCATTTAGCGTCAGGCTGGTTGGGTTGCCAAGTCCAGAGTTGAACGCATTCACAGAGGCAGACATCACAGTCGGAGAGGAGAAGAGCGATCCCGATGCAGGTGAGTGCTGACTCGAGTGCTTGTGGTGCGTTTTGAAATGGGATCCATTGCCGCTACCGATCCCGTTGGAAAATGACTGGCTCGCCGAATGACCGCCGCCATTTTGCTGATTGCTGCTGCCGCCGGGTAAAGGAGAACCAGGTCCTGGGTGGATAAATTGCGACAGAGCCCCTGGGGTCGAAAAGCCATTCAGCGAAGTGTGCTTGCTGAGAGTCGACTTGACATTACTGATCGATCCAGAACTGGCCAGCCAGGATGATCTCTGAGGCACGTCTGCAGTTGGGGTCGATGGCATAGACGCTGACTGAGTCGGCACTCGGGATGGCTGCTGCGACTGTTGCTGCTGCGATGGTGACGGTCCTCGGAATGACGGCCCTTGAGCCTGGACAGGCGATTGACCGTCCATTTTCCTCTGATACTCGACCAAAGACTGGAATAGGGTTGCCACCTCCTTGACTCTTGCAAACTGGACGCAGAAGCTCTGTAGCGCATGGAAATAGCCCGGGATGGTGATTGCCCCGTTTCGAAGCAAGGACTGTAAAAACACACAAAGCTGCAATGCGACAGATGTTAATGCCAAGTATCAATGTGGACTCATTTATATCTCAAAAAAGACTCATCCTGCCCAAACTCACCATGCGGACCACGCGAGCTTGACCGACCTTGTCCTCGACCAGCTCACAGCAGCGGATTGCGTTCTCGATATACTCATGCATGAAACGAGGAGAAAGAGTTGTTGCCCCCGTCAGGCGATTCACCACCTCGAGCGAATGCAAAGTCAGGCGCTTGGCCCGGGTCATCGTCTCCAGATAAGGGCCGACGATGGATGGTTCTGGACTGCTGAAACTGCTCCTCTTGTCACCGGCCTTTCCTGAGCTCCCGCTGCTGCCATTTGGCTTTTGACCGGAGCTGGCGAGATCGCCGCCGTCCATATCTGATGAAAGCTGGATCAAGTACAGCAGCAAATTAAATGCTATTGTTGGGTTGTTGTCGACTATGCCGGGGAGTGCCTCTGGAGGCGGCAGCGGAATATGGACTTTAGCCGTATCAGCATTGAACTGAGAGAGCATAAACTATCAAAGGCAGTAGAATGGAACGAAGCATTAGGATGGACTATAGGAATACAAAAGCCTCTATTGCCGTCAATCGAAAATCACATACCTGCTCCTGGTCAAAGGTCAGCGGTTGGGTGGTCGCCTGTTCCATGATGGCATTCAATTGCTGGCGGTTGACAGTGGTCCCCGTTGGTTTTTTGGGCTTATTGTTCACCTTTGCGGGTGCAGGCGCAACATCCTCCAAGTCCTGGAAGTGCTTCTCGGCTTCGATCTCCCATTCCTCCAGTTCCTCCTCCTCTGCCCCGTCGTTGCCAATATGTGCCTCCTTGTTGTCGGCTGTAATAGTTGATGATTCCTCAGCTCTTCCGCTACTCAATCCACTATCACCACTGGTATTCGAAGTGGCCCTGCTATCGAGACTGTCATTTCCCATGGCGTATAGTGATTCAGGGCCAGTCAAAGTATCCACCAGCGAGTCCCAGGCACTCTTCTTGTCTCCTCGTCTCTGCTGTCCGACGCTCTCCCAGCCTAGTCCTGAAACCAACTGGTCATCAATGGGCACGTCCGGGAGAAGATGTTCCAAGTACCGCAGATCGACTGGTTTCGATTCGACTTCTTGTGCAATTGCGACAAGTTCCGATGGCGTACTTGGGGCCAACTACAGGCGATAGACACAGAATGCATGCTAACAAGGTCAGATTCGTATCCTTTATGCACCATTGCGCCTTACGCGTTAGGTTTTCCTTTTCAAATGATTACCTCTTCGCCGTCACCGTTCAAAATGACGCTGATGACAAATCGCTCTGGTCGCTGCTGGTCGTGTTGCAGCGACGTGATATAAGTGTCCATAAACAAACAGAGAAATGGGTTCTGCTGGATGGGCAGTCCGCTGTAAAGACTGTAAAGTAGATACAGGGACGTTATCCGAACCATGACCATCTACAAAGAACAGAAGCACAGGTATATATTGTCAGTTGCCGTTTACAAAGACAAGATTAGATTTCGAAAGAAAGTGCCAAATCGTTCAACTACATCAACACATCTCCAAAATAGAAAAAGCATGGTACAAAGATACAAATGTACAAAGGTCTTCCAAGAGAAATAGGCCATCGATCGTCACCAAACAAAAACAACGCAAACATCAAGCCAAGCCAGTTCATACCTCAGAAGCATGCCCTCCTCGGCTGGGTTTGCCCCTGGATTGCTCCTGTAAAACCACTCGTATCCGTTCGTTGACTGACTCGACGCCGTTGAGAATATCCATAAGCGTACATCCGGCCCTGAACTGCCTATTGGCCGCGACGGACTGGACAAAATCCACAGCGGTCTGCTGCAGGACCTGGTCGAGATGATTCCCAAGAAAAACCGCAATCTCTTGCGAGGGGACCGTAATCATCGTTGACAGCCACCAGAGATCTTTAGCAAATTGAAAAGGATGATGGTAGGCAGAAGAGGAAACGCGTAGAGATGGCTTAAAACGAAGGTATTTTGAAAAGTGGTTGGTTTACAAGACGAAGCTGAAATGGATGAGCGGAGGCTGGAAAGCAGGACTGGGATAGCAGCGAGGTGGTTTGATGAAAATAAACGCGAAACGAGGGGATTGTTAATGTCTGTTGATGTGATTCAAGAAGCGAGGGATGAGCTCTTGTTGCTGATGAAAGGGATGGCCCAAAGGGGTGCGGGAGTGTGGTGTGGTTCGTCGGGCGATGGTGAAAAGGTGGATGGATCGGATGGTTCAGAATGTGCTGCTCACTTCGCTTCATAAAAATATATGCGAGTGCCTACTCAGCTCGTGCAGGTGACTTTGTGGACACAGTCACAGAACAAACCACAAACGCGTACCTGACGCGTCTTCACCAGAGCAAGGAGAAATGAGCGGACAGAAAGATACATTATTGAACATTGAATGTGCATTTGGATGATAAAGAGAAATAAATTAAACACAACAGCAGCCTATAGCTATCAGTGCTATCCTATGTGAAGGAGCAAGACTTGTCGACAGCTTATGGGGATGCGCTGTGCTGTTCGTGCTGGCCATGGTGGTCAGACATAGAGGTCGGACCTGCTGAAGTACCGGAGTAGGACGCGTAACCAAAATCGCCCCATCCTTGAGTGGTAGGTGGGAGCGACGAATGATGATAATGCTGTTGGGGCTGCGACGTGATCGGCGAATGGTTGAGCTGGGGAGAAATCCCCCCTAGCGTGCTGGAGTTTCCGTTTGTGGCCGGAGAGTGGTAGCCCATCTGGAGTCCGAAGTCATGCGGGCTCGAGCTATTGGCCCCTGGACTAGGCATCACCATTACTGGTGACCCAGCACCGTAGTGAGCAGTCGAAATTCCAGGCCGTTGATGCGGCATCGTCTGAGCCTGCAGCTGTTGATGCTGCTGAGATTGCTGCTGTTGTTCTTGTTGAGACACAGGAATCTGAGAGGGGGACTGGGAGGAATAAGAAGCAAACGGCTGATTGCGGGACATGTACCGGGTCGAGGGTGGTGTAGTAGAAGAAACATCAGAAGCTCCATTCGAATTCGAGACATATCCAAAGTTGGTTGAGAATGTGTGTTGTGACGATGCATACGAATGCGAGCCGTGGTGTTGCTGCTGTTGTTGTTGCGACCCGGCAAGATGCGTCATGGCGTGATATCCTTGTTGAGTGTGCATGGAATGGTGTGCCTGTTGGTTATAAGGCTTTGAAAAGACATCCAGGGGCGATCCTCCCTCGAGATCCGACTCGACCTTGGTACGGGCATGATGACCGAACCCTGTGGATGGAAAATTGGCGCCATTGGGACTCATGGCGTGCGCGTGCGCACCGTTGGGAGTGCGCGGGCTGTGGTTCGAATTTGGTGAGTGCAGGCTATCTGGCACTGCATACGTGAACAAATGAAAATTGGATTAATGTTAATTGGCAAGACTAGCAGTGGAACCTTGTTTCGGGTGAGAAAGGATGAAATGGGCGCGGCTCCAAAGAAACCATATTCTTACAATGGTCATAAGGTCGCTCAACCGTGGGAGGGATGCGAAAGTTCTGCTTCATCATGAACTCGGGGCTAATCTCAAGGCCGGCTAGTTCTGGAACAGAGGAGGGCGTGCGAAGTTTACCGGCGAGGACATCCTCCTTGGAGTAATACGAGATCATATGCTGCGAGACGCCATTAACGATTATGGACATCGTCTTTTTGATCAACCCGTTCCTCTTGAAGCGGTAGGAGTTAGTGAGAGATCCCACTAAAGCGCGTTCCTTGCTCTTGTCAATTACAGATTCCGCATCACTGTCGCTCGAGCGAGAGGCGCGGTCAATGGGCGAAACGTCTTTTTTACCGCTGTTACGCTTGTCGAGTTCACGATAGACCAGAAAGTTGCCGAGGATGCGAGAAGGCGACCAGACGAGACCATCAGTCCACCGTTTGATCCCAGACTCGCGTTCATCAAAAACAAAGACGGTTCCCGACTGTACAATGCGGCGTTCCTTTTCCTGAAGACGACGACAGATGCGTGGCAAAAGGCCCCTGCGGCACGCCTCAAAGATGAGGAGTGTATCTTGGGTAGTTTCGATGTAGCCGTGAAATGTTTCAACAACGCTCATCGTAAGAAAGAAGTAAAAAAAATCGGAAGACTGAGGACACTAGAAATATTTGTAAGGACAAATAAAGCCGGTTAAAAGAGAGGATGAGTAATCGCGTCTGCATCAGATGCTGAACAACAAAAGAGGAATCTAGGAATGAGGTGTGGCTGTCCAGGCATTGCTCTTGTTAATGCCGATGCTGGTTAATGTTGATGCTGGTTAATGTTGATGCGATACGACTGCGATGCTCTCTGGGTTAAGGCTGGTTTTTTCTGACTTTTCTGTGTTCCTATCCCATACGCTACCCCTTGTTTAGGATATGCCCATAATGTGTACAGACATAGCATACGCACACACTCGCAACTTGCGCATCATACACCACATACATACAACGTAACAGCAACTCAAATGTTCGCATCGGAAACAAAAAAAAAAGGCATCACTGTCCACATTTCTGGAAGAAAAAACGGACATGAAAAACACGAAAAACACGAAAAACACGAAGATGGCAGCTATCGTTGCGACATATCCCGCATAAACACACACACATAGTTCAGAGCGAATGATCAAGACGCGTATTGCATGTAGGCGGCAGCCAATCATTTTAGAAGATAGTAAAGGGAACAGAGGGAGGACCAAGCTCAGGAACGAGATGGGGCCAATCAGCGTAAAACTTCTTGAAGCGAAATGGCAGCATGAATAAAGAAAGCAACGATGATTTGTTTCTTCTCGATCCCCTCTCCAAATGCATAAATGATCAAAGCCTGATCAGGAGGAGGGGGGAGAGGGGGGGCATGCACAGGCTACTGTATATGGATGGTATAAGTGGTATGAGTGAAAGATTGAATGGATGTATGGATCATGTAACAAACACATGCGCAGGAGACTCAACAGAGCATTGATCCGCAACCCGCTCTTTTGGCAACCCGTTCTCATTCTCGGACACAAGATTGAGTTCTTATTTAGGGGGCAAGTTTAGAGAAGAATATATAACCCATGGAAAGGGCACCAACAATGGGGTCTGGACCAGACAGGTACATGACTATAGACGCATCGGGTACCGCAAGTCGTGATATAATATTGTAGACTATTACAGTCTCCACTTCGAAGAATGAAGAAGTAGTAGCTATGCGTTTTCTTCTACAGACAGATTATACAAAGTGGCGCCCCTCATGCGAACAAGTATCGCCCTCTGTATGTGTATCAATGACATGCAGCAAAAGAGGGGAACAAGCACGATAAAGACGTTCTGTAGACCAGATCGTACATGTATAAATATATGCTTCACGAGCAAAGAAAGGTATATACAACGCGTACATGTAATGTGCATATGTAGTATATGAAGGGACGAGGGAGATCCAGACGCGGAAGCGGGTCAAACGACGCAAGGCTTCATCGGGGAGGGAAGAGGCGGAGGATGTGCAAGGGAGGATTAAGACAACTAACCTTCTTTTTCTGTTGCTGTTGTTTGCAGCAAATGTGGGGAAGAGAGGGGGGGGTGATGTCAAGTTTGTTGCCACCGATTTTTTTTTATGCCGGATGTTCTGCTTCTGTTGATTTGTTTGTGGGACAAAAAGGACAAGAAAGAAATATTAAACAAGAGCGACTGCAAGGGTCAAGCGGAATGAGATGAACAAGATGATGAGGGATGGAAGATGAGATGAGAAAGAGAGAGCAATGGTGTGGAGTACTGACGTTGGTTCGTATAAAAACAGAGGACCGCCTTCTATGCCTTCCGCTTATTGGCTTTGTTTTGGTGGCGAAGAAAGAGAAAAAGAGAGAGAGAGAGAGAGAGAGAGAGAGAGAGAGAGAAAAGAGTGGGGAGGGATGGCTCCTTCGGATGGCCTACTGGAACGGGAAATAAAGAAATGTGGGGTGCAGCAACAAAGCTGTGCAGAGCGGACGTGCAAAGAAAGGAGGAAAGAAAGAAGAATGAGATTCAACTTTTCGTTTCTGTCTTTCTTTCGCGGAAGAAGGAAAAAGGAAAAAGAAAAAAGAAAAAAGAAAAAAGAAAAAAGGAAGGAAGAAGGAAGAAGGAAGGTCAAAGGAAGAGGGGGAAGGAGGAAGAAGGAAAGAAGAAAGAGAAAAGAAAAAAAGTCCGTTTACATGCTTTTTGGCCCCCAGGTAGGGTTTGGTTCCCAAATGGAGAAACAACAGAACTCACAGGTCCCCCATTTCCTCATACTATATTTCTCCTGTCGAATGAATCGAAAAATCAGAAGATACGCTATAAAATACCTCGCTCGGTAGCTGTTGATGACTGTGTCACAGTTATCCCACAAATCATGACCAAATGCGGCGAGAGAGAGCACCCTTGCGGAATTCTCCTTGAGTGGTGCAGCTCCACTCTTTCTGTTTTCATGCCCCCTTGCGACATCCGATCTGACAGCAGAGGATAGCCTTCATGAACAGATCACAGGCATGTCCATTGCTTCAGGCCAATAGGCTTACATAGCGCACCCTGGCCTCAGTGGACACGTTCTCCACTGGCTAGTGAACGACGACTGAGGGGATTGTTGTTCGATCTACAGTCAGTGATGAGCCTTGTTGGGTCCGCGACCGATGCTGGACATGTCGTACATGAGGATGACAAAGGACTGTGTACACATGAGCCATGCATGGACAGAATGCACCCCTGCTCTCGCATCTGTGTGTTGTCTTTAGTCTACCGTGTTCTACCGGCCTGTGCCTTCATGTATCCCTGTGTAGGTATTCTGCTCGATCCGATTGGAGTCACGCGAATGGTTGTGAACTTGCAGTCAAGAGTGGAGTCGTGGAGGGAAGCCGTAGAGCTGATCTTGGTGCCTGATTCCCTCCCCAAGAAAAGGGAAAAAGGGAAAAAAAGAAAAGGCTTCCTCAGAGGACCAGTCCCAACCCCAGATTGGTCCAGGCCCAGTCTGGTTTTCTCAGAAAACCAAAGATTTGAATGGCTCTAACAATATTTCTTTTTTTTTCTTTTTGATCTCTCTACCCTTTTTCTTTTCAGGATCCAGATGACCGGAGCCCGAGATACTCTATGATGCTACGCCAATCATCCAAGGCGCGTAGGTATGTCTGAACATGACGGATTATTATTGCACAGTACCGAACGTTGGTATAGGTAAAATATGGTCTCCAATGCAGAGGTAAAAATATCAAGCTCAACAGCTGCAGCTGATAGTCAACGACTTTTGACTGCAGATTGTCAGGTTGCATGAACTATCCCTTGTTTACGCGTCTCTCAACGGAGTCACCTCAGAGGCATCATTCTTCCCGTCTCAGCCTGCAGGTTGCCTCGGCATTGTAAGACATCTTCTGGAGAGCGCCAGGCGCCTTTATGGGGGTTTAACAAACGTCCAGAGAAACAAAGTCACCCTCATCCATTCGCTTTGAAGTGTACACAAAAAAATAGGATCTGAACATCCACGCGATCAAACACTGATGATTCTGTCTTGACAGTGTCTCTGAGAGTAAGGATGGTAGAGAACCCTAATGTTGATCGTAGTGATCTGTCTGGCGAGGTGTGTGTGCCATCGGGCCAGAATGGAGCCGTATGCAGTTGATTGTCGAGCAGAATAAAAGCGATGGCAGCAGATTTGACTGCCTATCCAGGCTGCACACGATCCTGGTGCTATGTCGATGTCAGGCAAAGAGTCGACAACGCTAAGGGTGAACTAATATTACCAGCATGAACTCCCCCCCAAAAAAACCACCCATTTCACTGTAGACTTGACTACATGCATGTTCAAGGTTGGCTCAGCCTTCTTGGGTGCATTCTAGCCCTAGAAAGCGGAGAGCTCGATTTGCTCTCAGGTTCGGAAATAAGCATCGACAGAACTATATTTTCTCGCCATAACTAAAAAAAAAAACACAGCAGCAGCAAGAAAGCAAGCCGGCAGGAAAATAGGGTTTCTGTTTTCTACAAGGTGCAAGGGATATTTGATTATGTTTATGAAGCCCAGTAAATCGAGACGAGAGGCAAGGGGAATTCACTCTGGCAAGGCAATGAGCAGATCAACCGGACCCTTCACACGCGCCTTGGATCACTGCATGGTCTTTAGCCTGCGATGAGAGAATGATGCAACGTTTTTTTTTTACCATCAGTTCCTTTCAATCTCTGCCAATATCCACTAGTGCGCTCAACCCACCTTGTTTACTTTCATGCAGCGTTTTTTCATATATATATATATTTTTTTTTTTTTTTTTTTTTTTGGTAGAGCTACTAGCTCGCCTTGCGAAAAGAAAAAAAAAAAAAGGGGGGGGGGGGAGGAGGAGGGGGGAAAGAGGAAGGGTGGAGAATGGCATGGTACAAGGCAAAATAAACCGATACATTGGTACACACACATTCGGTTTCTTGTGAATCCACAAAGCGTCATTTTGCCTTCATAGGCCATACCAGCCTACCTTGCATGCATGCTGCCTTCCCTTCCGACTGTAGCCCTTTGTCTCTCTTAGCAATTGGGTCCTCCAGAACAGGGCAAGGAATGTGTCTTTGTGGGGAGGAAAGAGAAAACGATCTTCTAGTTAACATACAAGAACGTGCGCTTTCAGCGCGAGACATGTGTATCCATCATTAGCAACCTGGCATCTGGCGTGTTTTTGTCAGCAATATTAGTTGCCATGCGTGTATGTGATCCTTTAGCGTGCGCACATACTACGGGGAAGTAGTATGTAGGCGGTAGGGAATCCAGGTACAGGGGAAGGTAATGTTGGGTACGGAATACATAACCCATCATCCAAGATCTACAGGAAAACCCACTCATTGGATAGATAGATGGGACGGATGGATACACATCGTTGGTTGCACAGGAATTATCATGAGAGGACCGGTAGGGGCGTGTTTTTTTGTTTTTGTTTTCTGATGCGATTGATCCCGCTCGTAGGATCATGCTCCGAATGCAAATGGGGTCCTCATATTGGAAATTTGCTCTTGTCCTGAGAACAAACAGGTAGTCGAGCCAACTAATGACGCAATGATGCCGTGGCATGTTTGTCCATTTCAGCCTTGTGTATCCATTCCATCCCCTGTCTGTTTCGTATGACAAAAGGCGAGACAAACGGAACCAGTGCCCATCCTGGGAATGAAAAAAGGGACAGAGTGGTGCCTGGCCAATGCTGGCATTGGCGATAGCACTGGCAATGGATACAATCGATCATAGAAACGCATAAAGAAAAAACGGCCCAACCCAACCAGCCATTGAGTTATTGAGCCATTACCGGAGAAGAGGAAAGAGGAAAGAGCAAAGGACGACCATGCGGGGACAGAGTCAAATGGACGATTGATCCACAGGACAGAATGACACCCTCCATTCGTTTTCGGAGCTGCTTCATCCACTCCCCTGTTGTGCCACTGGACTACCACGCTTCCGGGTCCATCCTCCATCCCCACGGACACCACACCTGCACACACTGCAGTCGCTGCCACACTCGGCCTCCTTTTTGGTGGCATACAATTCTTCTGTGGAGCAATATGTCTCCATTGTTCTCAGTGCTCTCTTCTTCTTTCCCTGCCCTCTCTGACCCTTTGAACCTCTGAACCGCGGAACCCGTCATACCCCATCAGAGCACTCTGCAACCTTCATACTCATCCCTTCATGTCCATGTCCATGTCCTCGTCCTCATTCTCATCCTCTTTCTCATCCACAACTGTCCTCTAGTGCTCCTTTTCTCCTCCTCTTTGTACCTATACCATATCATTATTATTATTCTTTCGCTGCTTAACACTCTATCGATCACTAATACTTATCCGTCAATATGACCGATATCATACAAACACGCCAAAGGAGCAGAAGCAGCGCCATCGTCTCAGACAGGAACGCAAACAGCAGCGGCACGCGCCAGAACCTGACCAGTCCACTCCCAACCTCAAACTCGTCGTCCTCTTCCTTCAGCAGCATTCACCACACCATGAACAATGGCCTCTATCCACGCACCACGCCCAGCGATCTCTACAGTGCCACCGGTGCCACCACCAGCACCTTCACCTCCACCTCCACCTCCACACCTTATTCCTCGTCCTTGCAACCGCAGCAGTCACGGACATCAATGTCCTTGCTCCGACCAGGTTCAGGCACTGGCACCACCGGCGCCGGGACCAGGTTACGCTCAGGGTCCAATCCTCCTCCTCCTCCGCTTCGCCGAGATTTGTCCACTGCACAAACAAACGCCACCACTGTCTCCGACAACCTCTTTTCTCAACGGCATGCTCAAAGGGAGAGCAGCGGCCACAGCAGCACGACTAGCAATGGCACCGATAATACGAGCAATAGCGCTCAAAATCCAACTGATTCGCACTCCAGATCCTATTTGTTTGAAACAGGAGACAGACATCGAGCCAGTCCAGGACCGAGTGCGGGAGCCCTTTGGAACGGGGACGGAGCCTTCACTTCTGGAATAGCAGTTGGAGCTGGCACAAGAGCCAGAGTCGCGACAAGTTCAGGATCCAGTGGGAAGGAACCAAGGAACGTGGTCGCAGGCGCCATATCCAGCTTGACAGAAAAGTCCTCTGGTGCAAGTCCCAGTCATGGCGCCAACCTGCAGTCGACAGCAAAATCCTCATCGTCATCATCAGCATCGCCTGGGCTAACACGGAAACATTCGCACTCTATCTCTGTACCGCCAGTATATCTGGGTCGACTCTCTAAAAGTCCAACACCGACCATGTCAGCATCATCAAACATTGTCTCTTCAACGCCGCCACAACCACGGTATTCAACCAAACCTAGCATGCCTGTCAGTTCCTCACCGTCTGCAATCAGTTCAACATCAACGTCAACATCTGCACCCAACTCTAGTTCTAGTACAGGCGTAACAGGCTCAACGGGAACATCCAGTACGCAAGGAAGCTCAGTGTTGCAGGCCGCCTCTGCCGTGGACTTGGCAGGGAAACGACTGCGTGAGCAACAGCTTCAGGACCGAATCAAGGCAGCACAGAGTTTCATCGAGCGGACAGTAGGCCAGCCCTTGCCCTCAAGCGACCTGCACGAGTCTTTGAAGGACGGGGTCATCCTTTGCCGGTATGTTTGGAAGGATATATGTCTGGCTGTGTGCGCAAATTTGCATTAGCACATTATTTTTTATTTTCCCCCGGCTCCCTTTGCCAACCTGCCGTCATAATATGTCCCCCCCTTTCTTTATGCAATGAATACTGAACGCACTGTTTAACCTCATTTGTCTCGAACCCTTCGCCAGGTTGGCGAATCGGCTGCGGCCAGGCACTGTCGAGCAAATCAGCTTGAAGAACCTCCCCTTTGTTAAGGTAAGACAGCGAGTCGGTCAGCGACAACAACCGCAAACAGACAGGGGCGACGTCGATCATCGCCAATGCCGATGGCGATAATTATAGGCACGCCAACGACATTCACACGGCAGCCCCTTCAGGAACTGCAGATTCAGGAGGGAAACACCATCACCTCCGGCCCTGTTACTGTTATCCTTTCACCCGAGTACTCGTTAGCGGCTGCACTAGCTGAATCTTGGGAATACGATTCCAACAGCGGGCTGTAATAATAGTCCGGCTGGAGATGGACCATGCACCGATCCATCTCTATCGCTAATGAGCCACACTCTTCCCCTCCATGCCTTTCGAACTCTATATAGATGGAGAACATCAGCAACTTCTTGAATGCTGCTAAGCAGGTAAGACATGACCCTGTCTCTGGGAGCAATTGAATTTGTTCCATGATCAGGATACTGAACAACTCTTTATGATATGATGTTCCTCTTTTCTTCTTTACGCATGGTCAATAGCTTGGAGTGCAGAGTTCGGATCTGTTCCAAACGGTAGATCTTTATGAAGGAAAGGACATGAATCAGGTACAACTGCGAAAGCGTCTACTCCGCATAGACTCATTACATTGTCTATCGCGAGTTTGTTCTAACGTGGTGTCTATTGATAGGTGGTCTCGACTATTCTAACATTGGAACGTGTTGTTGGAGGAGTACCCAGGATGGTAGCCAAAGACAAGCGACCAGGACCCAGTCCGCTTGTCTCGGCAGGTTCAACACCATCGCAGATACCAAAATCCGGAGTTAACGGTGCGCCACTAACTAGGATGAGATCCAAGACAGCTCATGTTCCAAGCGTTGCCTCCACAACAGCATCAATACGACCGTCTTCATCCTCCTACTATGCGGCGCAGGTCAGGAAACTGGAGGAAGAGAGCATTCGGTTCTCCGCCGGCTACGATCAACTCGAGACGAATGTCTTCAAACCTAAGGATCCACGCCACCAAAGTACCCCAGTGAGCAGCAGAGAAACTCCCCCGCTAGTAAGAGACAAACGTTTGCGACTTCCTAGCGTGAGCGATATCGAGATCGGCGTCGAGGACATGAGTTTTGGGAGCGATGAAAACAATCCGAGTCATCTCGAAGCGCTAAATAGGCGCGAGCAGCGGGATCTGGTCTTTGGCAACAGCCCGTCGCCGGCGTTTGAGCAATCGACGTCCATTTCAAAATCGGCATCGGGACTACAGTTGCCAGTGGATGACAGGACCTCCGCACTAGACATGTCGAGGAGGAGGAAGAAGAGCATGTCCTTGGATCCTCAAGCCGCCAACGCTATCATGGGCAGTCCAGCCTATCGAGATGGCCTTACTAGCCCCGGTAGCCCTGGGGTCTTGACTCAATCTGCATCATATAGCGCCATCTCGAACCTGAAACAGCATTCTCGACACTCATCAGAAAGAGCCTCGGACGGAATCGGTCGCTCTATGTTGGGATCCCCCGCATCATCAAGGTCGACCACTCCGGTGCAGAGCCAAGGCCTCCGAAAGAGCACTAATGGTGTTGAGCCAGTTCGCGAGAAACTGGAACTCTGGGAGGACGATGTTCCTGTTGCAACTTATGTGAGAGCCAAGCTTCGGTTCATCCTGGAATTGTTGTGAGGACAAATCTTTCTGGATGCCATCGCTAATCATTAGTCGCATCCATCGTAATTTACATTTTAGCAACTTGGAAACTGCATTGGACGAGGACAATTTGGTGCCGTTTACAGGTGCACTATCGAATACCGTCAACATATCAATTCGTGGGCGATTGCATGTATCTCAACATCTCATTTCTAACCTCGTCGTTACTTACTATCTGTTGTCATATAGGGCACTGAACTTGGTAACAGGCCAGATGGTGGCGGTGAAGCGGATCAAAATCGGTGGGCTCAAGGACGATGAAAGAGACATGTTGATGCAGGAAGTCGACCTTCTAAAGTCCCTTGCACACCCTTCAATTGTCAAGTACGAGGGTTTCATCAAGACGGAGGGCTTTTTGAACATTGTCCTGGAGTTTGTCGAGAACGGATCGCTTTTAACTACGTTAAAGTCGTTCGGTGCCTTTCCTGAGAAACTCGTGGTGGCATATGTGGTCAAGATCCTTGAGGGACTGGTATACCTTCATGGAAAGCAGGTGCGTTTGATGTGTGCTGATAATGCCAGACACCATGGCTTGGTACCGTATTATAACCACTCTCGTTCATCTTATGACCAGGTGGTCCACTGCGACTTGAAGGCAGCGAACATTCTGACGACCAAGAATGGGAACGTCAAACTCTCCGATTTCGGTGTCTCTTTGAATCTTAAAGTGAAGGAGTCCGACTTTGGAGCAGTGGCAGGAACACCCAATTGGAGTATGTCAATGGCTACTTCCTATCATCATTACTCCGCTGGAAAGTTTGGTGACGTTCGAAGGAAAAACATGTCTCTAACCCATTATACGATATGCTTTGAACTATTCAGTGGCACCGGAGGTCATCGAACTAAAGGGCGCGTCGCCGGCCAGTGACGTTTGGTCCCTAGGATGTACGATCATTGAGATGCTGACAGGACGCCCGCCATATGCCGACCTACTCGCTATGACCACCCTATTTCGTATTGTCGAAGATGAGAGGCCGCCTCTGCCAAATAACGTGTCAATGGATCTTTTGGATTTCCTGTGCCAATGTTTTCAAAAGGATCCGGCCCTGCGGCCCAGCGCAGGCGCTCTGGGTCGTCATGTATGGATCAAGCGCAACTTTGCATCCAGGGTAAGGAGCCGCAAGAATTTTGCGCTCAAAATTTGCGCGCGTTATACAACCCGACAGCTTCATACGATTATATCCTAACATGGCACTTGTTTATAAATGATATTTGGGAATCCCACAAGGAGCTCAAGCCCATGGATAGTTTGCCATACATGAAGCGAAAGTTGCTGGAGCCAAGGGAAAAGGTACTCTTGCCAGATGTACAGGAGCAAAGCAACGGAAGCGCCGCGAAGCGCGCCTCGACGCCAGCAGGGTTGTCGTCTGGCCCACCACCAGCAGCATCCGCAACCGCGATGCTGCGGCCCGAGAAAAGAGGACCGCGTCGAGGAAGCATGGACAGCGCCAGTGGATACAATGCCTCATCGACCGTGCCGGCACCGACGCAATTTCCCGAAAAGTATCAGGATATGAACAGGAGTGGCAAGACTGAGAATCAGCACCAGTTTGTCAAAAGCTCGTTTGCTAAACGTAAGCATATACTTTTCTTTTTTATTTTCGCTGTCATGATGGAGAACTTTAGTTTGTTCGTGTTTGCTCGCGTTTGCTCGTGTTTGCTGACCTATATTCGTTTAATCACAGCGGTCGAGTGTAGATTATGCCACGACTATGTCAGGAAGCAGGCCGTCATCTGTCAAGGTACGTTTGCCACCAATTACTTTGTAAAGGGAATGAGCCGCTTGGTCATTGAACATGCTATTAATCGAATCTCTATGCATCTTCTCATTGTGTATAACAGACTGCAGCATGGTGTTCCACAGAAAGTGTCAGTTCTATGTTGGTAACACCTGCTTCCCTGGACCCCACCTATCTTATTTCCAAGCACCATCACCAGCCCAGTCGATCCCGAACCTGAAGATGGTGGCCAATGGAAAGCAAAAGGGCGCCAGTCGACCTAACTCCAGGTCATCCCAACTGACCCCGGACGATCGCTCTCGATCCGTCACGCCCTCTCAGGGTCTGTCCTCTCGGCCATGTCCGACACCCCCTCTCTCAGCATACTTCAAACGGGACACGACCTCAATGAATGAGAATATGGAGAAACATAGGGCCATGTCCCCAGAGGCAATTTCGGCTTTTAATGCCGACCAGTCGAGCAGGACTCAGATGCAGCGTCCGTCTAGTCGTCAATCGGATAGTCCGACCTCGCCAACTTCCTCAGGAGTGCGCAACTTTACTGCAGGGCCCAGGCGGCTCTCGTTTAGCAATAAGAAAAATAGTGTGGCTTCAGCGTCTCATCTGCTGCCAACACCTCCTACTTCGCATACCTCGACTCCGCCACCGTCGTCTTCTATTTATATGCGTCAACAAACTGGGACACCAGATTCTAGCAAGTCATCGGCTCCGAACGCTCAGCAGCAGCAGCGACAGGCTCCGCCGACGCCGCCTAAAGCACTTCCAGTCCCGATTCTCAAAAACGGAGCAGCGGGTCGAGCTTATCGTGTACAGGTGCCAGGCGTTGGACCGTTGGACCCTTATGACGACGAGGAGAATACGGGTCGATATGGCCGTAGTCATCAGAGACCCAGCTCCATCAGTCTGTTCTCGACGAGCGCACCTCCCGTACACGCATATTTTATGGGAGGTCGTCGAAGCGCGGCGTCAAACAATTACCGTAACCGCGGTCAGGACAATCATGAGGAAGAGGACGAAGAGGCGGCGATGACGGCGGCTGGCAGTGAGGATGATGATCACGATGATGATTATAAAGGACATGAAAGTATTCGAGAAATCGAGGAGAAGGATCTGGAGGCGTTGTTGGTCCCGTCCAGGAGCAGGATTCCACCACGCTCGAGCATCGAAAATATTGGGAACGCGGTTGTGATTCCGAGTGGCGTTGCTAGTGGTGGGCATTATCGGGCGATGAGCCAGTCATTTGGGCAGGCCTTGAATCAGCACCAGCACCAGCACCAGCACCAGCACCAGCACCAGCAACAGCAACAGCAACAGCAACAGCAACAGCAACAGCAACAGCAACAGCAACAGCAGCACCAGCACCAGCACCAGTACCAACACCAGTATCAACAACAGCAACAGCAACAGCAACAGCAACAGCAACAGCACCAGCACCAGCAACGGCAGCAACGGCAGTTGAATCATGCAGGTCATGAAACAGCTCCCCCAAGATCACCGACGGCTGTTGGTTTCGGAGGGGCTTCTTTGACTGCTAGGCCTATTAGTTTTCAACAACAGCAGCAACAGTCGTCTCAGCTTGGACGGACGCACCTCAACAACAATCTTAACAATAAGTACAGTAGCAACGGCGTAATCAATACCTATAATCTCACGAACGGATACAACTCGTCCTCAGGATCTTCTTCAGCGGCGTTGATGTCATCGTACTCGTCCCTGTCCAACAACAGTTCGTCAGTGTCGTCCCTTGGATCTGTGGCCGCGTTATTGGAGGAAGAAGATCGGATGATCATGAAGGAGATGCAACAGCATAAATGGCAGCAGGGCGGGAATGCAGCGTTGCCCAAGAACGGGATGTTGAACGTCCCTGGATCGACTCAGCCGGCACAATCGCATCATGTGGGCATCCGGACTATGCTCAGTCGGTTCTCGGCTTCGGCGAATAAGGAACATGACAACCACAGCGGCTACAGTAACGGGCATTTTCAAGAGAAGGAAAAAGAAAGGGAGAAGGATAGGGAATCAAGGACGTGCTCGCCCCCAGCTGCAGCGCCGGGAACGCTGACAAAGGCAAGGCATCAAATCCCAGTGCCGATGCAGTACCAGGCGCAGGGGGCTCCGTCACACGCCAGTATGGGCATGCGATCCGTGCATCCGGTGTCCTCTGTGTCGGCGGCACAGGGCATTGAGGGCCGTGCGCATAGTGCACAGAAGATGGAGTTTGCGCAGGGATATGAGCCGCTCCAGTATCACCACTATCAACATCAGCACCACCAACAGCACCAACAACAGCAGCAGCAGCAGCAACAGGCGCCTCAGATCCAGCATCGGTCTCAGTATGGGTTTGGGGACGGGGCTGGGTATGGCGCGAATGGTAATAGCCATGCAGCGTGGAGGGCGTCATCGCCTGCGGGAGGGATGAATTATTCGGGGAGCGGAACAGGCTCAAGTTTAAATTCAGGAGCAGGAGGAGGATCAGGAGGAGCAGTAGGGACGACTACCAATGTTGTTAGCTTGCCGGCGCCCTCTTCGTTGAAGCGGGGAGGGAAGGTGATCCGGAGGAGTATGGGAGCGGTGTTAGAGAAGGAGCGGTGGGATTAGGAGAGCATGCGGCGGTGGGGTTGGTTGTTGTTAGAGAAAAGCATTGAATACAGCAAAATGAAAATAATGAAAATAATGTGTTATGAGTTATTTTACTTTATGAAAGATGCGTAAGGATGTCCAGGATAGTAAAATATGGCTGATTATGTTGAAGGCGTTGTTGGATGGATTGGGCCTGGAGTCTTTTAAGGACCGCGTTGAAAACTTTGAATGCAATAATGCAAAGACGTGTGGCGATTGGCTTGTTGACGATGTCCAAGCTTTTTTTTTTTTTTTTTTTTTTTGGTCCGCAAGGAATCTGACCAATCTGTGCTGTGCTCTGAAGACTGTGAAATTGAAACGCGATCCGCGTTCTTTCTCCAACGATTGTGATCAATATGTATTGGAATGAACCTATTTTTGATCCATTTCCGAGGCCCCATGAGGCTGCTCAAGGAACCTGCGCGGCAATAGTTTTATAATTCTCGTTACATTATCCTTCGCGCCAGGACTATATTTCATGTGTAATCTTCTTTTGTTGGAAAATAAACACGAAAAAAAATCCAGACACTATCCGCAAGAAACAAAGATGAGGTAAAATGCTGTTTGCGTGCCAGATGTGATGACTATCTCCTTGAAGGTGAGCCAGGGGGGAAAAAAAGGAAAGCGAGGGGCAGGGGAAAAAATAATGGGTAGGACATATATGGTCCTGATCCTCGGATGAAAAACTTGTCTTCATGCTTTTTTAAAAAAAAAAAAAAAAAAAAACCTCGCGTCCAGACTTCCTAAAGAAACCGATTTTCACCAATTCACCCGCCGCGCGGACGAACACGTTCATGCCGTATAACCGCTCTGTAAACTAATGAGGGTAGAAGTTCTCAAATGCTCAGAACACTTTTTACGATGCTATATTGTGACAACAGCAGAGGCGATCGAGGAAATGGACAGGGCCCACAGGGGGTGGCCGTCAACCCATGCAACTGTCAGAGCCCCACCCGTTAGTCGCTAGAACGACGTGCAAAGCTAACGCGCACGAATGGAGCGGACTCGGGATTAAACAGCATACGCGATGCGTCGCGTCTTTCTCTCGGGCAAGCTCGGCCTGACACCATCAACACCAGCAGCACAGCACTGGGTTCTGCAGCACTGCACAGGCAATACTGGACTCTACAGCACACATCTTTTCAATATCGATGTCAGGCCATGTAGATACAACGGAGAGCTCTCTCCAGACATGATAGACATAAGGACAGCGGCCGCTTGTATATCCGGTGTAGCCGCCTGTTCAGTACGAAGCCTGTGTATCATATACTCACATTTTAGGTTTTTGCCTCTGCACCGAGAGCGTTTGAAAGCAGTATGTTGGTCGTATGTTTTATTTGAGATCCGGGTGGTATTACCGCCATCGCCGCTGCTGCATGCCGCTGTGTGTCTCTGCTCTTGCGAATTGGTATCTAAACTGGCCGCTAAGTTTTTTATTTTCTTTTATTTTATTTTTTCTTTATTTTATATTCTTGTGTTCTTTTTGGATCCAATATTGACAATCCTACGCGTGTGTAGGTCGAGGTCGCGAGCATCACGGTGTGCCGCGATGGCAGCTGCATTCATGAAGCGTGGTGATACTATTGTCCTGGCAGACTCAGTCCTTGTCAAAGGGTGATCGACGGTATGGCGTAGTAAACGAGTTGTAGGACTGACCCGTCTTTTACTATGCGCTGCCTTAACCTTGTCGCTGTTCTTGTCACGGCTTTGTGCTCGTCATGTTCCTGTCGAGGTTTTGTCGCGGCCTTTATCGCTCTTACCAATAGGCTGTACTCAGTCCTATTTCCAATCGTATAATCGGCCTTGTCTTTGTTCTTGCGGTATCTTGTCTAAGGCCTTGATACTGGTCTTGGTATTGGTCTTGGTATTAGTCTTGGCACTGGTCCTGGTTCTGGTCTTGGTACTGGCCTTGTAGTCGAGCCTTGCCGCAGACTGGCCTCGGTCTTTGTTGCTGCCTTACCGCCCTTGTCGCTGTCTTACCGCCCATGCCCCCGCCGCCACCTTGTTGTTGTATGTAGCGGTGACGGTCGGACGAGCGGACGGCGACAGCACATATTTACCCACTTAATTTGTGGAATAACTATCTAGTATCAGATACAGGATCACAAACAATTCGCATAAGGATGGATTCATAGACACTTTGCATATTAAACAAGACACCGCAAACACCAGATGTATACTTACTTTGACAAGGGCGGCGGCAGTGCCTGAGGCCCTTCGATCCTGATCCCCTTTGGCCTCCCCGGACCCTCCTTACACTCCCCTAAACCCTTCTCACCTATTCCTTTGATGCTAGGCCCTTCACCCCGCTCCCCTCTCTGCCCAGTCCCAGATCCCCTCCTGACTAGCCCATGGCAGTTGCACCCCATGCTTCCCATGCATGCAACCGACAAGCCCACCACCGCTCCTCCCGACATTCAAGCAGCCTGAGGACTTACCTGGACGGCCGGTTTTGGGTACCGCTACCAACTGACACTTCCCGTGCAATGGTCCTCAACCGTGGATTGGTCCGCGAATGCCTTAGTTTTTTGAACCACCCTCTACACCTGCTCCAGTGCCCCACTTACCCTAGTACCAGGACCTCGACACGGCATCGGACTCTACTTTCGCGGATACACAAGGGAGCTTGCTTTACCATGCGCACCGGCGGTCCTCAAGGAAAATGAGACAAGGAGACGGTGTTGTACTAGTTAGTACACAGCTGCATGTTGCTTCGAACGCCCGCTGCACAAAAAAGACATGAATATACACATATACAGACAGAGGGCTTACCATTGTGATTTTGGAGTGGACGCTTTTCATCGGACGGTCTGGGTCTCAAGGAAGAAAGGGAGGGGGAAGCGAAAGAAAGAGAAAAGAGAAAAGAGAATGCTGACCCCTGCCTTCTCGCTCAGCCCAAGGCCAGCGGATCATTAGCAATAGAAAAAAGGAATAAAAAGAAAGGTGTAAAGAAGAAAAAGAGGAGAAAGAAAAAAAAAAAAAGAAGGAAAAAGGATAGGGAGAAAGAACGAACGGTGGGAGACCCAGACCTGCCTCCGGAAGTGCACAGCGTATCTGAGCCGGCGACTGCAAGTCAATGAGAGCCGCAGACCATCAGAGTGCGCAAGGAAAAGAGAAACAGACGGTGGCCGATAGTCGCCCAGGATCCTGAACTGCACAGGGGCAGTCCAGTCTAGGACAGTGATCCGGACAGGACCACCGATTTTTCCATCCCCTGCAACCCCAACAGTTGTTGCTCCAGAGCCCTGAGCACGCTGGCCCCCTAGTGTCCTTACCTTGCTTTGCTGTGTCTGCTTCTGTCCATGTCTGCTGCTTCCTTTGGCTAGCACCGCGGAGGACCACATTGGCCCGCACAGCCTCGCGCGCCACCATGTGTATATGGGAGAGTAGAGTCGTTCGCCGCGCTATAAGGTCCCTAAGATGTAGGCGAGAACAGGTGCATCAGACAGCCAAAAGACCAGAGGGCTCGCTTCATCCCTAACCCACGGCGCATCATCCCACTGCGTCGAGAGGCCAGTGGCAGGGTCCCGCTGGCGAACCGAACAGAAGCCCTGAGCCACTCGATGCCGGGGCGGCAAGGGTGAGACATGTCGATCACATATAAGAAAAGCAAGAGTGAACTTACCATGAGATAGCCATTAGAGGCTGGTCCTGAGCATCTGATGGGGAGCATGTTTTGGGGAGTGAAGGGCGGAATAGGTGGAAGGGTGAGCGAGAGGAGTGGGGAGGGAGGAGAGAGGGGATGTGGAGGAAAGAAGAAATAAAAGAAAGATCCACCCATCACAGCCTGAGGTGGAAAGGGTAGTGGTATGGCTGTGGTGGGTGGGACGGATCCATAAAGATCGACCCACTGCAACGGGTGCTGGGGCTGGGGTGAGGCCCCGTTGCAGCAGGTCGTCTGCACCTGCCCGAAACCCCCTCGGCTTGTACGTTTTTGTGGGGTTTGGGAGTTCCGGGAGGTACAGCTGGCGCCTATTAGACAGAAAGACGCGGTGATGAAAGCACCAGCAAGGTCAGTATGCAGGAAGGCCCGGCTCATCTTTTCAGAACAAATTTCGTAGTCTAGAACATGAATAGCTGTAGTCGCCTTACCTGGTCGTGATAAAGCGCGTCAGCATGTGGTTCCACTCGTGGCCATATCTTGCGCAGCGATGAGCGGCACCGGTGCGCCGGCTCGATAGGCGTTTCCCGCCCCTGTCCTTGGAGTCGCTGGCTCACCAATGTGGCTTCGGAGGACCCTTTCTTGTCCTGGGTCCCTTGGGCATGCTGCTGCTCATGTGCTTGGCAACCCAGTGAGGGTCTTTGCTGGAGTATCGCAGCGGGCACTCGTACTAAGATCGATCACAAGTCAAGACAAATGTTAGGATACCTGCAGTACACACTCTCTATCCGCAACAGTTTCGCATAATCCACATACCATATGAGCAATGTTGTCGTTTTTTTTTGTTTTTTTGTTTTCTTGTTCTTTTTGTTTTTTGTTTTTTGTTTTTTTCTTTTTTTGTATTCTTTTTTTTGTTCCTTTTTTTTCTTTTTTTCTTTTTTTTTGGGTCTAACAAGCGGCACAAACGCAAAAGATGGGATGATGAGTATTGTGCTTCAATGTGGGTTCAAAGCAAAGCAAAGCAGCCAAAGTACTTACATTGATATCACTGGCGTACGGTAACTTCGCGCGAGGAAGTCTCTGGCGAACTGCTGAGGTGCTAGTTGATTGGCAGTGGAGTGGTAGTGGAGTGGTGGTTGAGCGGTGGTTGGTGGTTGGCGGTTAGGTGCTGATTGGGTGTGGGTGTGGGTGTGGGTGTGAGAAGAAGGGTAAAGTGCGCGTCCCTTGTTGCTGACGTGTTTAAAAAAATAATCTGGCACCCGACAGACACCCGACATGGTCCGTGCACAGTCATGTCTTGTCAACAACTACGTCATTGTAATGTATCAGTCGGACCCACTGAGGCCGGGATTAGTAGATATTAGTCGCGCCAGTCTCGCCAGTCTATGCTGTGCTGTATTCATCGAAGGAGCGCTTTGGCCATCGCAGGGCGTTGTTTTCGGGTACTTTATAACGTGCAATAGATTGACTTCCCTTTCTCTCACCTGCAGACAAACTTAGACGAATGCACACTCGTCTGCCGCCGGCGTCTCATCCAAGCTGCTCTTTTTGCCCCAGCAGGAGGCTATGAAAGACACAGTGGGGTCGATTACTGAGGAAGGGTACAGGAAAGAACGACATGCTGCTGAAGCACACACCCAACGCTGTCATCCGATACGAAGAATATTGTCATCAGGGACAGTAGAGAAAGTATCGGGATATAGACGAGGACCAGAAGCTTCAAGCAATAGAACGAGTAGCGGCACAGGAAATAGATTTGCAGCCCACTCTAATCAGGCCGCAGTGACGTTAGCGTCCTTGACCCAAAGGAAGCAATTCATGGATCCCCATAGCTCGGTATTAGCTGGGACACTTGTAAATGGTTCCTGAGACATGAGGATGGGTATCATCTAGGCAGAGTACGACAGCTTTTTAATCCGGCGGACCGGTGAGGAACAATGTTTCCGCTAACGTGCAAGCATCAGTCAGTATTTCGGGAGTGTCTACAGACGTGCCGACGACTCTTTCCAGCCAGCTGTTGACGGCGCAACGACGAACTACTCGTTATCCACCAAGGCGGAGTTGGTGGGTCTGCTTGCGACGATCCTATGCTTGCCCCCGCGAACGAAATGCCATTATCCTCATTCGCAGCAGAGCTGTGGGCCAACAGTTTGCGATATTGATTAGGAACCGACATACTGCCACTTTTCGTTGCTAACTACGATCAGCATACGCCGATTGGTGGGCAATGGTTTACAAATTCTATGTATAGCAGGACAGCAAATGGAGGTGCAGTGGGTTAAAGGTCACAATGGAGACGCAAGAAACGAGGCTGCAGATATTTTGCCAGACACGGCATGCGACTGTCACCAGCAACCTTGGCATATTGAGCAATCAGTACTTCGCAAGCATACCGACACATGTAGCTTTCTGCGACTAGTCAGCAGAGGATAACCCCCGACATTTGATTAAACTTCAGTCAACGCCGAGGAACCATCATACATGGACGTGCCAGCAACGGACGCAACGATTCATTGAGCAGTGGGGTGAGATGGAGTGAAGGTAGAACCTTGCTATCATCCATGAACGAAATCCGCCAAGTAGGCATTTTCTCCAACCTCGCAGATTGCGGCCATTGCTCCCATAAGAACAAGTTGATTCGTGGTATGCTCCCGACCATGTAATATATGCACAATTGAGAATCAAATTTTTAAATGTTAAGTATGTATTACCGTTGTGAAGGACACACAGCATCTTCGCGTATGCCACGTTACACAAGAACAGCGGCAGAACGCTTGGGACACAGGCACTCGAAGAGGTACACAGCACTGGAGCAGTCATGGCGGGAAAAATGGTTGAGTGATTTGGAAGGGCCCGGCAAGAATGGCTGACATTTCACACGCATAGAACCGACTTTCTCTCCACGCGGCATGGATACCTTCTGGTGAAGCCTACGTGAGGTTCGGAGGGTGGAAAGAATGGCAGATACGTTGCGCGACGACTGAATCAGCCTACTGAACACATGGCGAGACAGAAAGAGCGATGCAGAGGGTAGGAAGACTGTCTACGAGGAAGAATGTGAAGTCGATAGTCAGGATAATGTTCAAATGAGAGATGATACTCAAGAGGCTCTAGACGACGGTAGATATCTATCAAAGATCGGTTTCTAAATTCTCGATAGTGGACTGGAGTTGCTCATGAAAACGTTCAAGAGCATCGCAGCTTACCTGATTGGACATTTTGTGAAGCGAATCGAGTTTTTGCACGGAAGAGGCTATGGAAAGAGCGGTGTAAGGCGACGGTGCCATGGAAGAAGTCTGAGGACATATGCGCGAGAAAGAAGAAAGTCAGGAAACGTTTTGGAGGAGTAGCCCAGGGCTTTGTGCGAGAACAACCCCAGGAGTTGACTACGGCGGTGAGGAAGAGGGCAGATGTCCGTCTTGAATGAGGTCGAGGATAAAATTCATGTTGGCCCATGATCTTGACTAGAAGAGCACCCATCGGACTCATCGAATCCGGTAGGATGCGTAGCGGTTTTGGGCCTCAGTTCAAATATTGAAAACCATACAACTCAGAATGTGCACTATAGGTATTCGCTCCTCCGCTTTACATTAGTTTACTGTGAGGTTATTATTATCTGTCTCTAGGTGGCTTTTGGCCGCCTGTCAGACCAAGTCTTAGTTAGGGCAATGCAGCCCTTGGTACGCCTGTACGTCTGGAGGAAGAGGGACGGGTTCTGGCGCTAATAAAAAAAAATGTTTTTATTGCCGCAACTTTTTTTACCCCAAGATTAAAATGGAACGTCAGACGCGCGCGCTCTACACT
Organism: Gamsiella multidivaricata; assembly: GCF_025024155.1. Classification (NCBI taxonomy): domain Eukaryota; kingdom Fungi; phylum Mortierellomycota; class Mortierellomycetes; order Mortierellales; family Mortierellaceae; genus Gamsiella; species Gamsiella multidivaricata. Next base: position 205,612 of record NW_026251725.1, read on the forward strand.
GGTCCAACTAGACGGCATAACCCCTCACGCGCCTTTCTCACTTGCTCCGCAGGCTGATCTTCGATGCGAATGACGACCACGCCATCTTCGCCCTCAGGGCTCTCTAAGGTCGCCAGTTGACTGTCGAGCATGTTCGCCTTCATGTAATGCCCTGTTCGCCTCTGCATTCTCTCCAAAATGACGTCTTTGTCGCCTTTCAGGAAGACAAAGCACGTCGATAGCGCGTCAGGCTTGGTCGCATCTGGGTTTGTCTGTTGGGAAGGGTCGTTGGATTCTCTCTTTCCGCGCAGGATGTCGCGATAATATTTTTTCAAGGCTGAGCAAGCTACTACGACGCCTGGCCTTATCGCCTTGGACGAGGAATCAAGGCGTTGTTCTGCGCAGACTTGCTCTGCTTTGGTACGTATAAGATTCAACCACGGCTCTCTATCTTCGTCCGTCAAAGGGTGTCCTGAGGCCATTTTGGCGATACTGGCTTTAGAGTGGAGCTGATCACCGTCGATGAATGGCATGTTGATGGCGTCTGCAAGGCCTTGTCCTAATGTCGACTTGCCGGTTCCGGACACGCCCTGTGTGATGTATTGGTGTGTTCGTTGTTAACAACGAGGTTGAGAGAAATAAAGCGTAGCTTGGTTCAGAGATGGGACTTACCATCGCCACGATGAGCAAGGGCTGCTGCTTGACATGGTCAATGTTCGATGCCATCGGTGGTGAATGTTCGATGCAGAGAAGTGAGTTGTCTGGTACTAGTTACACCGTGGACCTCGAAAGTGTTTCACACAGGCTAGTCCAATGATGAAGTCCCCCTGTCTACGCGAAATTAGACGTATTCGTTCCTCAATCGACGCGTCTACGGTCGCGTCTCCCTTTCCCCGCACCTGCATCCTTCCTGGCGCGGTAAACATTGACATCAAGGGAAATCAAGCCGATCATAGTTCTGCTGCAAACGCGAGGAGCTGGCCCCGTATCTTTATTATTCTTTCTCAACATGAACATTACTCTCACTTTTTTGCGCTCTAAAGCGAGGCCTTCTCCAATCCTGCGCCGGCAATTGCATTCTTGGCCACCAAGTCCCGGATTTCCTCCTCCGAGAACCCAGCTTCGACTAAAATGGCCTTACTCTGCCCTCCTACCTCCAAAAACATCTCCTCGTCTTGCCCCGCATCCGCGCTATGCTGCCTACTCGGGGTTCTCAACAACCGTGGCGCTGGGGCCGGTGTCGGCATCTCATAATACTCCAGCACCGGTGTCACACATGCATCCGTCAGATCAAATACCTTCACCCATTCCTCCTGCGTCTTCGTTAAAAAGATCGCCGTGAACATTTCCTTCATCTTTGGCCAACTCTTCATATCCATCTGCTCCGGCAAATGATCCTTCTCCTTCTCGAGTCCTAATCCTTGAAGCAATAGTTCATAAAAATCGGCCTCAATGGCTCCTACGGCCATAAATCGCCCATCTTTGGTCTTGTAGGTGTCGTAAAAGGGCGCGCCTCCATCCAATTGACCAGTACCAGGTGGAGTTTGGAAGAGAGCACCGGCTTTGTGCATGTTGTAGACGAATGAGCCGAGATAGGAGACACCGTCGATCATGGCAGCGTCGACGACTTGGCCCTTGCCAGAGCGGGCGCGTTCCTGGAGGGCGAGAAGGACCCCGAGTGCACACATTAGTCCACCACCGGCAAAATCTGCGAGGAGGTTGATCGGGAATGCGGGTTTGTCGTCGTGTTTTCCTAGCGTCTATCAATGAAAAGAAAGAAAGAAACATCGCTTAGCCGGATTGTCCAAAGTATGATGACATCCATAATAAAGGCGGAGGCGCCTAGTCTTTAACAAACGCACTTACGCTCAAGACTCCTGAGATTGCCAGGTAATTGATATCATGGCCCGCCATCTTGGCATAATGTCCCTGTTGTCCGAACCCGGTCATTCGTGCATACACCAGCTTTGGGTTCCTCTTCAGCATCACATCTGGTCCCAACCCCAGTCTCTCCATGACACCTGGACGGAATGGCTCAATAATCACATCTGCGGTCTCGCTGAGGCGGAGAAGGGCCTCAATGCCTGCGGGAGATTTGAGATTGAGGGCGAGCGAGCGTTTGTTCTGAGCGAGGACATCGAGATTCATGACGGAGGTCGAACGGTCGATACGGACTACGTCTGCACCAAAGTCCGACAGGACCTTGCCTGCGAACGGCGCAGGTGCCAAACCTGCGATCTCGAGAACCTTGAGACCGGTGAGTGGAGCTGACATGAGGGCTGTTTGAGATGAATGAAGTGCGAATGAGGAGGGATGTCTGGAGAGGGAAGAAATGGAATGGAAAGACGTGATGTATGAAGGAAGGAATAGAGTTGAACAGTGCCGTGTGAAATGCATCCACAATCCGGCTCGGATCAACTTAACCGTGGATCGTGTTCACCTTGACAGCAAGAGCAATTGTGGGGCAAAATGGATCATCTTTTGCAGGAGCAAGTTGGAGCTTCAATGGCTGCACCAGACTGATAAATAATTCATGTGGTACGAGGACACTTGCAAGGTATTAAGACAGCTCCCATGCTGGTTCCCTTCAAGGTCCCGGGGCAAAAATGCCGCTCCACCTGAATTTAGTACTCCCTAATTTACTGAATTTTAAGCATGCCGATCAGATCCAGGTACAAGATCTCTCTCTGAATGTATCCTTTTATTCGTCGTCGTCCTGTTCCACAGGTGCCGTCAGCTCCTGAATTCGCTCCAACAGTTCGTCCATGATCTCAAGCTTCATCATCTTCTGATTCAAATCCACGACCGTATCCTTCGGCCCTCCGTTCCTCCGCATGCCATCATCATCTTCATCATCGTCGCTATCCTCGTCTCCACTCTCCATATCAATGTCGAAATTGACAACCCCGTTCTTAGACCTGATCCTGTGCACCGGTGGTTCCATCGCATCATCATCAAAAATTCCATCCTGCCGCATTTCTGCTGTTGCAAGTCGCTGAATATAGTCCTCCTTAAGCTCTTGAACTCGCTCCACCAACGGCTCGATGAACTCCTTGCGCGTTTCCTCAATGTTGGATGCAGACCAGATCTCCGTCTGTAAGTCGAATAAAAAAATAAATAAAAACACCATAGGGTTAGACAATATGTTATCAGGCTGCTAGTCGTACAGAATCCAAATAAAACCAACAAACAGCTCACCAAGTTATCTTCCCGTGAGTCTCGCATGAGCAGGAACAAATAGAAGTTCAGTGCATGCATAAACATATCATGCTTGTCCAACCATGCTCCCTCATTCTTCAGCGGACTATGTTCAAACGCTTTGACCTCAAACCTCCAGATCGACGGCACAAACGTCTTTAGCAGCAGCGGACTTGTAAACGGACTCCTCACTTCACCAATTGAACCATCCATAGTAGGCCCATGCGTCCGCATCCTTTCCATATTGTCTGCCCTGACCTGATCCAGCTTCACAAACGCCCGTTCCACTGTCCCCTTAACCAAGTTGACCGCTGCAGCTCTCATGGACTCGTACGGACACTTGGACGACACCAGCTGCTCCAACAAATACATCTTCACATCATCCTGACACGCCTGCACCAACCGATCCAGTCCCTGGAAACAAAAGAACCGATGGCTGGCCGAAGAGCTCGTCGCCGCAAACGAAACCATGACCTGGAAGATCTGAAAAAGTCCCATCCGATCCATTGAACTATCCATGGAGCAATAATCCAGCACATCCATCTCGAATCCATCGATAGGTGTTCGGTCAATAGCATAGAGCAAAACCAAAAGAGCTTTGTCCGCCATCGGAAGCTGGGTCTCCTCGTTGGTTAGAAATCCGCTTGCCAATCCTCCTGCTGTAGTAAAAACCCAGTCCTGAGCGAGCGTTAGCGGAAGTGTGAAAATGGTTGAAAGTTGAGATGAGTTGATCATGGCATAGATCATGCCCGAGACCAAGGTCGCGATTCCTGTTTCCGAAAGCGGGTAATTATCTTCGATGAGCGCCTCTTCATCGTAGCTGTCATCATCCTCATCCACTCCTGTCGAGAATACTATAAAATATAGGAGGCATCCAACATTGGTTAGACAGTGTGAACATGCAGTCAGACAGAAAAGATATTTTCGATAAAGAATCGTTATTGCTTACCTGGCGTAGGTTTCCAGACAAGTAGGTCCTCGATTGACAGATGACACTCTGCACAGAGATCCTATTTTTCCCAGTACAAACAAAAATGCCGTATTAGAAGGCCCATCCCGCTAAAGCAACCTGCTTAGATTCAACAAAAAGATATGTTCCTACCATCATGGTCTTTAGATGACGCAACGTAGTTCCTGTATCCTTCTTTGGCAGTGGTGGAGCATTTGGTCCACGCGACGAAAACGCCTTGTACTTTGGGTTCGTGTACTCAAAATACGAAGATGCAGCCTCCATCTCCTCTGGTGCAACCCAACGATCCAGTAGCAGCAAAATTAGATACACGAGTAAGTAGTGCTGGTTGTTTCGTTCGTTCTCTGGTGCGGGACTAAGTCTCAGACTGAAGATCTAAGCGGAGCAGAGTAAAAACGTGAAGGCCAAGTCAACGGTTGCTAGACACGACACATAGTAATATCCTCTTCGCGATGTACATTATCAGCGCCGGATGCGTACCTGTTGTCCGTCCCAGAATTCCACGATCTTGTGTACCAGATCGCAGACTGTAGCCGATACTCTCTCTTCGAACGCTCCGAACACATCCTGGTCCTCTTGTACATGTTGTGCGAGTGCTGTCGTGGGCTCAGCGGCGATGTATTCCCTAATGCGATGTATCGCCTTGATTGGCCGTGAGAGCGTCAGCACCGCGTCTTTCAGGAAACGCGATAACTTGGTTGTTTTTATGCTCATCATCGCTAGTAAATTAGGATTAAAGTGTGTTAGCAGAAAGGAAAAAGGCCTTGATGAGATGGATATGGAGCATCAACTGGTACTACTGCATTAATCCCCGCGCAAAGTCGCGTTCGTCTACACTTACCTTGCAAAAGAGTGCTCATGTGATTGTCGAAGAGAGCAATGGCCTCGGAGGCGGCCTGGTGATCCAGCAGGACATCGTCCCATTCGACTGTCGAGAGGATCTCTTGGCTTGAAAGGAAAGCTTCCCGGGGGGTCAGTTCTTCCATGTCAGACATCGCGCAGATTCAGCAAAGGACAATGGAGAGCTCAGTGAGCGAACGCGTAAGTGGTGCTGGGCATAATGAAAGGGCGGGTTGGCGCAATGGGCTTAAGGGCTTCAATGTCTCCGCCGCCGCCATTGTTACACAAAGCGCGGCGAAGCACAAACTGTTCTTGTCCCTGAGCATGGCCCTCAAGCTCGCCATCACCGACACCATAATCATCATCGCCAACATCACTTTACTTCCCATAGCTGTTGGGATTGCATTTTCTGTCTACCTTTCCCTCGCTCCGCGCTCTTACACGCTTGCGTACACAAGTCGGTATGGTATCAAGGGAGGCCATTGTTTTACGAGAGGAAATGCAAGAGACTTTTGAGCATGCCAAATTTGTTACAGATGGCGACATGGCAGTGCTCATTTTGACCGATGATGGCCTTGAGGAATAGGTTAACTATGTCTGATAATGCTTGTGTTACCTCGTTCGTCTTCGCTGTCTTATCCTGCTGAACATCACTTACCGTCGAGACATCGTGCTGGACGCGATTCCCCAACTCCAGAGCCAGCCGTCGTCGCTCTTCCAGAACAGGCTATGGACACAACGGAAAGTATATGCTCCATGTTCCAAGCAACTAGCGCTGGCCATGCCTCGATAACAGACATATCAGGCTGATTTGTGGGTTACATACACTGATACTCATCCAGTCAGGAGTCACTAAACATCTCTTCAGAGATAGGGTATATTTCCGACCTCACCCTCAACACTATGAACACCTTGAATAAATGCGAGCTCGTCCCATACTTAGCCAGCACAGCGCGACAGTCCTTTAGCACTACGTCCAATTTCATACCTCGTACATCCAGGTAGCACTGTCCGGCCGCCAGTGTCCAGATTGCGAACTAGAAACGATTCGGTGTCCTGAAGTCTTCCCAGGTCCAGCTCAGTGATATCCTCCAAACCCAACCCTTTTCTTCGGAAGCTGCATGATGACCATCCTAGACTATCCCGATTAGAAATTTCTCTATTTCTCTTTCATATTTAATCCCCGCGAGGAAGATGCGAGATGGAGCTGTGCTAGGAGTGGATTAAATATTAGCCATGAGAATAGTCTCGACATCTTTAAGGCCATCCTCCATTATCACCACTGCGGATCAAACTAATACAATATCGCTTTTGCTTCTATTTTTATTAGGCTTGTTGTCCAACGCTATAATCTCATCATCTTTCCTTATTGCATGTTCAATTAATATCCGAATCCGAGTCCCACGCTCTTGCCCTTGTTTTTCTGCTGCCGGATCTTCAGTCCATCCTGAAACTGCTTCTCCAGATCCCGACTGACTTTCCGTCCCACCATACTATCGATCGCAGAATCCTCATTCGTATGGCTGGAACTAGAAGAAGGAAGGGAGCCCAATGAACCGAATAGTCCCTTCTTGGCTGGGGCTGTTACTGCCGCTCCTGATCCGTCCGCGGTAGTGGTACCTGCTTTCTTGGCACCCAGAAGACGGAGGAATTTGTCGTTCTGCTTCTCGTTCCCGAGATCGGCTTGACTCCAATCGTTCCAGCGTTTCTGCGCAGGGGCGGCCTGAACTGGTGCTGGTGCTGGTGTTGATGTTGATTTTGCTGTAGATGATGACGCCTCTTTTTTGTCGGTCTTGTCCTTCTTGTCCTCCTTTTCCTTTTTTTCCTTCTTGTCCTTCTTGTCCTTCTTGTCCTTTTTCTCAGCCTTGTCCTTCTTCTCCTTCTTCTCCTTCTCCTTGCTGCTAGTCTTGTCGTCTTTTTTTGCCTTCTTTTCCTCTTTTTTACCAGCATCCTTGTCCTTCTTCTCGGATTTCTCCTTCTTGTCCTTCTTGGCCTGCTCCTCCTCTGATGTAGTTTCCTTATGCTTTGCCTCGCTCTTTTCCTTCTTGGCCTTCTTCTCCTTCACGTCGGCGATATCGGCGTTCTTTGCGACTTCCTTATCCTTCTTTTCCTTCTTCTCAGCCTTATCCTCCTTTTCCTTCTTTTCTTTCTTCTCCGCCTTATTCTCCTTTTCTTTCTTGTCCTTCTTGTCGGTCTTGTCGGTCTTATCGGTCTTGTTCTTCTTGTCTTTCTTTTCGGTCTTCTTGTCTTTGTCCTTGCTCTCCTTCGCCTTCTTCTCAGATTTCTCCTTCTTCTCAGCCTTCTCCTTCTTCTCCTTCTTCTCCTTCTTCTCCTTTTTCTCCTTTGGGACCTTCACAGGCGCATCTTCCATCTCTATCAAACAAGAATAATATTTTTTAAAGACATAATCAGTTTAATTAACCTGCTAGTTTGAGACTCCACAATCGATCCCAATTCTCCTTCGCTGCTCTTCTCCATCCGGTCGAAGTGCGCGAGCTGCACAAACCTCCTTCCAAATCCATTCTTTTTTTTTTTTTTTTTTTTTTGGGACCCGCCTGCAGCCTAAGAAAAAAAAAAAAAAGAATTGACTTACCCTCAGCTGTTCGCTTCTTGCCCTTATGGTCTGCCATGTTTTGTCTTGGTATCAATAAAAACTCGTTCGTTCGTTTGTCTGAACTGGCGGTTCCTGAAGTCTTGCGGAATGAGAGAGCGTTTTGTTTGAAAGCGATGAAGTGAAGCTTTCAAAAAAAAAAAAAAAAAAAAAGAAAGAATAGCGAAATCCCAAGCCACTAGAAACAAAACAAGACCTGCACAGCAAAATCAAGCGGAGGGTTGTCTTCTCTTTTCAGATGGCTCAAAGATCACAGGCGCTTGACTTCAATTGATAGCTGTAGACGGGTATAAAACACATGTAGCTCATAGCAAAGTATGCAAGTAAAACGCTTTTTGTTTTTATTTGCATCGATAGGATAGAAAAATAATGAAAAAGAATAAAGGACAGCTCCTAGAACAAGTTTCCAAGGCTCGAGTCCTGTGCAGACCCCTCCGTGTTCGCAAGAATCCGGTTCCTCAACACTCCACATCGGCTCTCCAGAATCGACAGGAACCGGTTCATCTGGTGCGCGCTCATATGTCCCAGAATGTCCGAAAACTTGTTCTCGTCCATAATCAAATTGCCCGACAACCTCTGTGCAATTGTCTGCTGTTGCTGTTGAGGCTGAGGCTCCTCCTCGCTATCACTCGAGTTCACAGCCATCAACGACTGGGCCTGAAGAGCCGAAGAACCACTCAGCTCCTGCGCCCGACGACTCATCTCCTCCGTCATCGACTCGGCCGACACAGACACAGTATCCTGTTGCATTTTCTCCACAGACGATGTAGACCCACGTCTGACCTGCGCCTCAACCTGCGCTTGAACCTGCGCATGGAATAGCGCCAACGCCTGTGCCTGTGCCTTGGCCTGATGCGCCAAGTTGCCTCCCCAATCACGACGGCGACGCGTAATCTTGGACTTGCGCATCGTCACGGGCCTCGCGCGGTTGTGCAGCTTCGCGTACAATCCGCATGCATTGCAAATCGGCTCACCAGCCTCGTTCTTGCGCCAGAGCGGGGTCTGTGTCTGAGAACAGTTTGCACACTCGATCCCTTGCTTGGCCGTCATCAAGGGTGGAGTCGTCTTCTTCACACTTGGTCGAAGAAGCGCATCCGCGTACATCTTGGTCAAATCAGGCAGCAAACGGGGCTCCTCTGAGTCGCTCTCAGACGACGCGGACGATTCAGGTCCCGAGGGTGAAGAGGCACGGGTTTCGCTAGAAGGGCGACTATAGGGCATGGCACTCAAGCGGGGATCGACCAAGACGCTTGGCAACTTGTGGCGAACGTTCAATGGGCGGTGGGCGCCGTACTGCTTGTAGTAAAGACCGCATGCATTGCAGAGCGAGTGCTTGCGGTCCGGAGTCCTTCTCCAAAGAGGGGTCTGGGTCACATTGCAATTGAAGCACACAAGCTGGCGAGAAGACGCCTTGGCGTTGTTTGAGGTCTTGGCGGGGGAGGACGCCTCAGGGCTGGGGGATCTCTCTGCCATGACGGATGATGTAGAAGAAGGCGAGGAAGGGCAGCGGACACCCTCGACAGTAATATCATGATCCTGCTCCATGTTCTGCTGTGGACGAGCGCATTCATCAGAAGAGCTCTCTTCCTTGACCTCCTGAATCTGAGCAAGATAACGAGCGAGGTTCTCAGCATCGGTCTTCTTGGTCCTCTCCAACACCTGGGCTTGGTGTTGCTGCAATTGCTGGATCTGAAGCTGGTGCTGAATCTGAACCTGGGCGCGATATGCCTGGTCCTGGGCTGTGAGGTATGCATGAAGGAGTGCTGCCTGTCGGGCTGTCTCCGAAACAGAGGGCTGGTTCTCGTTAGAGCTATCCTGCGAGGGGAAGATCAAGGAAGGCGAAGCGGAGACCATGGACGACGAGGGTTCGAAATCATGGAGGGTAAAGGCATCGAGGTCCGGGCTGTGCTGGGACGAGAAGGACTGGAGGGAGAGGACGGGTGAGTGCGAGTCGTCCGAGAAGGAGGTGTAGTCGAGCACGTCCTGGTGATGGTGGTGGTGGTGGTCCGCCAGGAGGTGGGTGTTATCCATCCAGGAACCGGCAGCGGAGGCCGTTGCGGAGGAGGCGGTTGGTGCGGTATGGGCGGCAAACATGGCGATTGGTCAACGTGATTGCAAAGAAAATTTTTTTGTTTAGAGTTCAGGAAAGACTTTCACGAGGGGGAGATTCGGAATAGGGGGAGGGGGAGGGCGCGAAGAAAAGTAAAGTGGTGAAGTGGGTGGGTATCTTAGGGCAGTTGACTGGCTGTGGTTTGCTGCTGATGGATAATTGGCGCTGAAGACAGTGCGATTTGCGATGGAGGTCGCTGGGTGTTGTTGGTATTGTTGGCTGAGTGGTTGTTTAAAATGTGCTGGGGTTCGTCGAGTATGGGGACGTGGGATCAGTCTACTTCGCGACCAACGTGGCCGCTGGAGGTAAGCCAAAAGTATGCCATTGTATATGAATAATAAATATAAAAAAAAAGAGGTTGAAAAGAAAAGAGAATCAACTAGAGTGCCTGTCTGTTAGGGTCTAGTGGACGAAAAAAAAAAAAAAAAAAAAAAAAAAGAAGTGGCCTTTGGAATAAAAAGAAAGCGGGTGGGGAAAGGAAAGAGTAGCTGGGGCGAAGGCAACAAGAAGAGTACAGTTGAAAAGAAGTTGATGATAAACCCTTGTGAACCCTGCTTGTCTTTCTACTTGTTCAGTGAGAAATTACAAGTGGACACAGAAAGGTCGGTGAAGAAGCCTTTGGGCGGATGGATGGGTGGGCAAGAGGGGATGCGGGTGGGAGTGATGATGAAGAAGCGGAAGAAGGAAAAACAGCGCGGACGGGGGGATGAGCCATTTTATACGCCCGAGAGAAGTCCTCGGGTCCAAAAGATAAGGAAAACCGTACACGATAAATACGTACACAACTGTTTCTTGGGCCCATCCATCATCATATTATTGGGCCCTCCAAGCAGCAAGAAGCTCCAGCAGATTTAGTTCAACCTAATCCTGCTCCACTGCTACAGCTGTGCCTGGGGGCAGCTTAGCCTCTGCAAGGGACCGGGGCGCATGGTACCACACACTCATTTCACTCGGCACCTGGCCCATCCGTGTCACCGTCCGATATCCCATCTGGTTCGCCGTCACCGTCGTCAACCGCGCATTGTGCCCCGTTAAGAAGATCCTCATGTGCAGCTCCGTCATGTTCAGCTCCCTGCGGGTGGGTACCGAGCCAATTGATGATGACGACGTTAAAGAAGAAGAAAAAGATGATGCCGGTATCTCTGAGAAGATCATGCTCTCGCTCTCTTCTTGAACACTCAATTCTGCATCCGGCCTTTGTCCCTGCTCTTGACCTTGTCCAATCGCCTCGCCAGGTTCCAGAATATCCTCGATGACCTCAATCCGAGGAGGCCCAGCTGCAAAGACCCCATACTTTTGCGCCCAGTCCGAAGCACGAACCCATCGCTCCCTAATCCTGACTCGCTCCCCCTCATCCTCAACGTCCTTCTCCTGATCCTCCAATGGGTCATGGATCATAACATCCCCTCGCCACTTCTCCTCCGCACCACCGATAACACTCAAAATCGACTTGAACCTCGTTGCTGCAGTCCTCGACATCACCAGCCGCTCCCGCCCCTCAAAGATCTTGGCCAACAACGGCAACAACGGCTCTTCGTGCTCCTGTTGAGCCTGTAGCACCAAAGGCGGGGACGTAAATAGACCCGGATCCGGTCGAATCGTGTGACACAGAAAGCTGCTCAACGCCATCAAGGTTGTGATATCCAAGTGCAGCGTCTTTGTAAACAGTACCATATCATCCACGCTCTCTGGGATCGCAAACGGCGAAAAGGCAGGATCCAAGGGTGTGGATGAAACGGCTGCGGGGGTGGATGACTCAACTGGTCCAAAGACCACTCCCACGGAAAAGATTTCGATCGTGCCATCCGAGACCGATTGGGCGACCCGCCCCACATGGACGGATTTGTCGATCATGGCTTCGAGAGCGGGGCTTTCTCCAGGAAGAACCCCCGCGAACCTTAATGTCACCCTCGGACGGTGGTAATAGTGCAGTCGGTTCTGGTCTGCAGCGAGGACAAGACTCCTGGTCAACAGGGCCATGTCCGGGTGCGTATCCTTACTCACATGGACGGGCTTCCTGGCGCGAGTACGACTCATTTGCTCTGGATTACTTCTATCATCGTCGTCGCCGTCTTCTCCGTCCTCGTCGTCCTCGTCCTGATCATCATCGCTATCATCCTCCATACCCGCAAACTCATGAATAAGACTCCAGACGCTCCCAGCATTGATCCGAAGCCAGCTCTTCCCGTGATCGGCAACCACATCAATCTTGACCTGAAACGTCTGCTCGTTCGACAATCCTGTGGAGAGTGGTCGAGAAGAACCCGACAGCTGCATGATCTTGCCTCCTTGCTTCCCTTTTGAATTCTTGTTGCTCTGTCCATTGTTCTTCTCTGGAAGGGCCTTGAACTTTTCAGACGGTTCGATGACGGTGAAAGGATCTAGGGTATAGGTAAAGGTCTTCCTGACCGCGACTGGGTTCTTACTGTGGATCAATGCCCATACGAGCGACTTTAAATACGGCACGTTCGAGGACGTGATCTGTACCGGCTTGATATCTTCTACGGGTGTTGAGGCCACCTATACAGGATAGAAAGCAACATCATCCGATATAGTGGTCAGCGCTAACTCGATTCACCTATCCCGCCCAGAGCATGCTCTGTTACTTCAGGGCTCCGCCGCACATGAGCGATTGAGGGGGAGGGGGGATTGGGTTTGCTCTTGGGATGAATGAGCAGTACCTTTTCCAAGAACTTTTGCTCAGAATGCAGCGCCGAAGTCATCTTTTGCAATCCGTCGACCTCGAGTGTCGGATTCGCCTCCTTCCATGTCTCGAGACTCGCGACGATGCCGTTGCATTCCTGTAGAAGTGCCTGTGCTCGTTGCAGCAATTCCATCAGGGATGTTCGAGAGTGAAATGAAATGAAATGATGAAATGAATCTCTCTTCCTCTCTCTCTTTCGTTCCTTTTTTTTTTTTTCTTTTTGGCCGGTGGCGGAGGACATATATCCATTTGTATCGGCACTAGTTATTTTTGGATCGCATTCACAGTGCTACCCTTCTTTTGGTGGCAAAGGATCTACACGTACAACAACAAAGCGCCCTTCGCCGGCGATCCCTTTTATTGCCTCCCCCTGTTTCAACATAATCTTTACGTCCAACACGGTACATACTTTGTTTTCATGGGCCATGGACGCGTATCCATCCGCAACCGAGTAGTTATTTGCATCGTTGCTCTCTATATGTTATATTGTTTTGTTGTTTTTGTTGTTTTGTTTTTTTAAACTGCTTTATGTCTCTGTAGCGTAGCGGGCAATAGCAGGGGGAAAGGAAGAGGAGGAGGAAGAGGAGGAGGAGATAATAAAGACCGTAGATCGATCTAAGAAGGGAAAAAAAAATAAAAAATAAAAAAATAAAATAAAGAACGAACTACAGCGGTTTCCTGCCATAGGTAACATACACGATTTGATGTGCCTTGTACGAATTCGTCTCCTGATGCATCGCGCTGACGATATCCTGCACCTGTCCTTCATTCATCCTCGCCGTCTTTGCCAGGTGTGGTTGCACCGTATCCAAGATCGCAAACATATTCTGCTTCCACAGCTGTCCGACCTTCCCGCCCCATTCGCCAACCGGGATCGCATACTCCTTCACATACACCTCCTTGAACCCGGCCGCTGCCATGAGTCGATCCAGCGATCTCACAATCGACGGGTCCACATTCCGTACCGCCATCGACATCCTCAGTTGCTCAAACACCAAATTCGTCTGTGGCCCTGCTCCCTGGATCGTCACATCCGATTCTACACATTCGTAGTATCCTCCGGGCTTCAGTACCCGGTAGGCCTCCTTCATCGCCTTTTGCCAGTGCTCGAATGTGAATCCGCAGGTCACGTTGCGTTGGAAGACCACGTCAAAGACCCCGTCCGGTTGAGAGACCCCCTGCAGAATATCTTCGTTGTAGAAATTACAGTTCCGGGGAAAGATCGCTGTTGGGTAAATGGGCGAGATATCCACGCCCACAAAGTTGATCGTCGACATATCGGTTGCCATATCCTACAATGATTCATGAAGATGAGAAGAAGAAAAAAACGCACGCGTTTAGCATATGACACTTTAGCTGCGCGCCCTTGCTGTCTCTCGCACATGGTACCAAAACACATAATAAAATAAAATAAAATAAATGGCCCTCAAGGTGCCACCATACGACCACAAGAACGACAACAGCCCCTCCCTTCCCCAAAAAATAAAGTAGACGTGGTAAGACGTGGGGTTGGGCAGCTGTTTATCGCTCGGACCAAACTGCAGCATACACCTTTTGTCATCCTAAAATGAACGCCTCATAGAAACATCCGAGCGCCCTAATTCAGCATACCAAGTCTCCTCCGTGCGCTGTTGTTGTTGTTGCTGTTGTTGTTGTTGTTGTTGTTGTTGTTGTTGTTGCTATTGTTGTCGTCGCTGATATCGTTGATACAGGACCGAGCGTCATATGGGGCTGCTACTTGGTCCATCGCCTCTCGGACCCTCGCTCGCCTTTTTGGTTGCATTTGGCTTAGTCAACAGAAATTCGCGGGAAAAAAGCGTCCGTCCAGGATACGACAGGTGATGTTGGGTTGCCGGCTCAGTTGACGATGACACATGCAAAATAAGGGTCGTGAAGACAGACGAGACAAAAAAAAACCCTCCCTCCCTCCCCCTTGAATACGAGAAGAAAGTACACGTTCGCGCGCACGCACATGCACTGCTCACGCACAGCCGGCATGTGTACGGCTTCAATCTCCACAAAAAAAAAAAAAAAAAAAAAAAAAAAAAAGAAGCTCATGCCATATCTCGCTATCCCCCTCCCTCCAATCCATTTGAGGATATCGACATCATTGCACAACCACCAAAAAAAAAAAAAAGGCATGGATGCGTAATTGTGTCCATGTGAATATCAAATCCAAATGCTATTAGCAATGTAGAACGTACCATTGTCCACGTAGCAGGTCCACAGCCAAAGTCGATTACACGTCCATTGTCCGGAATAGGCACATGGATATTCTTGTCGAGGGCCGCCTTGAAGATATAGTGCTGCATATGAAGTCTACATGGGAGCATCGGAAAATAATAAATATAAAAATAAAAAAAAAGGTGAGCGAGAAAGTACAACGAATATGAGCTGTTGAGTACGTTCGGCTCCCAAACCAGGGAAAAAAATGGTGGCGCGAAAAGTGGATTCTCCATGCACCAGAAAACATGAAAAAAAATCAGGGGTACAGACCAATCTCCAGTCATGGCACTATTGCTCTCCCTGCTGTAGCAGCAAGCGCCGACCGACAGGCATGCACAATCGTGCGCTTACACGCAGTAGGCTCATCGCCTCGTGCAGATTCTTTTCATGTTTGTGTGCCTCCGCCTCTTCGTGTATAATAAAAAAAAAAAAAGGCAAGTTACAATACAACATGTAGGGTGTAGAAGAAGGAGAAGGAGAGAAAACTAGGATGCGCCATGGTAGTACATTGTCCGTGATAGTCAACCATTCTTTCTCACCCGAACATGCCGTCCAAATGCATATCCCACCCTTGTGTGCAAGAACACGAGAGCACGACCATGAGCGATAGCGCGCACATGCCATTGAATGAGCATAGCAAACATAAAGAGGAGGGAAATGTGTACTACAAGCACATTCGGATAAGAAAAGGAAGAGTGATATTACGCGCACACACGCAGGACAGCACATGGCTGATCTCATACTACAGGACAACACGTCGAGTCAAGGAGCTTGCCCCATTCTCTCTCTCTCTTTGTCTCTCTCTCAATGCTACATGCGATGTATTTATTACGTGGACGCGTCATTGCAGGCAAGAAGGGGAAAAGATGCCAGCAAGAGGAAACCACATGATAGATAAAGAGAGGAAAGATAAAAAAAAAGGCTTGCCTGCATCGCGCGATACCGATTATGGATGCGATGATGATGAAGGGAAACTTCGGGAAGGGAAGATGGCGGAAGATTGAGATTCTATGACCAGGAGTGCGTCCCCACCGTTTTTTGTTGTTTTTTTTACTCCAGTGGATGCCAACCCCCCTCTTTGTCTTTATCCCGCACTAATCCAATATTTCACACATGCGCCTGAATGAATTACAACCTGTTTGTAACATAGCCTGCGCGTTTTTTCTTGCGTGTGTTTGTTTATGTTTACCTGTCAACTTCCTGGGAGTCATTTGGCAACATGTAGAGGCTGGATGTGTTGTGGTAACGGCGACCGTTATGCCATTTGAACTCATCCTCGCCCTCCTCCTGATGACTTGGCAGCTGCTGCGAAGGGTGGTGATGGCTGTGGCTGTGGGAGGCGGAGCCATGACTCGAGCTGGACTCAGTCCTATTGGAGGAGCGTCTCCTGCTCAATGCCTTCTGGAGCGACGAGGAATGGCTGCCGTTGCCGTGGGTGGATGGATGTGGTGAGGAACTGCTTGGCTGACGATCGAGTGCGATGCCACTGTTATTGCGCGAAGAGTATTTGCTATTATTGCTGCCACTGTAGGTCTGATGTTGGCCTGAACTTCCTGCGGAAGAATCCTTGGATGTACGCGATGACGAGTGTGATGTTCCCATGGTTTATATTATGGATTGTGGCCGAGTGAATTAAGATATAGTAAATGGACAGGTAGAGAGGTAGGTAGGTAGAAAGATAGAAAGATAGATAAAGAAGTAGAAAGATATACGAGTGAGAGATTGATTGTATGTATATGTGTGTGTATGTGAAATTATGTGTGTGTGTGTGTGTGTGTGTGTGTGTGTGTGTGTGTTTATACGTGTCAAGTGGTGCAGTGGAGTATGCGGTCTGAGTGTGCAGTCTTGTGTGCAGTCTTTAGTGCGAAATAGTGGAGTGCTGAGGAAGTGGGATGAGAGATGGCAGAGATTCAATCCCAGGAAAAGAGAAGGAGATGCAGTTTCGAATGAGGGGAAAGAGAAGAAGAGGAAGAAAGGAGGGAGAGAGAGAGTGAGAGAGAGAGAGTGAGAGAGAGAAAGAGTGATAGAGTGAGAGAGTGAGAGAGAGGGAAGTAAAAGAAAGTGGGGATTGGGTGAGCGGGGTGGGGGAAGAGGAGGAAACAGGCGAGTGAGTGAGCAGAACGAGCGAACAGAATAAGAAATAGGAACAAGGTTAACAGCAACGGCAACAACAACAAATACCGAACAGTCAAGTAGCTTCAGTTACTCAAGCGAGCGAATGAATGGGATGGGGTAAAGAAAAGAAGGACGCGATGTTTGTAACAGGCAATCGCTTCCCTGTTTACAACTGGGAGAGAGGGAAACTGGGAGGGAAAAAAAGGCGAGAGGGATGTTTAGGGATTTATATAAGAAATAAAGTAGTGGATGGGGTGTCCGTCTGTCTGCAGACAGATGCAGAAAGAAAGAGAGAAGGAGACAGAGCAGAATGTATTGTGTATGGTGTGTGGCAGCGAGTGGAAGAGGGCCTGAGAGGGAAAGGGGGAAGAGAGCGAGAGCGAAGGTGAGAGTGAGAGTGAGAGTGAGAGTGAGAGTGAGAGTGAGGGTGAGGGTGAGGGTGAACGAAGGGGCAAAGGAGGAGGAGGGGAGGGGAAGGGGAAGAGAATAAGAGAATAAGAGACGGCAAGAGAAAGAGAGAGAGAGTGCAAGAGACAGAAAGAGAGTGAGAGGAAGAGAGAGAGAGTGAAAGCGACGTGTTGATTGGCCTTGCTTGGATTTGAAAAGCGCGCGAAGAGAGGGGAAAAAAGAGAAGCAGCATTGTGGCATGAAACCGTCTATTCTGAACGAAAACCCACCGAATATATAATAATAATAATAATAATAACAATAATGGCAGTGGCAATGGTAGTGGTAAAGTAGTAATAGTAGTAATAATTATATGGTAGCATCAATAATAACAATGATAGTGATAATGAAAGAGAGCTCCTCCCCTCATCACTCTCGACAATGAGGACCGATGGAGACATGCAGCATCGCTCATCAGCCTGGTTCGACCTCATCACCATCCACGCGAAAAAAGGGCAAAGGCGAGAGGAATATATACGACTGAATACTTTACTTTTATGGAAATGATATCGATGGAAGAGTGCAGACAAAACAAAAACTCATTCGCCCTCTGAGATACAAATATGCACATCACCATCGACAAGGACAGGAAGAGCTGCAGTAAAACATGGGCATGCTAGGTACCGTCAGTGGACTATGGACCATGGTACACGGCACGCCATGCCATCGTCAAGCACGATGCACTCATACATGTCAAGGACATGCCAAGTTACACGCATCCGTCAAAAATGAACTGTTTGATGGACAGTATGCATGCATCGCTCTCTTCTCGCTTCTCACAATATTTTGTCCACTTATTTTTTCTCTTCATCGTCGCTCTCGCTTTGCTTGTGCTTTTCTGGCTCTCAACACTCAAACGTGCAAAAAATAATGCACAAATCGATCCTCATTCAGCTCAGTAGGCAACCTACAACAGGCCGCTCTCGTCTCTTCGCTCTTGTTAGCTCTTATATTTTTCTCCCTCCCATCTGCTGCTCAGCTCAGCTCTGTGCTGCTTTTTATGGATCTACTGCTGCTGTTGTGTATTTGTGTGTATTATTTTGGCGGTAAATGGAGCAATACTTGAGAGTAATGAAACAAAGATGCATAGATTTCTCCAGTAGAGCGGTACGAGATTGCGCCAAAAATCAATGGGGAAAATGGGGGTTTGAGGTCGAGGACGACGCGCGCGACTACGCGTTTGAGTTGAGAGGGACCAGGGAGCAATAGCGTCGAAAAGAGACTACCACCAATGGTTAAAGAACTGCTGATCGCCACATCTGTTTGCGCGGACGGCCGTTGTTGGTGGTTACTGGTTGCTGGCTGTCGGCTGTTGGCTGCTGGTTGCTGCTGCGTCTATATTTGGGTTTTTGGCCACCAAACAACGGCAGCTTGACATCTGAGGAAAGGGCGAATCAACGTCCCCCACAATGAGCGCCCGACGAATGAAGCTATTATATTTTTCGTTACGGCTGCGCTCCATTTCTATCCTATCACAAATACACTCCCTCTTGACTAGACTAGACTAGACTAGACCAGACTACTGTACAACACTGTACCACCAATCTTACCGCGCATTTTCCACATCTATGCATCTATGCAATTAAAAAAACACGTCCAGAAAGGTATACTGTCATTCTAAAGCCTCTACACCAACATCCCATGATCACCATGGTGTCTCCTGCGCACCACGTTCTATCTCCCTTCTAGCTATCCCGCTCCTAAATCGTCTATACATGGCTCCATGGCTCTATCTCCTCTTAGCCACGCTACTGCAAGATCAAGACCAGTGCCAGTACCAGAGCCAGGGCAGGGAACCGCACAGGGACCAGCACCAAGAGAGGTCATGCATTTGCATTTTGCAACGTATGCATCTGCCCCTAATCTATCTATGCCTTACTTTTCAACTTCAGCTCTTTTTTTCGCGACTTGTCGATCTCTACTTAACTGTCGATTGTCATTTCCTTCCCCTTTCTCCTGGCATTGCGCAATCATCCAGCTCAACTGCCCAGCATTCCGCACATCGCCCTATCCATCATTTTTTTTTTATTCCCCCATAACCAAACATTACCGATCGCTCCTCTTTCTCCTTCTGCCCTTGAACCCCTACTTTCGCGTTTCTTGACTGCCCCTTACCTGCGATTGTTCTTCATTGAGACGTGCGCATCGATTAGAAAATCAATGCCACAAGGGTATTTTACTATCTCTCTCTCTCTGTCGATACTGTGTCAGGCTGTTGTCAATGCTTCTTGTACCACCTTTTCCTCCCTACCTTGGGGTTCAGCTTATTCTCCGTGCTTAGCATTCGGCAGTGCATGAAACAATGTACTATTTGAAAAGTAGATTGTATTGGCCACGTAAGTGTGCGTGCTGCGCCCGATGTCTTTCTATAATCGACTAATGTATCTTCGAAGCTGATATTCCCCCCTCCCCTCCTTGAGTCCCAGACCCCTTTTCCGGCCATAAACATCGGAAGAGAACACGCTTGTCTTTTGATCTTGACTCTCCCGAGGAGAAACCAATGTCGGATAGTTTAGTTGAGAACTATCTTGGGGAAAAGAAGGACGGCAGCTTACGTGTGCGTTGTATGCGTGTGGATCACAGTCTATCGTAAATGCACACGTTTAAGGTAACAATCAACTATTAGTGCTGTATAAAATAAAAAAAGGATACACAAAGGACTCCTGAGTTAACGACTTGTTCAGTGTTTTTTTTTTGTTTTTTTTTACTTGCACATACACAACAACGTCGCTGTTTTGCCCCTAACCTTGTGATCAGTCCATGCAGGTCGTAGGAACTCTTTTTTTTTTTTTTTTTTTTGGCTCTGCCCAGATGCGTGTATTTTCTTTACGCAATTCAATTGAGGGAGAGGGAGCATACATATTTTATTTGAGCCCTGGTTCTCTTTTTCCTTTTTCAAGATGGAAAGCAGGGCATGCATGGCCTCGTCGCAATATACCTGGATGACATCCATCCCGTTTTCCGCTAAACCGTTTTATTTTACACAGACACCAAAGGACAGCTTCATGTTTGAGGAATAAGGTCGGGATGGTTGGTAACACTGCATGCATGTAGGGGTGCGTGCAGATCAGTAGACGATTGGTGCCACCCAGGAAATAGCCGAATGAAGGGAGAACAAAGGGACCAGGAGGCAATCTTTGTAATAGTAATAATAATAATAATGTGCGATGATGCATACAAAAAAGAAAGAAAGAAAAAAAAAATGTTTGGTTTGTGTCCCGTACCGTCAAACGCTGCAGTACAAAAAAGTTTGCGACCTTGATGCTCCTCTAGTCTATGCATGGCATGTCGGTCCCCCTTTTTTTTTTTTTTTTTTTTTCCTTCAAGATGCATGTTAGGATCAGGCATGCTGCAAGAAGATGCAGTCTTTTTTTTTTTTACTATGCTCCACAATACACCACACAGACACGCGCCGCTGTGATCCTCCTCTGCAGAGAGTTCTTTGGAATGATGCAGCTTTGTTTGCGTCATGGAGGAATTTGATGATTCCATGTCCGTGGTCTCGACCTCTCCCACCATCCCTGGAGAGTTTCCCTTCAGCAGGTCCTGGGGACGCGTCGTCCGGGCTTGGCGATGGCTCGATAATTGTCTAGTTGTTAATTAAACCCCGAGATCGGGGACTTCTTCAAAATCATATTTATTATCTCTCCACTTTATGGTTCATGGCGTCCACCCTCCCCGAGCGTCTTTCTCTTTTAAAAAGGACATTCTCCTCATTTTTATTTATACTCCTTTGGTACTCACCGAATGGCCACGCGCTTGTTCGTCCCTTTGCAAAATCCTGTGATTCTTCATCATAAACATCGCTTGGATAGCGGCTACGGTCATCGATAATCCCCTTGGGTGTAAAGTGTCTGATTGCCCATCAACGAATGGCTGGTTTCCCTTTTACCATCCTTCGTACCTGGAGAGGATAGCATCCCCTGCAGAAGGCGTCTAAAAGTAGTAGTAGTAGAATATATTGTGAAAATAAAGAGATGCTATCCTCATGGATCACTTCATCCGTTATTAGTAATGGGATCAAGAGCCAGAGCCCTTTGGTATCCAGCCTCACCATCGCCAATCAAACCCGGTGGATCAAGTCGAAATACGGAAGACAGGAATGTACCGAGCTGAATTAGTATCGTTAGCGTACCGAGGTTGAAATTAACGAACTCTGTCCATTTTTTTCTTTCGGTCAATACCACAGATATCTACAAGTCAGGCAGAGTAAGTAACATGGATGTCACTTCAGAAGAACATTCGGCTGAGCGACGTACTGTAAATCAATGAAGTATTTCACTGGGACTCTTTAATCTTTTAGTCCCATGCTGTGACCTCGAAGTTGAGCTTACCAGGTCCTGTCGTTGCATGCGCATTATGCGGATGAAGAAAGACGAGTCGCTGTCGGATTATTTGCAACACATCGACAGATTAAACACTACAAAAATATTATCCTAATCGCCAGGATGTTTGGCGAGCACGTTTTGCGAAACCAGAATGTCAAAAACGTGTTGCTCTTTGTTGTTTCTATGCCTTGCAGTTAAGGGTAAATCCAGGCGGCAGCTCGGCATACCTATACCCCACTCTCGATCAGTGGACTCCATGTCATATTGTGCGTATTCTTTTATTGTCTGGGGCCTTTTAGTGTTCATGAGCATTAATCTCTAGCTATATCCAGATATGAACCCAGTTCATTCGGCGGCTATTCCATAAGGCTCTCCTCTCTTCCGCAAGGGAGGCCATTGCAGTGTGTTTACTGTGGACTATGGAGCCGGTATCCGGGTTATAATGTCCCAATTTACGAGCCTCGTTACCCAAGAACTTAATGATGGGAAAATAATAGTATCCCACACAGAACACCACACCTTATCCGGCCACATTGATGCAGGACAGTTCGTTGTTTCCTCGCATAGAGAACAATTTTTAGATTGGAAAACGCGAAATGGGCTGTTTATCCAACTTTGGATATTCCTAGTGGTGGCCTTCTACTTGCAAACATGCAACTGTCTCATTCAGGACACACTCTCTTGTTCATCTCGTCTTTACGCCGATACAGTATCGCTCCGTCAATATGGGTGTGGAATAAGAGAGAAAGAAAAAAAAAGCCTTTTCCACAGGATAGGTTCATTCAACTCAATCTAAAACTATGTATCCCCGACTAATGGGACGTTTCACAAACGATAGAATCATTTACGACAAGCAAAAGATAATATCGTCTAGGAGTGCCTGCTGCATATTACTCACTTTATCACTATTTCATCCAAAGAGCCTGATGATGGGTAATTTTGAATACAATAAATTATAGTGCACGAGAATAGTGCAGGGTGTGGACTCGTGGTATAGATGTTGAAGCGCATTGGCTGGGAGGCAGAAGCTACACGTTCTCAATCGTCACGGACGTCGTCGTTTATTTTTTATTTATTTTTTTTAGTTCAGATTTGTAGGCGGTGAACCGTTATTCGTACATCGAGATAAGAGAGAATTTGACGTGTGGTGGTATGGAATCGTTTACAACAGCGATCCGACCAATGTATCCCCCAGGCTGTATAAACAGCATGAATATTACAAGAGCAAGACGACTGTTTCTGTATTCTATGAGCTCTGATGCACTTTATCGATGGCTAGATACCTATCCTACGGTAGCAGTTTTACACCTTGTCCTCCTTGAGTAAATTATAATATACCGAAAACAGCTTCAATTGCTCGATGTTTGCTGTGCCAGAGAAGATCTTGTTGTTTGGGTACATGCTCAGGGGGGGTTTTTTTTTTGCATTAACTCTATTTTGGTTTATTTTCCAAAAGAGTACATTTCATTTCAGTCTACCGACGAACCTCTGATAATAGGTTTCTCCATCCTAATGCCCTCTCCCTCTTATCGAAGTAGATAATAACACGACACGAGGAGGAGGAACATGAGCAACCAGATTCAACTCCGTCAACATGAAACGCCGTTCAGAGCCACTGCCCGATGAAAGTAACCGCCATCACCACCATTGCCATTACTACTAGACTGCCTCAGAACAATAATAAATATGTAGCGATGTCGCGCTACTCGTCATAAGCAAGAGCAGCTCTCACCTGCGGTTGTAAATGTCCGGATTTTTGTTTTGTTCGTTCCAAGCATACTTCTTTTTTTTTTTTTTTTTTTCCCTACGCCTATGCTCCTACACTACTGTCACTCACGCTCATCGGCTTCTTCCTTTTTTTGGGGGGAGTTGAGTTGGGCTGGAGCATGCTCATCAAATCTAATTTTGGGTCGCCACGTTTTTTTTTTTTTTTTTTTTTTCGACGAGAGCACGTCGAAAAAAAAAACTTTCCTGTCGACGACGGCTCCACACACACACTTTCTCAATCTTGAAAGAAAGAGACAAAAAATAATAGCCAGCAACATACATAGCTTTTCAAAGATGTCGCGCTGAACTCTCCTCCTTCCACAGTACAACGTCGAGTCTTTTTTTTTTTTTTTATTTCGTCATTAACCTGAAACCGAGAGCCGCGTGTAAGAAAAAGATGCATGTAAGAAGAGATGCGTCTGCGAGCATTTTTTTTTTTTTTTTTTTTTTTTTTCATATACCACGTTTTTTAATAATTTTTTCTCTTGGGGGAGGGGAGGGGAGGGGGGTTTTTTTTACGCCCATTCTTCGACAACGTGTGCTTGGAAAAGAGAGATCCGACGAAAAAATCAAGAGAGAAAATGAGAGTACTAATAATAATAATAGTAATAAGAAGGACTAATAAAGGAAGCGCAATAGGAATCTGTTTATACAAACAAAGAAGACACCGAACAGGAAAAACACACACACACACACACACACACACACACACACAAGAGCAATCAGAGCACAAACGCGCGTGGTTGGAAGATGTATGTACTTTTCGTGAGCGTCAAAACGAAATAAGGGAAAAACCAATCCTTTATGGGCGTGCTCTGAACTCCAGTGAGTCAAAGACCGCCAGACAGATAGACTA
Source organism: Gamsiella multidivaricata (assembly GCF_025024155.1). Lineage (NCBI taxonomy): Eukaryota > Fungi > Mortierellomycota > Mortierellomycetes > Mortierellales > Mortierellaceae > Gamsiella > Gamsiella multidivaricata. The sequence goes on from NW_026251725.1 coordinate 229,763, forward strand.
GACAGATAGACAGGCAGACAGGATGAACATGCTAAGCAATTTTTTTTTTAATTAAACGGCACTATGACGAATGCTAAAGACGCGCGTGCTACATGCATGGTGTTATTGCAATTGAACACAACGTCAATATCTGACACATACCCCTACCCTCCTCCCCTTTAATCCTTACCCGCACCCTCCCTCGGATGGCCGTTCCATTTGATTGCAGCAGAGACGCGTCGTGTACAGGGTTACGCGACTCAGGGTTGGTTACGCGTGGAAAATTCGAGACCCCGCCCTTCTTTCTTCCTATTTTGGATCATACTTTCAGGGCAACATTCGTGTCCGTGTTTCATGTCGTCGTCGTACAGTGCGATGCAGTGCAGTGTGCCCCTACCCACCGTCCCAAAAAAAAAAGGGGGGGGAGAGACAAGGCACCGCCTTCCATTGGCTGAATCCCTAAAGTCCATAACACAAACACGTCAGTGCCTGTGTCTCGTCTCATTATTACTCATCAAACCCACTCCTCTTGCCTGATCGTCTCTACTCCACTCCACTCCACTCATCACCCCTCTTACCCCTCTCCGCAACCCCTTTACCCCTCCATCCCCCCCCCCCCCCCACCTTTCCCTCCTCAACATGGCTTCCCAGATCCCCTCAACCGTCCGATCCCTCATCCGTTCCTCCATCTCTCAAAACCCAGTCATGATCTTCTCGAAATCCTACTGCCCTTACTGCCTCCGCGTCAAGGACCTCTTCGATGACATCTCCGTTCCCTACAAAGCTCTCGAGCTCGACGAACACGAACTCGGTACCGAGATCCAACAGGGCCTCAAACAGATCTCGGGCCAGTCGACCGTCCCCAATGTCTATGTCAAGGGACACCATATCGGCGGATCCGATAATACGCAGGAGGCAAAGGACACGGGAAGACTCAAGGAATTGCTCAATACGGATGTCTGGGCCAAACTGCCCGAGCCTTGAAAGAGGGAAGACGTTGTGGAAGGGGATCGAACGAATGCTGCGCCGATGGATCAAGTGGGGAGCTGGATAATGGACACGCCCGCGAATGGACTTCCTCCCCTTCCCCCCTCCCTCCCCTCCCTCCATCAAGGATGAGCTGCCTCTTTCCAAACCACCGCATATCATCCATCGGACCGACAGCAGTCCCGTCCTTTCCTCATACATTCCTGGAGTATTTCTCCTCCCCGTTCCTGATAAATAAAAAAAAGTGATTCATATTTCCCCGCATTATCCCTACATAACCGATTCTGAGCACTGCGATCCCCAACGATCTCATGCTATACATTGCCATTCATACATTATTACCAAACATTATCATTCGTGTATGTATGTACTGTACAAATCCGAGTCGGTTTTATTTAAAAGAGAATGCAATGGATAAATGAAATAAAGACACCAGAAAAAAAAAATGAATTAAAAGACTGAGAGAACCCAAGGACGCTCGCCCTGCTTTGGCTGGAGCTTACTGCTCTCCGCAATCGAATCTCCGACCGCCATGCGGATCCTCTCTGGCGTCGCCGGCAACGACAGCGAGAACGATCCTGGGTGTCCATTCTCCTGACGGGCATACCAAAGCGCATTCCTGATCGCAAAGTACACCGAAGAACCCAAGAACAGAGGTGGCTCTCCCACTCCCTTGGACTTGTAGATCGTCTTCACGCTCTCGTGCGTCACGTCCTCAAAGAACGAGATGTTGAATTCCTGTGGGATGCACTGGAAGCCTGGGATCTTGTAGTTACCAGGACCCTGCGTGAACAACCGACCGTTAGGGAAGTACAGGGACTCCTCGGTCGTCGACCATCCCATGCCCTGGACGAATGCTCCCTCGATCTGTCCAATATCGATCGAAGGATTGATCGACCGACCCAAATCCATGCTCACATCTGATCGGATAACCGTATGGCTGCCTGTCAACAGATCCACCTCCACCTCCGAGACCGCAGCTCCCATCGTGAAGTAGAAGAACAGCTGGCCCTTGTTCTCGCCCCACTTGTATCCGAGATCGGGCACCTTGTAGAATCCATTGGCACTAAGGTTCACACGATCAAAGTACGCGTGGTGCACAATATCCTTCCATGGGAGTCCCTTGGCACGGTAGGGCTCCAAGCGCTCGTTGATTTGGTCGCACGCGTCCTTGACCGCCATACCGTTCATATCCGAAGAGGCCGACGCAGCCGTGGGCGAAGCATTCGCGACCTTATCCGTCGAGGTCTCGACAATGTGAATCATGTCCATCGGGATCTGAAGACCCTCCGCGCAGACCTGGATCATCTTCGTGTGCAATCCCTGACCCATCTCAACACCACCATGGGACAGCAGCACCGAACCATCGTGGTAGATATGGATCATCGCACCAGCCTGGTTGAGATGCAGGGCCGTGAACGAGATACCGTACTTGGTAGGGATCAGGCAGATACCACGCTTGCGCCACTTCGATTGCTTGTTGAATTCTTCGATCGCGGCCTTGCGAGCAAGATAGTTTGACTTCTCCTTGAGCTGGTTATAACCCTTGGGCAAGTGCCAGTCCTTGAGCTCTTGGTTGAAATGCGTGAGCTGGCCCTCCTTGTACATGTTGATCTCACGGAACTCTTCCTGCGACATACCAATGCGCTCCGCAACCTCGGTCATGTAAGTCTCCGCAATAACGTTCGCCTGAGGACCTCCGAAACCACGGAAGGCAGTGTTCGAGTGGATGTTGGTACGGCAGCAGCGACCGACGGCACGGACGTTGGGGATGTAGTAAACATTATCGATGTGTCCCAAAGCACGCTCCATGACTGCGACCGACAAATCCGAGGACCAACCAGCGTTCAAGTACAGCTCCGTATCCAATGCCATGATCTTGTTGTTCTCGTCCAGACCAACCTTCCACTTGCCCATGAAGGGGTTGCGCTGGCCAGAGATCGTCATATCCTCGTTACGATCCAACATGCAGCGGACGGGTCTCTTGAGATGGTACGAGGCCACGGTCATGATACAGGACAGAGGGATAGTACGAGACTCCTTGCCTCCGAAACCACCTCCAAGACGCTTGACCTTGCAGGCAATCTTGTTGGCACTGACACCAAGGACGCTGGCTACGACCGACTGGGTCTCGTTGGCGTTCTGGGTCGAGGCATAAATCTCAAACTCGGACTCGCCCTTGTTGTTGACGAGCACAACCTGGGTCTCAAGGTAGAACTGCTCCTGTCCACCGAGACGGGTCTGGCCCTCAAAGACCTTGGCACAGTTGGCGAACGCAGCATCGACATCGCCCTTGACGATCGACTTTGTGAGAGGAATGAACGAGTCTGCAGCAATGGCCTCGTCGATCGTGACGACGTGGGGGAGATCAATGTACTCAATCTTGACCTTGCGAGTGGCCTCCTGGGCGATCGCCTGGGTATCGGCAACGATGACTCCAATGATTTGTCCGACGCAGTGAACCTCCTCCGAAGCAAAGATCTCCTCGTCATCAAACATGGCGGCACCCCAGACGTTGTTTCCAGGGACATCCTTGTGACCAAAATAGGCTTTGACACCGGGCATGGCAAGCGCGGCACTGGTATCGATACTAACAATCTTGGCATGCGCACGGCTGGAGAGGACCATGGCACCATACAATTCGTTGTGAAGCTTGGGCATATCGTCCGTGTAGATGGCCTCACCAGTGACCTGCTTCATTGCAGCAACGTGGGCAACGCTCTTCGACACAATATCGGTCGTCGAGTTCTGGACAGTTCCCTTATCACTCTGGGCACCAAAGGAAAGGTCACGATGGATCTCCTGGGTCAACAGCTTGATGTCGCCGTGATCGTGCTCGACATTCAACTTTTGCTGCTCAATCACATCCCACCAGAAACGGACAAAGAAGGACTTGGCCAGAGTACGACGGTACTCGGGCATGCCACCAGGGGTAGAAACCTCCATGGGAAGATCCTGATCCAACATCTCCAAAGCTCCATCGAGAACAGCTTTGTCACCCCAGGTCTTGCCCTTAAGGAACGCAGATGTCCTCTTGGCCTGGCAGGTGAATGCGCTCATTCCACCGTAACCGAATCCAGTCTCGACAATGGTGTTATCGGGAGCGAGCTGGACACGGATCGCAGCAGTAACAATGGCAATATCGTCATCCTTTCTCTTGGCCTGCTTGAATGAGCGGATGTACTCGCCTGGACGGGTGAGGGGGATATGGATCTGGGTCAAGATATCGGTGGCAGGGTTCAAGGCAGTCCTGCGGTATCCGACAAAGAACTCCGTCGCAGGAACAACACGCGCGGTTGAATCGACAGACTGCTCGGATGAGAGGATGCTGAAGGTCGAGTTGGAGGCGACAAAGACTGGGTTCAAATCCGAGATGGGCGAGGCGGTGGCAATGTTACCGGCGACTGAGGCTGCGTTACGGATCTGGTTGCCTGCAAAGTACTTGATGTTGGCGAGGAAAGCGCGGAGAACATGTGCCTCGTTCTCAGAGACTTTCTCGATGGCCTCCTTGAGGGTCTTCTGGAAGTTGGCGACGGTGACGTTGGCACCGAGGGTGATACCCTGAGGGGTGATCTCAACGCCCTGGAGTTCCGCAACGTCGTGCAAATAAACAAAAGGCGAGTATTCCATATACTTGAACTTGGTCTCGACTCCGACCTCAGTGTTGCCTCCGAGGAACTTGGCCTGAGGATAAGCGGCCTTGATTTGAAGGACCTGGGCCAGCGAGGTGGGACGGAACCATTGAGACTTGCGTCCCTGGAAGTAAAGGGCCTCAGCGGACTTCTTCATGAGTCTGGGAGGGAAAATCAGCTCCTGAGAGGCATCATATTGCTTGAAGAGGACCGAGGGAAAGCGGACAGAACTCTCCTGGGGGATGGTCGATGTCTTTTCGGGCTTTTCATCCTTGCAACATCCGCCATTAGGGCCAGCACCACCGCAGCATCCGCCAGCCTTCTTGCCAGAGGCAGGGGCAGCGAAAGACTTTGCAGCGTCGAGAATAGGACGGTAGCCAGTGCAGCGGCACAGGTTTCCATCGAAGGACTCTTCGACCTCGTGCTCCGATGGAGTGGGGTTATTACGGAGCAGAGCGTAGAGCGACATGGCAATACCAGGCGTGCAGAAACCGCACTGCGAGCTATTTGATTGATTTATTTGTATGGGAGAAAGGTGGGTGAGTACACGGGCCATGCGAACGGACAGAGCGTAGAATGCAGATCTAGGCGGATGGAAAAAGTGGTGCTTACCCATAGCAGAGGGCGATGCGCTCCTGGACGGGATGGGGGTTCTTGTGGTCGCCAAGGCCCTCGATGGTGATGACATGCTTGCCATCGACGGAGCAGAGGGGGGTCAAGCAGGCATTGACGTTCAGATGGCTACACGTTCATGCACGGGATTATAGTATTGTTAAACACGTTTGCTTCGTACGGTATGCATCCATCCATATATGGTCCAGGGGGAGGCAGGTCCCGTGGCCATCCATCGAAACGGCAATGAACATAAAGTTCCCACAACATACCGAATGTGCTGAGTAGCCTTGTCGTACGACGAGACCATCACTGTGCAGGCACCTGTTCATTCCATCCATCCGGGAAACACAAAGAGTGGAATCGAGTTGTTAGAGATCTCATTCACCATCCCCATCTCTCTTTCCTCAGCTGAGGCACGATGCAGTTTGCGCAGACAAATACAGCATCAACAGTCAAGTGTTGACCGGCAATTGTACACATCCTCTCCATCTTGGGCATGTTTTCTTGAAACGAAAACTTACCACAGCCACCCTCGGCACATCCGAGCTTGGAACCGGTGAGACCGACGGAGCGGACATATTGCAGCAGCGTGGTATCGGGGTCGGGGTTGTCAAGGATAATCTCAGTGCCGTTGAGATAGAAGTGCAGCTTGCTGGTGAAGCTGGAGAGATCGAGAGCAGGGGCCATGGTTCGGTATGTTATTGATAAGGGAGCTGTTTGTACAAATCTAGAAGGAGAGGAAGAAGAATGGCGGGGGCAAGGACGTTAAGAGAGAGGAGAAGGAGGGTATATGAACAGGCGGAGAGGAGTGAGGCTGAGAGAGAGAGGAAGCGAGTTTAATACAACAGCGGATCAGCTCGTATCAAAAACGAATGAAGAGTGAGGAATGAAGATGGTTGATAGAGTGAAGAGAAGAGGAGGAGTGGTTAAAGAGAGGGAAGGAGAGGAAGGAAGAAGAAGAAGAAAGAGAGGGAGGGGGTTTCCTTGACCGGTGGTTATATACGAAGAAAGAAGGAAAAGGAAAAAAAAAAAAAAAAAAAAAAAAAGAACACTAGGGGGGAAGTGGGAGTAGAAGGGGCCTCGTTTCTGATTCGAGGCACGGAAATATAAAAGAAAAAAGTGGAGACCCTCTTTTCCTGACAGCACAGGCGGGGTAATTGCATTCAGGCCACGGCAGTAAACAGATTTAAACAGTGCATTCAGGAAAAGAGAGTTTTCCGAGGGTGCACAAGCGCATAACCTTACTCCGCACTGAAAAGTGGGTAACTACCGCAACACATCCTCCCCAGCAGGCGGTGCCAGTGCGTGGATACACCCTGCCCCGCCCCCCCGCAATCGCACCCAAACACACACCCGGCGATCCATTCCTTCTGCCTCCCCTGTACCACACTACTCAGCTGCTATTCATTCCCTCAACTGCGATAAACATGTAACCGATCTGCCCGTGATCGTAGTCTACCCCGCTTCACACCATCCATTAAAAACCGAGAATCCATTTGACCCAACAAGGACTACTTTCACACCCTCTTCCCTTATGTCCATCGTTGGACCTGCTTGCCAGCAACTGTTAACCCCCAGGCAAGTCTTCCATGCCTAGCTTTGTCCTTCCCTCCACTTGCCACCTGTCCCCGTGCACTAGATCACTCGTGCGCTTTTCTCTCGAATCCACTCAACAGCACCGAATCTCACAAAAAATAATTTCCTATTCCATTGAGTGTCAGGGCCCAGGGGTAGTCTAGTGCGGGGATTGGCCCCAGTGCCACTCTGTAACAAACCGCATGACGTTGCGATTGAATTGGATTCAGTCATAATTTATTGCACTCAATATCTCTACTATACACAAAGGGACCCACTTTTTCCACTGTAAGCGTCGCTGAGATCCCTCCATACTCAGCCTTACTATCTCCGACAGCAACCACGTACGCTAGAACGTAACGATTACCTGGATCCAGTACCAGAAGTATAGCTCGACGGGTCTTGAAGATCGTTTAAGAGATGGTTGAAAGACTCGTATTGGCTACCTCGAATGGTATGCAGAATTTTGCTTGGTGTATGTAAACAACCGCTTCCTATGAAGGCCCTAGCGGTCGAATGCTCTTATACTCAGAAAAGAAATAGGGGAGGGTCCCACTTCATCTCACCCTCGGACAGTTGCTTCGCCTGCAGCACATACTATAAAATAATAACGACTGAATAAAACCGCTCCAGTCAATTCCAAAAATGAGGGTAAATAAGGTTCCGCTCATGTTACACAAACAGCAGCACCACCTCTGCGCATCCGAGACTTCCCTTTTGCCGCATCCTTCTACACAAACATCTTCAACGTACACAGCTCCGTAAGCACTGGTACGTGGGGGTACCATTCAATCTCCACGCGATCTATTGAATACGAACACTCACGTTGCTATATATTGCTCCTGGGAAATAAGCCCACCAAGCAATACATAAAAAAATAAAAAAACAATTGTTGTAGTTGCAGAGTTGTTTATGTGCAAATTCATTTCTTCTTCTTCTTGGCATCTCGGACACCCTTGTTTCGTCGCGAAAGTCGCTCGGCCTCTCGTGTAATAATCTCGTGCTATCATCGCAGTACCATAGAAGGAAGTGTACAACACTATTAGTTAGTGGCACTGTGTGAGGGCAATCAGCAGGTCATAAGTCAAAAAGGATAGAGATAAACATGGGTCGCAAATTTCTTCTTGGCGGAGGTAATTATGCTCAGTAGACAACTGAGTAAGAAGATCATAGGAGCATAGTGGAGCTAATTAGGGCCCGAAGCGGGGTATTGCATAATCCCTGATCCAGAAAAGTGTCGCATTCTGACCGAGATTGCAGCCGAAGTGCCATTGAACCCACTTGTTAAAGGAAAAAAAATCGCGACCAATGGACCGATCTCTTACCAAACTAACGTTTCTTCGGGAAGCTAGCTATTATATTATTACCCCAGTGGAAGTAGAAACATGAAGTTCGTCATGAGTAATCTAGTACATGTTCTAGGCCACACATGCGCCTCTTTTTTTCCGAACAAAATAACGAACCTTGACATCGTCTGCATTGACAGTCGACCGCTTGGCGTGCCTAATTTTGTGGGGAGATATGGTTACGATGAAAAAGTCGTCGACATGGGTGAAAAGAAAATTGCGGTGCCATTTTTTTCCTTACTTTGAAAACGTTTCCAGATCCTTTCCCAGTGTTTCTACAGCGCATTCGACAAGATACAAAAGTGGGTTCCCGTCAATCTCGGTATCCTTGATCCAGACGAGTCATTTCTTTCCTGATGTAACTCTACAATTCAATCGGATGCCCACTGGAACTTTACCTGCTTGTGCAAAGACGAGGTCTGCAAGTGACGCCACCAGTTGAGGCGTGATGACTACGTTCAGAGTGATCCCTATCCATTGAAGGCCGTTTATCATTATAACAAATATCAGTGTCCATGTATCCATGCATCATCAGCCGAATCAGTCATGCTTTCAGGAGATCCGTCCTTACTTTCACGTTCGCATATCTCGCCCACGGTGTACCAAATGGCGGCTTTTAGTCTCTATTTTTCCAGCGGCGCAAAGAGATCTGAATCAGCTTGAGTTGAATGACGAATAGGCGAGAGCGAAGGCATCAGCCCGTTCTTTGTACCTCCCGAGGGTCTTCTTCATTGTCACTCATGGTAGCAGCATGGGAAACGAGGTGATGAGCCTTGCTTCGCTCTCGCGCCGAACATAAATGTCAAGTTTGAACAGGCACAGCATGTCACGTGTAGACATGAGTAGCACCCATGAATATGTGGACCATTTGGTTTGGCCATATAATTACAAGTTCAGCCTATAGCTCTATCATAGAATCAGAGATATCGTTCTCCTCGTCCATTTCCGCATCTTCATCCTCCTTTTCGCTCTCCTCCTCCATTAATATCGATAACAGCTTTTCCACATTCACAGGGTTCTCAACCAGCATATTGGGTGAGATATCAATTGTGAACGCCAGGTCTTTGGCCGTGATCGTCGTCGTCCGCTTAGAATTGTGGCCACTATTGTTGTAAGAGGCCTGGTATGAAGCATTGGATGATGATGGTAGCTGTTGGTCTGCTGAGGAGGACGCGCCCTTTGAAATATTGTGCGCCGCCGAATTGAATGGACTCGAGTTATCTGCAGATGACGACACACTGTGTGGCTGTTGCTGCTGTTGCTGCTGTTGCTGCTGTCCTGCTGCCTGTACAAGCTCCCGCTTGGGCACCGTGATGCCTAGCGCCCGATTCGTTCGCAGCTTGATGATACAATTGCTGATAATGCTTTTGATATGGCTCTTTAGGAAAAGAAAAAAGAATGTAGACAACACGGTTGTCAGTTCCACTGCATGAGATACGATTGTTCGTAGCAAACTCTTACATGCAAAAACAAAAAATGGTGCGCACCTCCAAGGCATGAAGCATAAGCTCAACAGCCCCCTCCTGGATACCTCCCACAAGCCCGTTCTCCAGGGCCACGGCTGTCATTCTGTCTTTCATCGATTCAAAATCCGGCAGCTCCTTCGAGTCGAAGCATAGCGGTGCGTTGGCGCCTCTGTTGTATTCCGCAACAAGGGCCTGTTGAGACATTGTTGGAGCCATCGGTTTCGATACCCTGTGTTCCTTCATCTTTTGTTTGACCATCCCGCTATGTTTGTGCTGGTCCTAGTCATAGTCATCATGATAACAGCAATTCAGTTAAAGCAATGTCTTCAATATTGGTATTGTCAGCAATAATAGGTTCGGCAATAACAGGCTCCACGGTTTTGTTACTAGGCGCCCTCCTTTTGTTCCGCATAAGTAGCATACCTTGAGCGCTTTGATCCTCTCTCGCTCAGTCTTGCCGAGACTGAGAACTTGGTTCTTGATTTTCCGCCTCTTGGGATCCTTCTCCTTAAGCAGCTTGCCATCCTTGCCTCTCTTTCCTTTGCCCCATCCAACTGAACCCTTGCTTGGTGGCGGTGCATCCTTTTGCGCGTTATGGATATTAGCGAGAATAAACTGATTGTGAAGCGGGGCTACAGAATCCGATAAAGAAGGAATCAGTTAGTCACAATGATGGCATCGTTCACATTGCCTAAAAAAAAAGACCTCCGTCTCGCTGAAGTTCAATGGAGGCAATGACATACCGTTCTTGCGAGAGAGGTAGAGATTAGCGTAAAAGTCGAATTCCTGTCGATTGAGTTTTCCAGAGACAAAGTCCGTGAGCGCTTGCCAGTAGGACGGTCCGTTTTCGCCGAGCGCCTCCGCGAGCTGCTGTTTGAGCAGGAGTACGTCCTGACGCCCGTCCTTATCGACCGATGGTGGTGGTTGTGTCATTTTCGATGTGCTCGGAATGAAGAAGAGAGGGAGGTGATGAAGTGAAGAGAGTGATGAACGCGCGCACAAGGTTGGTCTGCGAATCTGTTGATTCTGTGCTTGTTGGCTGTCTAAGCCCTCGGGACCAATTTGGGCGCAATTCTCAATCGCGTCCTTCGCGCTCTTTCCCAGTAGGTTTCTCTATCGCGCTTTCAAGGAGTATGCAGACAAGCATTAAATTGACCCTATACACGCATCTATTTACCTTAGTTTCAACGCGGGCGACGCTATGCCCTTTTTTTTTATTTTTGTTACCAAACCTCCAAGGTATCGTTTGTTGCCACGTTCGCTACAACAACCTGGCTGCTGAGCAGTTATAGTCGTTGGCCTAGCAGCGTCTTGTCCAACCCATCGGTTATGCTACCCAGACAACCCCTCACCTCGGACTCCAAGACCGCCCTGAACCAGTGGGACCACACCATCACTACCTCCAACTGATTCAATCCCCAATAGTAATCATCCTAAGGAAGCCACTGAATATTCAAAGGAGGATCTGCTCGAGGGTGTTTAATGGCAAGTACGCGCACCACCTATAGAAATGAATCTTGCCCTCTACAATGCAAGCTTGCCCAATGTAGTTACGACGACACCCTGACAAACGCAAGCTATTCGTGCATATTTTGCACATTCCAAGCAATGTTATCACAAGGGGTTATCTCATTGCATTTTACTAGTTTATAGCGAAGAACGAACCCAAGGGATTGAAGAGGAAGCGCTGCAAAAGGTTGATACCGATATGAAATGCTCTGGATAGATGGCAAAAGTACAATTCGACAAATAGCTTAAGGATCTCAATAAGAATATTCGACAGCAAAGGTCGCAAGATAGCTCTGCTTACCGACGGCGCACCAGGACATGGTGGAGGCGAGAGTCTCGGTCTGACTGGTCTTGACATACGCGGGAAATCGGCACACGAGTGGATCCCAAAGGCTAAGTCTCTGTCCGACAAGATGCGGCCTGCCCAATCTGGAGACCTTTCGGTTCGATGGCGACGAGAAACACGCCCAGCTTTCTGATGATTGCGCTCAATGGCTCGTCACCATGGCTGCAGATCCGTTTCAATCTTATTCTTCATCGGCTATTGGACCTTATGAAGTTTCAGGAGTAGCACTTAATTTCCCCTTCAATCAGTTCACCAAGACCGGCCCGACTTTACCCCAGGAGGTGACTATTGAGTGGAGCTCTTCGATACGTCTCCATCTAAGCGGCGTTCGACTCGAGAGGGGGGCTGGATTCGAGTGAATAAAGGACTTGACTTTGGAATACTGCGGGAACTTTATGTCGAGAAGAGCAACTTTTCAGTGCTGCAGCTCGAGGCCATGATTGAGCCGATACCTTCGAGGATAAATCCCTCCTTGAAATTGAATATTTACAGTGGTCGGTCAGACATTATGAAATGTGATGTTGCCATTTGCATTAGCCAGAACACTTGGTAAGATGGCGCCAAATGTCGAATTACAAGATTTTTCTGTATAAAACGCGCCCGCTGGACAGCTTCTTCTTTCAATTAACCCGTCTTTGGCTACTTGATCGCTGTAGACCCTGTAAAACAGATGTTGCTTGCTCTTTGAACTTCATGCTGCGCCCAAATCCATATATCGAGGTGCGACGATAGTGAGAATTATCGGTGTGCAGAAAAAGGCTTAGAGAGACAGAGAAGAATGATCTTGAGATGGAAATAAAAGTGCCGAAAACATATTCCACGAAATGAGAACGCTGAATCGCGATGGGAATGGGAAAAAATCCTATGATTATGGCGACAGCGATGGGAGCGAGGATGATGGCGAGGGGAGGAAGAAGGCAGGGGAATGAACATGTTTGCTGCATCGCGACCTTTGTGTAACCTGAAGTGTGGCCAGAATTCTCTTATTTTTCACCGGTAGGTGAAAAGCTCAAGAAAAAAAATATATTCACCGTGGTTAACCGCTCACCGGTGAGAATCACTACTTGTATCCTAAGCAGCCTCAATTTCGTCTGTACCAGTTGGCTGTTTTCCCTCTCCAGGACAGTATGCGCAACACTGCCTCTGAGATCGAAAAAAAGCACAAGGTAAGTTGAAATGCAAGATCGGTCTATCATCAACGATATGCTAATTACACTGTGGGATATCGCCTTGCGATCGATGGATAACGCGACTTCCTCTGCTTCTCCTCTTCTCAGCTTTCTAACTCGTTGAAATACGTTTCTAGTAATCATCATATATATCGGCCAGGTACAGTGTTGAATCGGCTCAAAATTCGCAATGCAGTGTCAGTAAAAGTAAGGCACCGGTACCTAGAGATCGACAGAAACCTATCTGGAAACAAGTTATGTGTGGTCTTGAGCGCATACTGTCCAGGCGGTGAAGACAATGCTTGGACCGGGATGAGATTAGGCGGGGTTCAATTTATGGCGATGATATGAGAATTCAGGCAAAGTGAAGAATCGAAAAACATGGCTAGTCCTTGTATTGTACGTTCTACATAGAATGAGATACGGATATAGTGCACAGCAGGTTAAGTGTACAAAAGAGCTCTTTTATTGAGCTTGTTTAGAGGAATGAGAATCGATTATTTCGAAATGATATTTAGGCCTTGGCCTTGACCAACGAGCCACCGTCCACAGGAATCACAGCACCAGTTGTGTAGGCACCGGCCCTTGAAGCCAAGTAAATGCAAGTAGCCGCAACATCCTCAGGCTGTCCAATGCGGCCCAATGGAATGTTTTGAACAATCACATCACCAAAATCTCTCAAGGTGGCAGCCATCATCTTGGACTCGAAGGGGCCAGGGGCAATAGCATTACAGGTGATGTTGCGGTGGCCCAAGTGACCAGCCAGGACACGGGTCATCTGGTGCAAAGCGGCCTTGGAAGCAGAATAGGCGTAGGTCTCAAGTGCAGGGATGTGGATACCGTCGACGGAGCCAATGTTGATGATCGAAGCGGGGGTCTTCTCGGTTGCTGCAGCGTCTAAGAGGGGCAACATGGCCTGGGTCAAGGAGAAGACGCGCTTGAGGTTGAGGTTCATGACCTTTTCAAAGGCCTGGTCAGGATAGCTCTCAAGAGGTGCGCCCCACTATTAGGCATTATCAAAGGATGCAAAAATTATTAGCATTGCTATGTAGACAATGGCGGGGACGACTGTCACGTAGCGAGCCAGTGTCTTACAGTAGCACCGGCGTTGTTGACAAGAACGTGGATCTCTAAAATAAAAGCACAAATAGAGAGGAGGCACTTCAGACGATTGCGTGCTGGTTGCTGACTCAAAAAACAATGTGCCATTGCACAGGAACGCATCCTGATGGCAACGTCGCTTACTGGACTCGCGCTTGGACAATTCTGCGACCAATCTCTTGACCTCGTCCAAGCTCTGGAGATCGGCTGGGAGCGAGATGCACTTGCCGGGTCCGACCTTAGTCAGTTCCTCTGCAACCTTATCGCAGACGTCAGCTGAGCGGGATGAAATGTAAACCTTTGCGCCGTTGGCGATGAAGCCATGGGCGATCATCAAGCCGATTCTAAAGTGTCGTTGTTATATTGGGCAAAGTCATCAGTTGAGCGATCGGATACCAGCCGAAAGGAGAGTGATACAGCTCAGCTGGCATGAGAGGACCCTCTTCGCGATATTGCATGATCCACTGATTGATGCAGAGCGTCAAAGGATACGAAAGAGATGATCAAGAGGATCAAAGGAACCGTTACCATGATAAGGAGAGACAGATTGGTATAGTACAGCACTGAGTGTTGCTGGTCGTTGCACACTTACCCTCGGCTGCCACCAGTGACAAGAACGACCTTGTCCTTAACGTCGAAAAGGGAGGAGGAGTGCATGGAGGACATGGTAGGCTGGCAGAGTGAATGGAAGCTGGCTGAGGAAGGGATTGCGGGGAGAGTGGAGAAACGAATGCAGGGAAAAGGAATTGTCTAGGGGTGGAGTGAGGTTGAGCCGAGTGGGGTTCGGCCCCGGCGGTTTACACGTGACCGATCAGATTTCTCCACATGTTTTCGCCAATGAACGCATGGCCCGGGAAGTCAACGTTGGAACTCAAAACGACTAACGCACTCGCTGGTCGTTATTGGTCCATGGCGCGCCGACGCCCCAGTCAGCGTAGTGCCCTGAGCAATCGAACAGATCAAAAAGGGATCACAGAAGTATTTTAATACGTGCCTCCAGCCAGGCTAGCGAGTACGGGAACCAGAATTAGAGGACAGGTGCTAAACAACGACAAGTGAGGAGTTGATGTGCCTTGAGAAAAGAGGATGTGCCTTGAGAAAAGAGGATGTGCCTGGATGTCATATCAGTGTTCTTTTATTTCGAGCATCTGTTATCTCACGGTGCCAGAACAATGTCCCTTTCCTCGTTTCCATATCTTTGTATCTTTAGAATAAAGCGTTCGCTTTTTTTAGTCTCTCTTGAAGGAGTATGCAGAATGACCCCCTTGCAGGAACGAAGAAAAGGAGCCATGAGGACTCTTGTTTTAGCCACTCGCCGATTGTCATGCCGCAGGGGAACGTTGGGTCCGAACGGAGACAATATGGCAGTGTCCTAGAGAGGAGAACTCCTTGTTCCATGCCCCTTATAATCGAGGCACAGTATACATTGGGCGACACTGGTACTGATAGAAGCCAGCAGCGGAATGCCATGGAGCACGTAGAAGGATACATGTAATAAAGAGAGTGCCAACGGCCTCACTCTGCATTCTTTGCTCAGGGACACAACCTCACTTTTTGGCGCTCATCGATCACGCAGCTCCTCTCATTCCTCATTGTCATTCGGATCCCCGGTCCTCGTTTTGTCGATTCGCTTTCTGTATCACCGTAAGACTGCCATACTAAGATTATGGAGAACGTTGAGATACTATCGTTTGCTACCAATGGTCCTTCTTCATCATCCTGGCACTTTGCAGAACCAGGACCGAGCAGTGTCAGTATCAGCACTAGCATCAGCAGTACCATTGCGAGCACAGATCAACACTTGTCTCAGCATCCAGAACGCTCCCTGCAATCTTCCAGTCCTATCACACGACTTCCAGTCGACATACTGCTCTACATCGCCTCCCTGCGGTTCCTAAGCTGGAACGACATTGTGCAATGGCGTGCCACAGCATCGGTTTTCTATCACTCGATCCCTTTACCCTATGCAACTATGGTAAATCGCACTCTTTATCCACTGCGAATTAGTTCAATGGTCTTTGGCATGTGCGACAGCACAGCATCACCTTCTTAAACATTGTCAATGTTCCACCTCTCTTGCATATATCAGATCTTGCAGGCAGCGTTCCTCTTCCAAGTTAGGCCGCAGCGTGGGGTACGCGATGTGAATCAACAGCGGCAACAACAACAGCACCATCAGCAAGATCAATACACGCACGCGTATACATCGCGACTACAGTCAAACAACATACATTCTCTCTACAAAGATCAGCAACTTCAAGATATCGTCGTTCGGTTGACCCGGATATTGACCCACCCCGAGTTCCAGCCGCACCTGATGCGCTCCAGTTATTCATTCCGCAATCAACTGCACTCTTCTTTTCACTGGCTTGATCCAACACAGGAGCCCTATTCCTCCGAAGAACGAACCAAGAAACCAAGCAGGATGCGCAGAGATATGCAGGATTACCCCATTTTCATCACAGGCAATCCTCCGGATCTTGTACGCCTCGCTATGGAATTTGGACATGTGCCGTTTATCGACCACCTACTTCACCGAGGATTCCGACCCCGTAACCTGCCAGAATATTTCTCGCTTATACCGTCTCTCCCAGTGGAGACCTCTACCAACCAACTGCCTGGCGATGGTAAGCACAGCGGCAATCGCAAAAGTGGATGGAAGCGAGCGGATGGGAGCGAATCGCAAGAACAAGGTGGCAGCAGGAACAATCGAACGTTATTTCTGAGGCGATCTCTCGAGTTGAACCAGATCTGGGAGTGCATGCGCCTGACTAACCAGGAGCTGGTGGATGCCTGCGCTCGAGCCGACTTGGACGCTGTAAGGAAGGTCTTAGATGCCACGCTTGTACGACCCCGCCCTACTTTGGACGGGGTACCCTCAACTAATTCGCTTGATTTTGACGCTGAGCCAACGTCAAAGGCGAGGGTCGAGGAAAAACACCGACACGCAAATTACGGTACGGAGCCTGCAGCCCAGATTTTGGAAGATGAGTCTCTTCTCATGTCAAGCCCTGGTATCGCATCCTCATCTTCGGATCGCTATCCCGTCTCTCTATCCCTAGATCCCATTGCTTCTGCTTCTGGACATGACGATACGCAAGAGAATAGCGCTGAAGTCCAAGACGACGCGTTTTCTTCAACACCAATCTGGACAGCACCGGCAGCTGTTCATCGATCAACCATCTTTACGACCAGGCCAAGAGTGGACAGCGACAGCATTCAGGATCAACACCATTCTTCCGACAGGACTTCTAGTCCTCTTCCAAGACCAGAATGCCCAGAGCCGTATCAGCATATGCCATGGGTCGATGGGCGTGCCTTGACAGGTGCTCTTTTGGCCGTTTGTTTTCGACGCGATGGGTACGGATCCGAAGAAGCCGAAGGTGCGGAAGAGAGTAAGACAGTGCCGATCGTTAATGAAATCCTCAAGTACGACTGTATGCTCACGGCACAATCGCTCGGCCAGGCCGTCCTGGGTCTCGCCTATTCGAGGCCGGCAGGGGCACTCAAGAGAGCTTCTGAGATGAGACAAAAATCAAATCAAGGACAGGAGCAGCATGGCCGAGGACATTCTTCGCCATCGACTTCATTCTGGTCATCATCAAGTCAACCAGAGTCGACTTCTCAGCGAAACAGGGCGCTCATTAGAGATAAGGATGTCAATTCTGGTCTGAGTATTATGAATCTTCTTATGGAGAGAATCGGGCCCCGCGAGTGGTTAAAGCTGATCAAATATTATCTCCAGCGACAAGCGTTTGAAGACTTAAGTATAATTCTGGATATATGTCCATTCAAGGGCCCGCAGCTCGAGGTCAAGGTTAAAGATACCGAAAATGACTTTCATCCATACAAGACTATCAGAAGCCAGTACGACTATCGCCGACAGCAGGCACGGGAGTTGATATGTCGAGAGACAGGAATTTGTGGCATGGGAAGCAGGTTAGGTCACTTCAGCGGGCGAGGTATTGGTCAAGGCTCGTATAATGTCTCGGCTACCCTGCACGATTCGAGTCGGATCCTGTTTACTGGAAGCGGGACAAGATTCACTAGTAGCTATATGCTGCCACGAGGAGGGTTCAGAGGCATTGGCGGAAATACTAATGGGAGCTCAAGCTCCGTGGGTTATAATGGCGGCCAAGGCGCAGGCTCAGTAGAGTCCCTTACTGCAACCGATGAGAGCAGTCATCAAGACACACAGGCATTGGAAGTAGACCATCACTTCAACTCTTCACTGCCACTAGGTCTATTTCCTCAAGACTTCCGCCAGGAGAGCCAGCAGAGCCAGCAGCGGTCTCCTGCAGGAACAGACCTGGCGTTGGGTGCAGCAGACATGGAAGAGGAAAGCGCAGTCGAAGAGGACATGCCTATGAATATGAATCAAGAGCTACTCGACACTCAGGACCCAAGTCTCGCATTCGGTGGCGTTGGTAGTAGCACTACGTCCAGCTCTCGACCAGGGCCCGGCATCGTCGGCATCGCGGTCCAGGCGCAAGCACCCGATCACATCCTGAGGGCTTTGCTTAAGCTGGGTTTCAGATTCTTCAGTATCTGCGATCTTTCCATATCTGAAAGTCGCCATCCGCTAGCACTTCAATTTCGACAGCAGGAAAAAATGAATCGCCAGCTGATCGACTTTTGCATGGTACCGAACACAGGATCTCCTTCTGAACCAGACACAAATTTACTCGACATGAAGGGAAAGAAGAGAATAGCAAGAAAGCGAGATGATGTCCAAGATGAGATCCGGTACGATATAGCAGACCAAGAATACCATGTTCAAGCGGTAGAAAAATTTCTTTACCCAGCTGCCAGCAATCCTGCTCAAGGATCGGTTTCCACTCTCGCACTTCCAGCTCATATATTGGATTTAAACAGCGACAACCCTGGCTGCATCAGCGAACAGAGGCCATCCGTGATTATCGCCTCCACCGCGACCGCTGAAGAAGATGTCGGGACTGACACCGATTCCACTGGCTTGATGGTCATTCGCGAGCCAGCGCTAGCTCAAGTATCCACTTCAACTCTGTCACTTTCCAATCACCTAGAGTTCGTCTTGCCTCCTATGTCTCTTGGCGAGACCTTTGAGTCAGGCGCGCCCGTGACAGAGTTCCCTGACCAAATGATAAGTCCTAGTCCGTCTTTGCAAGTTCCATTTGATCCATCGCAGTATCGCATGAGCGAATATGCGAAGCCGATGTCTCTATCCACCCGAAAATCGATGCTTGAAGCTAGGAGCATCAGCGGTTCAAACTTTGCTACTATAGATCTATCCTCGTATCGCGGATTTGAGATCATGGGCTCAGGTCAAGAGGGAGCATCGCCAACAAGCATCTCATACCAACAAATGATTAACGACACGACCAGGCGCAGAGTTCACGAGTGCCTTTCCTCCGAATATATTGATTTGATGACCGTCGGCATTTGTCTCTATCAAGCGTGCTATCACCAAAAAGAGGTTCTTCTGCGCGCTCTACTGGAACATCGACTCCTTATTGCTCAGGACGCTTTGGCAGGCGCAGTTCAGGTTGCAGCATCGGTCGGATGGAAACACGGACTAGAGATACTGTTGATGGAACATGGGGACATGGAAGCAGAGGTCGATCCAGTGGTAACGATGACGAGCGAGCATGCCCATCATGGGACATCAATGAAGTGGGACTACGCTACCGCAGCGCCTTTGAACCCAGGGAGAAAGAACGAAAACATAGGCCTTCCACGCAGCCTTGATATGCTAAGAGGAGGATTAGAGATACCCAGCGCTGATGGGTTTGAGGAAACCCTTGGTGGAGGGCATTGTCGATATCAAAGCGATAGTAGTGGATTGAATTGGTTTAGTAGCCATGATGGCAACGGACAAGGAAGTAACAATAGTCGCGATATGGTTGGGGGCGTAGGCGAAGGCATCGCAAGGGAGCCAAGACAGTTATTTGAGATCCGTCAAAGGACTAGTTTGAATGTCTCGCACCGGCCCATATTCCCTGATAGGCGCTCATCGTCCGCAGCACATGTTCCTGTATGGTCACTTCTGGGTCCAATCACCCCTACCGCACGCTCCTCATCTCTAGGAGTCAGGCTATCCACATTCTTGCCTAGCCTTACCGCATCCAAAAAGGCCAAAAGGCAGGAGCGAAGTAGTGATAAGTGCAAAATATCAGCAACAGAGCCGCTCCAGCAGGACAACGTTCAGCTTCGACAAAAGTCCCAACCAGCGCTACTTATGCTTTCAGCATCAGCCCTCTGGTCGCTCCCTAGCGTAATGACCCAGCGCAAGAATCGAAATGCGGTGATAGCACTCATGGCAGCAACGACAAGGAACGATCCAAGTTTGGTGCGGTGGATAATCGAGTCCTTTGCGGATATCAAGATCGTACACCTCATGCAGGCCCTCGTTATTGCCTGTGATCGCGGGCTTATCCGAGTAGTACGAGTTCTCGTTGGGAACTCTGCGGTGGATCGCGCTGCCAAGGCCAAGAGCAAGAGCACAGGAAATCATGCGCCGAGGCTCTTGTTTCGTTGCTGGTTGGCGCTTCAGTATCAGAAGATTACCGAGACAACACTTTCGGGACCAGGGACACAGGCCAGTGAATACTCCCAGCAGAGGTTAAATTCGTTCCCGTTCATTTTTCTTATGGAGTCTTCCCCCATCTTTCGATACTATTACCAAACCCTCAACACACTTTCATCATGTCTTTTCATGAACAGAAAAGGAAGCATCTATCGCAAAGCTCCTTCAACAGCCAATAATATCAGCAGCTCAGCATCGGAAGGACCCAGTACCAGCTCCCACCCGAATGCGTTCACGAGTCCAGAAGCAGCTCCGCCTTCACCCTCGCGTCTCCATCGACGGCAGCAGCAGCCTTCATCATCATATTCGTCGATCGTACAGCTACAACTGCCTTCAAAGCAACAACAGCAGCAACGTGTGCGTACACGGCCACGGTCACCTCAAGAGGTCAAACATAAGATCATTCGTATCATGCTCGAGCCCATCTTGGAGACATTCGGCCCGATATCCTTTCGAAAGGCACTGGACAGAATGCCAAGGGATTGCTGGTGGCCGCTGGACCACGATGTCCGCCTGATTGCCGATCAGGAGGCTAGGACATCTATGATCGCGATTGCGACAACCATGAAGCAGCAGACAAAAGAGCGGCAACAAGGCACACGGGTATATGGATCGGGGCAAGAGCACAGTTCGGAGTTCACGGAGAAGGATACCATTGTGGCGGAGATAAGTGCTGAGGGACGCCGTAAGGAAAGTTGGCATAGGGTTGCAGGACAGCGCTTTCGACAGTGGGTAGTGGTACGAAAGAAAACATCGAGTACAGATCAGGCTCTGTCGCACAGCGAGAGCTGCGATGAGAAGGTCGAGGGTACGCAGGGTACGCGCAGAGGATCAAGGTCGTTCTTTCGATGGCTAGGTTTTGTGCACGGGTCTACATAGTACACATAGATAGGACCCATGGTGCAACCTGCATAAAGCACAACACTCCGTCCAGAATAAAGTCAAGGAGCAGGTCTGCTCGTAGCTCAGTTGGCACATTTGCGTCCATAGGCGCGAGAGCGACTTGCAATGTGCCTGTACTTCTCTTATTTCGCTCACATCAAGTTGGTTGTTGTTCGCATCAAGTTGGTTGTTGCTCGCAACCAGCAACACAGTATGCGCTACAGCAGTGGCCATGAATCGGACAGTTTGATAGGCGCATCGACGACCATCGACGGACCATTGCAAAACGCACGCATGTAACAAAGCTCTTGATATTAGGCCTGAACATTATTAGCAGAGCTGATTTAAAGTATGGTAGGCTACCTATTTGGCTTCTATTTTAGTAACTAAGACCGACATATGGTGCCTTCACTTTGAGTTTGCGAGCCAGTGCGACGGTTGCTTCACTCTTCTTGGTGCTTGAATACTCGATATTTATGTCCAGCCGCCCAACAGGATTCGTGTTCTGTGGCATCAATTCGACTAGGAGCTCCAAGTGCTCTAGCGAAAAGCTGTTGTCTTTGAAATAGAGTGCGGATACTTTGGCCAAAGTACATCGCTTTGAACAGTCCCTATGTACTTACTTAGTGGGTCGGTGGCTACTTACGATTGACTTGGAATCATGACTTTGGCCAAGTATCAGGATACTCTGGCTATCTGGATGTATTACAGTTCAATTGTCGCTTGACTCGGACGATGCGATTAGGTCATTGAAATAATCCTGATCCTCGTCGTCGTCGTCCACGCCCTCCTCTTTCTGGCGCAGACTGCGATTGAATAGCCGCATCAACTGAATAACGGCACCCTATTTGACCATAGCACAGCGCAAAAAAGTATATTATTACCTTGCTATACAAGAGAGTTCTAAGCATAGCAAAGTACTAGCTAGGTACTTACCCTTGATTTCAGGAGAAACTTTGCCACCCTAAGATTCAACTTAAACTGGTCCAAATTTTCACCCAGTGAGTACAGACCGTGGCCCTTTAATATCATCGCGTAGTGGCCACCTCCGAACATAATGTCCATCCTGGTAATCTTCGAGCCTAATTATCAGTGAATGAGGGACGGACCGAAACATTAGTTTGTGTGTAGATAAACTGTAAGCGGCAAGTTAATACAGATATACTCCTACGTACCGCCTGTGACGAATCCGAGGACTTTGGCTCCTTCCAGAAACCTCTTGTTCCAGCGACACTCCTGGGCGCGGTGACGCAGAATGTCCATGAGCTGCCTAGACAGCTTTTCACGACTCTCGCCAATCGCTTTATTACCAAACGTGTCCCACAAATGACCGGACTCCGTAACCGACCAATCGCGTGGCGTATGCCCAAGTGTCCTGATGAAAATGTCTGCCTTGGTCCCCACTTTTTTTCGCGTCGCCTTGACAGGCTCCTCAGGTCGATGGCGATTTTTTCTGCGGCTGCTCTCAATCCCACTTTTCTCACCATTGATGGCGAAGCAATTATCAACATCGTCAACAAGACAACCTAGGGTAGGGAACGCATGAGTCGCCCACCATGCTTCTGACAACGATGTGCCAGTGATAAATGGGTTGGCACTTTTTTGGTACAAGAGCCACCTGAAGCGAGATAGATTGTAAGTATTCACGCCTCTTGCCAAACTGGATATTCACTGGAAGTGGCAGCCACTGCGTGCACTTACCACTCCCACATCAGCTTCCTCACAAGTTCAACTTCGAAGACGATTTCCTCATATGTCGCGGCATCACCCAGATCTGACGCATCTGCGTCCTGTAATGGGTCGTAGTATGTGGCCGTCCTGAGATTCTCTAGCTTAGATTCGGAATCTGACAAATCAAATGTGTCAAGATATTCCTCTACCAAATGGTGCATGGGTTGATCGCTCAACAACAATGCTCTTTCTTCGATGGCTCTCCAGTCCTCGCCCCGAAATGCCTGCCTAGTCCTTTTGTCTCCAAGGTCAATAACGAACGAGTGCATGGAGCTATCGATTATAAAAATATGAATAAAACTGTTCAACATGAGACGCTCAGGCATACCGAATAGTGGCATTGATATTAGCTGAAATAATAGTGGTAATAAAATAAGACTTGCCACAACTTCTCAATGTCCTTGGATGCCTCATACAACGCGTCCTCCGCGTATTTGCCTGATGGCAGCATCCACTTCTTTTCATCCGCCATATCCATGTAACGCTCGCGCAAGCGGTGACGGTCGAATTCAAGCTCATCATCTGTAGGCGATGATGAAGACACAGGATGGGGTTTAGCCGCAGGAGTTGGGGTTGAGTTTGAAGGGGACTTTCCCCATCGCACTGTTGTTGACGATTCTACTTCCGTCGTTGCTATCTCCGCCGCAGAGTTGTAGACCTCCACGCCCTTGACCGTACGCTCCACACTGCTCTTGAGCAGGCGTGTGCTTGCTTCAAGCCCGAGAATACTGGCTTCTACCCTAGCTTTTTTGGCCGCGCGGCTATCCTCTGGCGCTGCCTGCTGTGCAAAGAAGCCGCGTTCCCACTTCTTGAAATTCTTGTCGGACAGCTTGTCTTTGATATGTTGGACTTTCGCACCATTTGCGCCTGTCGACATTCGTCGCAATGTCTTTCTCAAAGCGTCAGTCCCAAGTGTCCTATTACGAAAATGAAACTTTTCGTAAAATGCTTTTGCCGCCTCTTCTGGCGAAGCAGGCACAATGTCCTCCACAAAGAATCGAACTCGTTCCGTTATTTCATCCTTGTCGCCATCATCGGTGTCCTGCCTATTGCTGTTGTTTTTGCTCTCGTGCTGGATAGCAGCCGATATCCGTTTTAAAGGCATTATCAAATAAGTACAAGTATATCGAGTAAATGCAGCTGAATTGAGGCTGAATAGATCAATAGTAGAAGCGTGTGGATGATCTGGTCAGGAAGGAGAGCAGGCTATTAAAGCGTATGCCTGGATGTAGGGAGAGAGAGCTGGAAACGGTGCGCGCAATAGAGCTCGAAGAAAGAAAGTCTGTCAGCGACTGATAGGAAGAGAGTGCAGTAGAGGTTCAACGTTGTTCATGGGAAAGTGAAAATGCGTTCAAAATAGGTCAACGTCACGCACCTATTCATCTCTTTCAGCTCCATCCATCTCCCTTACTCTTCCTGTCGAAATGCGTCTTTGTTGATCGGCATGCACGCGCGCTTTGGTGGATCCAGAGTTTCACGTTTCGTGGTCGTGTGTATGTCGTCCCAGTTGGAAGGGAACCGCGGTCAACATGGATGTATTGATGGATCTGGAACCAGGCCTGGCGGTATCCGCCAGTCTCTGGGGTCACCTGCGGCACTTGTGGACCTGATTCTTTTCTTGCCACGGGTGTCGTCTCCTCACGCTCGAATTCGAATCGAGTCAAGGCTTTGTCCAGCTGAGGTGCCATCTCGACGTTTTTTTTTTTTGTATTCCTCGACTTCTTCTCTTTGTCGAAATACATCTTTGTTGATCGGCATGCACGCGCGCTTTGGTGGATCCAGAGTTTCACGTTTCGTGGTCGTGTGTATGTCGTCCCAGTTGGAAGGGAACCGCGGTCAACATGGATGTATTGATGGATCTGGAACCAGGCCTGGCGGTATCCGCCAGTCTCTGGGGTCACCTGCGGCACTTGTGGACCTGATTCTTTTCTTGCCACGGGTGTCGTCTCCTCACGCTCGAATTCGAATCGAGTCAAGGCTCAGTCCAGTTGAGGTGCCATCTCGATGCCTTGTGTTACCCGCTTGTCCTTGTCCTACATATTCCTCTTCCTCCAGGGAATCGATTTAAGCAGAATGGACCATTTTGTTCAGGTGAAGTTCTAAAGTTCCTTATACCCAAAGCATAGTCCTGCCTTCGTATGCCTCTAATGCTCTAATTGCATTCCTGAACACTCCTCTCATTGCTTTTTATTAATATGTCGCGAATTGAAAGGGCTTTGTATTCGGGAACGTTTGTACTTCACGACATCTGCACTGAAAGTTATGCAGCAGGAGCAACTCTATTGGCGCGTTTCAGCAATGTTGCGGTGTATTGAGCCGATGCGAAGTTTGCTCTGGGCGGTTTTCTGGAAGCCATTATAGCGAAGGAAGCGTTCACGCGGAGGCAGAAGTCCGGACAAATAAAGCACTTGTATAACCGCAGCTCAATCGCTTGATTCCTGTGAAAAT
The DNA here is from genome assembly GCF_025024155.1 of Gamsiella multidivaricata. Classification (NCBI taxonomy): domain Eukaryota; kingdom Fungi; phylum Mortierellomycota; class Mortierellomycetes; order Mortierellales; family Mortierellaceae; genus Gamsiella; species Gamsiella multidivaricata. Next base: position 255,114 of record NW_026251725.1, read on the forward strand.
TATTGTAGGCGCCAGTATTGACATCAGTGCGACAGTGCTACCGCGCCTTTCTTATTCTGCCTGGTCGTGGATACAGCTGTAATATACCTAAATCCTGTTGAACGGCGAGTCGCGGAAAAGGATACCATAATGTCGGAGATAAGTGCTGAGAGACGCCATAAGGAAAGTTGGCATAGGGTTGCAGGACAGCGCGTTCGACAGTGGGTAGTGGTACGAAAGAAAACATCGAGTACAGATCAGGCTCTGTCGCACAGCGGGAGCCACCTGAAGCGAGATAGATTGTAAGTATTCACGCCTCTTGCCAAACTGGATATTCACTGGAAGTAGCAGCCACTACGTGCACTTACCACTCCCACATCAGCTTCCTCACAAGTTCAACTTCGAAGACGATTTCCTCATATGTCGCGGCATCACCCAGATCTGACGCATCTGCGTCCTGTAATGGGTCGTAGTATGTGGCCGTCCTGAGATTCTCTAGCTTAGATTCGGAATCTGACAAATCAAATGTGTCAAGATATTCCTCTACCAAATGGTGCATGGGTTGATCGCTTAACGACGATGCTCTTTCTTCGATGGCTCTCCAGTCCTCGCCCCGAAATGCTTGCTTAGTTTTCTCAAAGACTTCCATTTAGAAGGCATGTCTTGTAGCGAACATCGCTCGGTATCAACGGAATCTTTGGGAGAGTTATCTAGCTCCAGTTCTACCATTGCATAGGACCTTGAATCCAGTGAGGAGGTGCGGAATCGAGATGGAGCCGAAGCCATGACGACGAACCATTGGGGGCAGTCATCAGGAAGCTGTCCTTGGCTCCTATCGCCATCGATCCAAAAGATCTCGAGGTTGGGCAGGTTACATCTTGTCGGACAGAGCCTTGCAGCCTTGGGGATCCACTTGTGTGCTGAACTCCTACGTGCCTCTAGCGAAGTCAGTCTCTTGCTGTATCGCCGGAGAAGATGCTCCAGTTTCTCTCGCTGCTCGTGATCATTGCATCCGTCGATCTCCACCTTGAGCTCGTGTAGGTCTTGCGACAGCTCAATGACCCGATCCATGCACTCCATACCACTAGCTGTCATTTCTTTCGGGTTCAGCAGCAGTGACGTGATACGGGGGCCTACCTCTCCTGCTTTCCCTCCTCCTCTCTGGTCTCTCTATGCCTCCCGTTTCACTTCTAGCTCCACCTGACGCCGTTCCCTTTCTCGTTCCCGCTCTCCCTGGAGCTGATATAGGCATACGCTTCCTCTACCTATTGTTCTTGTAACCTGACTTGTCTTATCAGCGGTTGCTGTTAGATTTTTCTATTTTCACCCACAGTTGCTGATGTCTGGAATATCTCTGTCAAAGAGCGCGCAATCATTGGCTGGAACATCTGCTGTGCGAATGACGCGTCGCGATTCTGAACTCCATTAGAGTGACCAATGAGAAGTTTCAACTACTTTCTGCTCAATTCACTTATTTCCAGCACCTACAGTCTCAAACAATCACCGGCGTTTGTTGGGATTTTCTACGCAAAATGCAATAATCTTATACTCTGAACTCGATGGGAAGCGCAGGCTTCTTTTAATGATGGCTGGAATATCTTAATTTATTTTTTCGCTGGGCCGATTCAAAATAAGGTCTGTTTCAACTGCAGTATGCATCATATGTCGATTATATCTTTGGAAATCGCTGCAAATAGCTTGAAAGGTATCTTATCCAGAGCCGTAGTGGAATGAAAAGAAGTGAAATAAAAGTATGAAGACTCAGACAGATGGAGTCCAACGAGAGGATGGGATGGGACAGTGAAGTATGAAGTAGGATGGGGTTTGAGTGCGAGAAGAAAGAAAAGAGAATAGAGATAAATAGATAACTCCTTGTACAAACTGCCCAATGTCCATAATCGCAATAGCAAGAAGATGGAACACACCGAGATTGAGCTATTGCTTTATATTTCATTTGTTCCACATCTAGGAAATAAGAATAGGTTGCAACATCTAGCACTTGCAGCCCTTCTTGTTATTCAACATCGGGGCCACGTGCGTATGCCAGTAGGCTGGAGGGTCAAACGACTTTTGGGCCGCGTTGACCGTCGCGAAATAAGCTGGGTAGATATCACCATCATACTTTCCGATCGGCGCCTTGATCACAAAGTCGGGGATGATCCATGCATCCACCAGAGGCACCGCATCCTTGCGCAGATCCTTGCACTGATCCAAAAACAACTCTCGAACCTGCTTCGCGTGTGATCCATCGAAATAGCCCTCCTCCAAAAACATCTCGAGGTGTCGCTTCAGTGCAACTGTTCCCATCAATTGGCCAATCTTCACAAGCATCGGATACACGGACTTGCCCTTGTGCGCCTCAATACCACGCTGATACAGGATCAAATAGTAGCGCCAGGCATGAATGTCCGCAAGGCGAACCAGCTCCGTCTGGTTTGCGTTCCAGGCCTGGTCAAAATTCGCCTTGCCAGCCTCCTTCAGTCTCGCACCCAAATCCGCTGCCTTCTTCGCACAAGCCCAGGTCAAAATGTCGATGACGACCTCATGCTTCGAAAGGTCGCGTGGATCCTGCAAATTGACCTTCCCGTTGGCAATGATCTTCTTATAGTCGTTGAAGTAGCTGACCGATCCAACGACCTCCTGCCCTTCCTGTGCCCACTTCAAAGCCGTGATCAAGTACCGTGCCAGCTGCTGCATCATCACCACATTGTCTCCGGCTCCAGTGGTAACGACCCCATAGTCGCCGATCAACCCAGCGATCGCATTGTAGGACGAGTATGCATGACCACCGCAGGCTCTGCGACAAGACTCCAGGATCTCAGTGACATACCACGACAATGCGGCCTTGAATCCTGCAGAAATGCCGTGTTGATCAGGGATCTCTCGCATGAACGCAACGGCGTCCGTCTGAGCATAGGCGGCAACTTCCTCCCACTTGTCCATTAAAACTTTGTCAACAACGTTAAGCGTGTACAGGAACGCAACACCGGGCATCAGACTGGTATAGTGAGTCTGGTAGTCCAGGATCTGCTCATCATGGTTTCCTTGGCGACGGACTGCACCGTATCGAACTGCGACTGTAAGGGCGTTGGACAACACTACCTGTGAGCCGCCCAAGATGGTAAAGCGTTCGGGGATCAGGGTTGCGTAGGATAGAACTGGATTGGGAGACGGTGAGAATTCGCCTTCAGGACTGATGGAAGCCCACCGCATCAGCATGTAGTCGCGTGGGATTCGAACAGCCGTAAACTGGATCCAGCCATTGTCAAGGCCCTGACGCGATGACTTATGGCCGATATCACCGCAGGTGACACCAGGCAGCAGCTTGCCAGTCTTGGGATCACGAAGAGGCACGATGAACCAATTGATACCATGGTTCTCTCCATTGACAATTGTTTGGCAGATAGCAACTATTGAAACGAATTGTGTGTGTCCGTTGTCAAAAAAGTTGTGGCTGTCACTTTAGGATGAATGGGTAGCAGATGCTTGAGCCGAGATTCGCTTACCTGTATGGGTTGCTGTTTCGCCAGACATTCCGATCCACCACTTTGTAGAGGTCAGGGTAGGCGAATGGATAATCCATTCACTTGTAGCATGGTCATACGTCGAAGTCGTTTCCAGTCCACGCAAGTTTGAGGAGTGTCCCAACTCTGTCTGTAATACGAAGAGGTATACCAATGGCAATGGCATCGTTAGGAAGTTCGTCCCGCCAGCCATACAATACAGCACATAGGAGCAGTCCACCCTCCTTGTCTCTCAACCTACCATGGCGAAGCAGCCGATGACCCTCCACTTGTCAATATCGTCCATCCACTTGTCCTGCTGCTCTGCGGTTCCGAACAGCTTGAATGCCTGTCGAAACAGCATTTCATGCACATAGATCCTCATCGAGAATGACTCGGAGTAAAAAGTCATGGCCTTGAACAGTGCCTGTTGCAGGCGCAAGTCCTTGGTCTCCTTCTTCAGTTGGATCATGCGTGCAATCTGGCGCATCGTCAGTTCTCGGTCCTCAGCCCGCGTCAGGTCGTAGTGGTGCCCCTCGGGGAGGCGAAGGTCGGGGTCGCGCTGAACCATCTGGTACGCGATGCTCTATACCAACAGTCGCATTTCAATCGGAGTTTGGGTGCGAGTAGCCAATGAATAACGTATTCGCTACACTGAAAGATAGCACAGCTGAACTGAACATCTGTTTACCATGGCTTCCACGTTCTCCTTGCCGCGAAGAAGGAGCTCGGTCATATCTTCGACCTTGAATGAGGCATTGGCACGCTCACGGGCAAGGTCAGCGGGTCCTGTGGGCTTGTCACTATGGATAGCATAACGCTGAAAACAAGGCTGGATAGAGAGATGGTTCCGAACAGAGACCAAACGGGTCAAGGCAGTTGTTGTGGACGAGTCCATGAGAGCAAAGCGAATCGTTTTTGTGATGTGCAAAGGAATGAAACTGCTGAAGCGGGAATTTGAGAAGGAGTGCTTGATCCGAATTTATATTTCCTTGTACACCAACATATAAACAACTTTTCATTGGTTCCATTGGTGTTCTCATCCTCAAACGGAGGATATGGTCGATAGCAATGCAGTGTGAAAAGAGAGGTTGTTTAATTGTATCAAATAATAAACAGAAAGAGATAAAAGCAGAGAGGGAGGGAGAGAGAAGAGTAGGGTGAGCGTGTAATTGTCATTGACTGAACAAGATGGGTGTTGAATGCACTTTAATATATCTAGTTGCCAGAGATCTCAGCGGCGATCTTGGCGGCCTTGGCAGTGGCATCCTCAATGTCACCGACCATGTAGAAGGCGGCCTCGGGCAAGTGATCATGCTTACCCTCGAGAACCTCCTTGAAGGAGCGAATGGTGTCCTCGAGCTTGACCAAGCGACCCTCAGAACCAGTGAAGACCTGGGCAACGGTGAAGGGCTGGGACAAGAACTTCTGGATCTTACGGGCACGCTCGACAGTCAACTTGTCCTCCTCAGACAACTCGTCCATACCCAAAATGGCAATGATATCCTGGAGGGACTTGTACGACTGGAGGATCTGCTGGGTCTTCGAGGCAGTCTCGTAATGCTCCTCACCGACGATACGGGGATCCAACATACGGGACTTGGAGTCGAGAGGGTCGACAGCGGGGTAAATACCCAACTCGGAGATACCACGGGACAAGACAGTGGTGGCGTCCAAGTGAGCGAAGGTAGTGGCGGGAGCGGGATCGGTCAAATCATCAGCGGGCACATAGACGGCCTGGACGGAGGTAATGGAACCCTTCTTGGTGGTGGTAATACGCTCCTGCATTCCTCCCATGTCGGTGGAAAGGGTAGGCTGGTAACCGACAGCAGAGGGAATACGACCCAACAGGGCAGACACCTCGGAACCGGCCTGGGTGAAGCGGAAAATGTTGTCGATGAAGAGCAACACATCCTGACCCTCCTGATCACGGAAGTACTCGGCAATGGTCAAACCGGTCAAGGCAACACGGGCACGGGCACCTGGGGGCTCGTTCATCTGACCGAACACAAGAGCGGCCTTGGACTCGCCGTCCAGCTTGATGACTCCGGTCTCCATCATCTCGTGGTACAAATCGTTACCCTCACGGGTGCGCTCTCCAACACCAGCGAAGACAGAGTAACCTCCGTGGTGCTTGGCAATGTTGTTGATCAACTCCTGAATGAACACAGTCTTTCCGACACCGGCACCTCCGAAGAGACCAATCTTTCCACCACGAGCATAGGGGGCGAGCAAGTCGACGACCTTAATACCAGTGACGAGAACCTCGGGGACGACGGACTGATCAACGAACTCGGGAGCCTCGCAATGGATAGGGGCAGTCTGTTTGGCGTTGATGGGACCGCGCTCGTCGATGGGCTCACCAATAACGTTGATGATACGGCCCAAGCACTCGGGGCCGACTGGAATGGTAATGGGGGCACCGGTGTCCTCGACGGGCTGGCCACGGACCAAACCTTCAGTACCATCCATAGCAATGGTGCGGACAGTATTCTCTCCCAAGTGCTGGGCGACCTCGAGAACCAGACGACGGTCCAAGTTCTTGACCTCAAGGGCGTTAAGAATGGAGGGGAGCTTGCCCTGGTCGAACTGAACGTCGACGACGGCACCAATGACGGAACGAATCTGACCGGAGGACTTGGACTCAGAGGCATAGCCAGCTAGATAATGTAATGGATGTCAAGAGGATCGGGTCAATACCTCGGAATCAAAAATACGCGCGAAAAAAGAGTGAAGGCTGTGAAGAGATATCTGATCTTTATAACAAAGGGAACTGAAGCGACACAGCACTTTAGCACATGGTCACTGAGTTTCCATTCGTGTTGAATCAGATACGCTTTCCCGACAAGACGATCGCCATTATTGAGTTCCAGCCGCGTTGCTCGATGTTGCCCCGATGCTGCCAGATCTGGCTGAGCAGTGCTGCCTGATGTGGATCCTCTGCCTCCCATGTCCCGATGGCCCTGATCCTGACCAGGTCCAGGTTCATTGTTCCAAGCAATTCCGTACTGAATCAACAAAAAGAACTCTTATACAATCGTCTTGCTCCTGTCGAGCCTGAGTCGTGTGTTGCTGCTGCAGTTACTGATCGATCATCAAAGCAAGCGGAACTGGACAAGCGAGATCCCGATCTGATGGTGTCCGTGAAATAACACGGGGCTGTTGATGAGATTAGAATCAGCGAATTGGTTGGGAGCGTATTGATCGTAGTCCGCGTTTGTGGTCGAGGTCGATAGGCTGATCAGACAATATTGGCGTTCTTTCGATGATGCGGGGAGGGGAACAGACGTGGTTGGTAGATAGGTAGGTTTGCCGTGTGGGTAGCATGAAGGAAGGATGAGAAGGGTGGTTTTGGTGAGAAAGTGTTGTGCTTACCCTTGAGGAAGGCGGCGTTGAAGGCCTTGGGGGCGGTCTTGATGGCAGCGGCGCTCTTAGAGAGACGCGAGATGTTACGGAGAGCGTACATGGTAGGCTGAATCCACGGGTGGGGGAGGGACCTTTGGATTTGGATGAAGGGGAGGAATGGAGAGAAAAGGGACGGAAGGATATGTTATTTCTCGCGACTGGATGGAACCAATAAGGGGCGTGCACAATTGCGACCGGGGAGGGGAGGAGAGAGGAGGAAATAGTCTACGGCCCAGGTTTGTTTTGAAAACACGGGTGCTCCTCATTGGCTAGGAGGAGGCGTCTACGTCAACCGTGGAATTCTGGTGGGAATTAAGGCTCTTCCCATTGCTTTATCAATAACTACATGTGCGGTTGACACTGCAATGAACCTGAGCAATTTTCCACTCCCTTCTTTTATTTTTACTTGATCACCGCCTCTACACAGAACCTCTACACCAAACCACTATTTCCGATAGCTTCATATTCTCACGGCTCCGCGATGCGCATCGACGGGTGTGGTCTTTCCTGAAAAAGAAAGGATACGGGGCTACTGTGCGCTATAATACTCTGTTCTCCTCAGTCTTTATTGCATCGACCCGACGCGTCGAGTAGGATGGAGTTCGTACAGCTATGGCGATATGACAAGAAACCATTACTTCCTGTCATGTGCCTGAATCGAACCTTGAAGCTTTCCCCGCACGAATGCAAGATTCTGATTGGACAATTGGACTAAGTAGAGTTTCCCTCACACGCCCTTTGTGTTCTATGGTCTTCATCTTTGACGGGACTTGGTCCCATCTGAATCTCTTCTTAAATTCATCATCCCCTCTTTCCTTCCCCATTCCCGGTACCTCTCCATCTCGCTCTCTGCCTGTCTTGTCTGTCTCTTGCCTCTTGGTATCCCCAACATAATGTCTGTCACCGCACCCACCACCTCTACGGCACCGGCCACCCGCACATACGTCAAGAAGCCTAACCAGGATGAGAAGAACGAGACCATCAAGGAGATCGAGGCCAACATGGACAAGATTCGCCCTCGTCTGGTAAGTCTTATTGACTCGGAAGCCTCGAGTCATCAAATTCCAGACCTACCAATGCGATTGCCGTTAGATATCAAAACAGGAAAGCTACAAGGCCTTCCGGCGGTCCGCACTCTTCCAAAAGATGACAACTGCTCATCTCATCTGTGTTAGAAAATCGTCTGATGAGACAAGACCGACAAGTTAATCAGTTCATAATCCTCATCTCTCCTTTCTCTTGATTCTACTACTTGTTTAGAACGCTGTCAAGGATGCCATCGCCGCTATGACCGCCAAGTCCGAATCCGATCCCAGAACCGCTCTCCGTAAGCACTTGGGTGAACTTCGTGAAAAGCAGGCCGAGAACAAGAAGGGCAAACAGGCCAAGATTGATCAGCTCAACACTTTGAACAATGCTTTGAAGAAGAAGGTCAGTTCAATTGCCCTTTGACAAGCAATTGACTACTCGATCTGATCCGTGGTGTGTCAAAAAAACGTTTGTACTCACTTTATCCCCTCCATTCTCACTGATCGTACAGGTTGCTGACTTGAAGGCTACTCAGGACAAGCTGCAGTACAAGACTCAGGAGGCTGTTGATGCTCAGATTGCGTAGGTCAAACTCTCAATGTGTGCTTGACCAGATCACTTGATGTTCATCTCAGATTTTCATTCTGACTTCATACCCTCTATATTGCTCAACCTTCTGGTCAATAGCAAGCTGGAGAAGCAGGTCGACTCTGGATCGATTAAACTGGTCGAGGAAAAGCGCATCTTGACTGAGATCTCTTCACTCAAGAAGGCCAAGAAGACCGTTGACGCTATCCAGGCCCAGCAGGCTGCCATCGATGCCGACAGGGCCGCCATTGCTGCTCTCAAGGAGACCATTGATGATCAGACTGCCAAGGCTCTGAGTGCTGAATACAACCAGATCCAGGCTGAGTTGGACGAGATCACCAAGTCCAAGGATGAAGTCTGGAAGAAGCGTAACGACCTGTTCGATGAGCGCGCCCGTCTCCAAAAGGAGCTCGATGCTGAGTACCAGCGCAAGAAGGCCATCAACGACGAGTACTTCGAGGCCCTTCGTGAGCACCAAAAGTTCCAGCAGGAGGAGCAGGCTCGCAAGCGCGAGGAATACCAGACAAAGAAGCAGCAAGAGTTGGAGGAGAAGCGCCTCGCCATTGCCAAGGAGGAGCGAGAGCTCGCCGAGATTCCTGCCTACGCCAACGAGATCGTCACCTGCGAGAGTGTTTACAAGTATTTGCTCCAGTTCAGCAAGAACGAGAAACACATTGCAGAGACTGCCACCACCGCTGCCACTGACAGCCCCAACCCCAACATTCGCCAGGCTGACACTACCACCAATGTCCCCAGCGGCATGATGCTGACTAAGAAGGCTGACAAGGAGGAGGAGGTGTTCTTTGTTGGAAAGTCCAAGAAGAGCAAGGGACCCAAGGAGAAGAAGGTCGAGGTCAGCTCTTTCAAGCTGCCTCTCGCTCTTCTCGAGCAGCTGGTAAGTGTTGTAACATGTGCAATCTGATGTATCTTATATGAAGAGTATCATGTTTTCCTTTACTAAAGCCTAATGCTGTCCTTTCTTTTCTAGCTCGAACTTAAGGTCCCTGTCCCTACTTCGTCTGCTGATCTCGGTAAGACTTTGGAGGCATTGGTCGAGAAGAAGGAGTACTACAAGTCGAACCAGGAGAAGGCCACTGCCGAGAACAAGCGTAAGGCCGAGGAGCGCATCGCCAAGTTGACCCTGTCCGAAACCACCGAGTCGACTGAGGCCACTCCCGAGAAGGCTGCCGAGGTTGAGGCCACTGCCTGTAAGTGATCTCCGTGATCCATATTACTATATGGTCATTGCAACTGGCTGCTGAACCTTTTTCTAATATGCTGCATTTCCTCTCTCTTCCTTCACTCTGGGCATTTAGAATCCTTATACCGACCAGTTTTGATCCGACATAGAGTATGAGAACCCAAACCCCCCGCGCCTGCACAACTTGATTTCTGGAAGGATCTCTAGTTGTTGATCTGTAAAACGAAGATATCCAGATTTACCGTGTTCATCCTCTTAAATAAAACGCATACAGAAACTTATTATCAAACAATCTTACAAACGGCGTAGATCGTGCTCGGTATAGCGTTGAGGGAGCCACGCGAGTGCTCGATTGCCTGAAATACGAGCGCAGGGTTCTACCCTCGAAAATGAAAGCTTAAGGGTTCAGATGCTCTTCTTGAATAATGGATGGTTTATTACAACGTCAAAGGTGGGACATAATCGATTCTTTCTCTGAACCAGTTCAATTTCAAAATGGTTAGCAGTCATCCACCAGAAGGGCGGAAAAAAAATCAAGGACATCCAAGACCAAAAGAACCATCCATGGGCATCCAACGACAACAACGAGGCATCCATCAGTATTAAACGCTATCAGGACCGAGAAAACGGCACCATCGTCACCGGATCATGGATATCATTTAGGTCCATGTCCGGATCCACCCTCATGCATCTCCTCACTACTTGCTATCCTGTCAATTTGATTCGATGACAATCACAACAAACGTTTGAACGAGGAACAGGAAACGCCCTCTACCATAGCCAAAACTCACCACTCGAGCAACTAGCTATCAGCCATGTCGGTTTTACAGGGCACAGTGATCTTTGACCGGGGTGAAGGTCTGAATCGGCACTACGCTATTGCCGTTTCTGAACCGCTGGAGCGAGCGATATAACGCATCGTGAAGCCATGGGTCTATGGCTTAGGGACTGCCAAGGAGCGGTATTACATGAAAGCAGGAAACCAGAAGCAGGAAACCGGAAGCAGGAGACAAAAACCAACAACAACGGCAGTTCATCACTGATGAACCTATGATTCAGTAGACTAATCAGGACGACTTCAACTCGTTTCCTCCGTATCTAGGGTATTGACATTAAGAAGCACCACGTTCGCAACAAGAACCGTCAGGCCCCCAAGTCTGAGGATGTCTACCTGTTGTTGCTCGTCAAGGTATGAACCGGAACTCTGCATAGACCTGACATCCGCCAACTTTTTTTCTGCTCGTTATTCTTCAGACCGACAACACAGAGCGATTGGCGCAGGGCGCATTTTTTTTTCCCAGCCACGAAGGACGAAGGACATTTGGCGTGGAACTTGCATTGACAACTATAAGACCTCATTGAAATACACCAACATTGATATGGGCGAGTCCCAAACACTGCGTTAATTCTGTACACAACTCTGATCAGGAATCAGGAAAAAGAGCCGACATCTTCGAATGACCAACACTGGCGATCTGATTCGCCTGTTAAGGACTTGGACGTTATCGAAGCAATTGGAAACTGTGAACGCTATGAAAATATCTTCAAAAACGCTTCGTGAGTTATGGATCAGGATAGGACATGATTGCAAAGATTCTTAGTCTCCACACACCGAACGCAAACGTTTCAGAACCTCAGCACCTTTTTCGAACGAGGATAAGGATACCAACGTCCAATAGCACAGACATGCAGACACTCACTCCTTTTTCGCCTGTCTTTGATCCATTCGACAACAGCTCTACAGATTCCTTGCCCGCCGCACGGACTCTTCCTTCAATAAGGTCGTCTTGAAGCGTCTCTTTATGTCGCGTGTCAACCGCCCCCCTATGTCGGTTTCCCGCATCGCCCGCAACATGGCTGGCAAGGAGGGCAAGACCGCCGTCGTTGTCGGCACTGTCACGGATGATGTCCGCTTCCTCGAGGTCCCCAAGCTCACAATCGCCTGCTTGCGCATCACCAAGACCGCCAAGGCCCGCGTCTTGAAGGCTGGTGGTGAGGTTATCACCTTCGATCAGCTTGCCCTCCGCGCTCCCACTGGTGCCAACACCGTCTTGCTCCGTGGCAAGAAGAACACCCGTGAGGCCGTCAAGCACTTTGGCATGGGCCCTGGCAAGCACGCCAAGCCCTATGTCCAGAGCAAGGGTCGCAAGTTCGAGAAGGCCCGTGGTCGTCGTGCCTCCCGCGGCTTCAAGGTTTAAATACCTTTATCCCTTGTGGTGGTGCTGTCAATCATTCCTGCAATCTTTAACTGTCCAAAATAAATACCTGTTTTCGGTCTCCATTTCGTCCAACTTTTCATGTCAATGGCCAGAAAATCGACATTTTGCGATGGAACGCGTGGATACTGTTGACCAAAAGAAAAAAAGGAAAAAGAAAACGAATGGGTTGAGAGGCAGACGTTGGATTTATTATTATTACGATGAAAAGGGGGATGAGATAAACTATTTTTTTGGTGGCGCGTAGTTGCGAGTCCCTTTAAAGCTTTGGACCATACCAGCTAGAGTAGACTTCAGGATGGCACCGCTGTACAGTCTTAAAGATATGTTCCCCATTACTCCAGCTTCCCAGTCTCGAGGCCAACGCATCACTACCCTCTTTAATCTCGAGTGCATCCACCAGACTTTCAAGCTCGTCCTTAGAATTCAACGACTCTGTATCCGAAAGCGATGCAAGCGACGATGCGGACGATATAGATATTGGCATGCCTCTGGCGGTCATATTCGACATCGAAGACACGGAGCGCTTCAACAGACCCCGCACAGGAAGACGATGCGGGATCCTTGCGGTCAAAGCTGGATCAAAAAAGAACGGAATGCTATACCGGTCCTGTCCAGAGGTGTTGTTCAACACGCGATGGACTGTCGCGTTGTAAAGACCACCCGTCAACCTTTCCATCGACTCTCCCATCGTGACAATAAACGTCTCTGGCACAGGCCGCGTATCCATCCACTGCCCCGTTACAGGATCCTGGCCCTGCAATCCACCCACACTATCTTGCAGCAACACCGTCAAGAAACCCGTATCCTTATGCGCACCACAGCCGATGGTTGCCGCATTCTCAACTGAGGGATATCTTGCGCACTTGATGCGGTAGTACGGAGAGTCGCCAAAGAGGTCTTTGAAATAAGATCCATCGAGATCCAGGGACAGGGCAACAGCTTCCATCAGATGCTGAGACAGAGTCTCGAGCTGGGCCATGAATTCGAGAATAGAGGACTTGAATTCGGGGACGAGGGCCAAGGTACTCAGGGGCCATTGGTTAGGACCCTGAAGACCTTCATAGTCTGGAGAGACTGAAGGAATAAAGGACTCGATTGGGGCCTGCTCGGGTGCAAACTGGAGCTGTTCGCGATGATCCACTTCATTGTTTGTCATCTCATTCCCTAAAAAGGTATAGGTTTGGCATTAAAGGTCTGATTTATGCTTTCGCGACATTGCTGTGCAGGAGAGGAGAGACACATACCCATGAGTTTGTACCCTCGAAAGTGTTGGCTATTTCCGATCAACATCTTCTTTTTCTCCTCCACGGGCAGTGCAAAATAATCCCGAACTGCCTTCAAAGCCCCGCCGGTGACCTGCTCAGGGACACCATGATCCCTAATATAGAACGTCCCAACCTCCATCAGGGATTCTTGCATCTCCTGGAGAAATTGGGGTCTTGTCTCCAGACACAAAAAGTCCTTTAGTGACAAGACCTTGATCGTCAGGGGCCCTGATCTGGCGGAAAGGGATGCCTTGCAGGTCGAGGACGTGACCAATGGCAGGGTCGTGTTTCGGGGTGAGGGCACGGACATCATTTTCGTAATTGTTGGTGAGACAAAGGACGTGACAAAAAGGGTTCAGGGGTAAGGTTGGGCTGGTACAAGATTTGGCAAGATTGCTGGTTGATTCATGCGGACAGAAAAGGGTTGGAAGAGTGTCAGTGGTGAACTCGATGAACGCATGAGAGGCGCGAGCCGATTGATTCGATTTGCAGGGGGACAGGCGGGGAATTTTGTAACGCACCTTGACGTCCAGATCTTAAAGACGACAGCTAAGCGCGCTGCTCGTGTGAAATAAATATATGCCGATATGTATAGCTAGAGGGTTGGTGCGAAATGAGACCGAATCTTGCAGAATGTTGAAACTCGTTGGGATACAGGCCGTTATGTACGATGTCGCGGATGAGAAGCAGCTAGAGGAGGTTGCGAGAAACGTATCGCGCCAGCAGGGGTCGGTCCAGTATATCGGTACTATCCTGTTGGTTAATCGGGATGCAAGTGTCGTCAAAGACCAATATAGGGTTGTAGGGATGTGCGATGTGCGGCTCGAAAATATGAGAGGTTTGGATGAGAAGATGCGCGAAAGACAAAAGGAGTATGGAATGGAATCGACGGCTGGATCTCGCCATTTTTATAACCACGGGCCACCTCCGTACAAAGAGATGTGCTTGGTCAGAAACTTTGTATCCCATGTATCGATAGGTCGCGAGTTGGACAGAGAAGGGGTCGGATTAAACTAGTCTTTGCTATTCATTAGCCGATAGCTGAAGTAGCCTTGGGGTTTGCTAAGGACGCTAACCAAAAAGTGGGGGCTAGATGGAGTATGAGCGGAGAATATGCATCTCTGGGGATGCATTTGCCTCCAATTGCTCAAAGCATCCCAAGGGGGAAAATGGATGCATAACAACAACAATATATTAAAACCGGATTTGAAGGCCGAAAGAGCAGGACAGGAAAGAGCTCGAGAGTGCAGAGTGTAGAACATCATGCATACGCCCAGAAGAATCGTGCAGATCATCCAACGAACCAAGAACCCGCGCTCCATGTCGAGTACATCTTCTCCGTGCTTTTGCGGGTATGCACACATGGGTAATGCGGATGGCCCATCGTCTTAATGGCGAAGAAGAAAGAAGACAACTCAAGAACCCCATCGAGGTAACGCCAACAGTCATTCTTCATGTTAACAGTGCGTCTTTACATGTGCTGTATGCACCGCATACATGCAACCATGTAAAGCAGCGTACTGCAGCATAAAAAAGGGCTGGCGCGCCATCCGCGAACTACGGAACGAGTTGAGGCAGGACGAGTTGACTACCTTTGTCTGTCTTACATTGTAGAGCAGCAATACTGCCCCAGAACGAGTACCGGCTTGTTGTCCATTCATGCCGGTCGATCTCCACATGCCGATTGGAGAGGTCATTCGCCCTGGGTTCCCCCCTGACAAAAGGAGGGGCAGGGGCACAGTTGCTGCTCTCTTTCTTTAGTCGGTATTCACTAAGGCCACTGTTTCATCTTTTATGACCAGTGTGCACCGCTTGCATACCTTGCCTTGTCTCCTTGGCTTAATGCCATGCCCCTTTACTTTCCTCCCATTTTTTCATATCTCTCTTCGAAGAACCATACACGACCTTGCCTTTGGTATGCTCTACTTGACTTTAAGTCGTTTTAATGTATTATACGCCCCATCCTAACATGAAGAGACATATGTAAAGCTATGAACAACTATGATCACAAAAAAATGAAAAAATATATTCCCCGCTGCTCTTGATGGCGACAAATGGAGACTACCAAATGACTAACGTGTCTATTAGGGGCGTTTATTCATGCTTTTGACTTTGTTTAAACAGGTGGACATAAGCAGATGGATCCGTTTTCGCGTCTTCTAGCATACATAATACCAACATCAAAAATACTCTTCAATAGTACATGTACCAAATAACGACCTCCGCAAACGGTCTTAAGCACTACTGTCGTCTCACCTTACAGCCGTTCCTACCCAGCATCTTGATGAACCGACGAGGTACCATGCACCGTATTCGTTTCGAGTTCTTAAAGATAGCAATAGACTTTTGCGCTTGGTTCTCCACTCATCCCTGAATAATGCAGTAACTAGGCATCACTTTCCACTTAGTGCTCACGTAGCCCTACTTGTTCAAAACACCTCCTTTGTTAGGTTCCTCAGTGCCAAATATCGATAACCACGCAATAGAGAGATAGGGAGATGGGGCCCTTTTGCAGTATGTTCAAGTAATATCCCAGTCTACGATCTGGTGGTAGTCAGGGTTCTTATTCTCGGAACCCTCGATCTCGCTAAGTGACTTTGTACCAAATTAAAAGCAAGGAGGCGATTGTTCCTGGCCGATTTTTAATTTCCGTTTGTAGCAGATGCCTTGTAATGCTCAATGACGCGCCAATACTGCGATCATTAGAGCGTGCGGGGTCAGTTCCATGATCGCTTTATCACGTCAATGTGCTGTTGTCAATCGATTGCCAGGTCTATTCCATGGCCTCTCAGTCTTAGTCTATTATGGATATCTTCTCTCCTATTCATATTACATCGACATATTAATTACATTCTGGACAGCATTGCAGCCTCATGGAACATATAACTCATAATGGACTATGCACGCAAAAAGGTAGAGAGGATGAAATGTTGAACGCTCCAACGGGGTCACTTAATGACACGAATGAGAAATGCACTGGTAAAGCAAGCTGTATGGGCACGAGTATACATATTTAAATGTCTATATGCTACGGTTATCTGTTTCTCTTTTTTGTGCCCGCCTTTGTTAGCTCCCTTGGCAAGTACGTACCATCTGCCGGTGCCATGCAGATTTACAAAACACAAGCCCTGCCGATCTCACCCCTTTGCTCTTTTTTTTTTTCTTTTTTTTCTTTCTTTTTTGTTTTTCTCTCAATTGCCCCCTATAACACCCGTCCATTGTGAGGGCCATGCATGCATGACAAAATACTGGTTCGCATTCACCTGGGAGCTTCTGATGGTTAAGTTTACATCTCCTCTCAAATATTAATGCGCCAGCTATCTGTAGGAGCTGCCAATGTATTGCATGAATGAGCGACGCCGACAGGATGTCGCTGCTGCTCAGACGCATGCGCATCGATCTAGGGGGTGTTGGTGGATGAAACTGTCTGTGCGCATATTTGGTCGTACTTCCGCAGAACATACTAGGAAATATGTTCCTGTTCTTCTTCCCAAGGAAAGTGACACTCAAAAAGGAGGCTGTTATCGCGTCTACTTCAAGGCGCGCCCATAGGTAGTAGAGTCTTCAGAACCCTTCCTTCTATTGCAAAACTATGCCTCCTTTGTAAGCGGCGGTCCTTCGTCATCTGCGCTGTAGCGGGAATGGGCGCTGACAATTTGGTGGGACAGCACAGATCGTCATGGACATATTTTCTACGCTCGAATAACATCGAATTCATCCTTACCGACTCTGATCCATTCCTTTATTCGCAATCAATCTCATTCGCTTCCTAGCCCTCACTCCACAGCAATTCGCAACTATCCTCTAGGTGTTACGCTCGCAATATATCACACAGAATGATCGCAGCTCGCAGAACGTACTATCCAACAGCGTGGATTGCGGGGGCCAAGTGCATCAAGAGAACCCGTCCAAGCCTTCTGTCTTACGGTCAGGCAACGCACATACCAAGTCTGCATCAAGGCGCAACTGCATCGCCTGTTCCCAGTCAAAGGATCGTCAATGACCGCTTCTTCAGCTGCTCGATTCGCACCTTTTCAGATGAACAGCCACCCAAAGAAACACCCTACCTTGCCTTGTCCAATCTGAGAGCGACATGCCTCAAAGTCATTCCCCAGGACAAGGGTTACAGTACCAGCATATTCAGAGATGAAGTAGTAGCCTTGTCGAGTTCACTTGGAAGCAAAACTGAATCTACTGTGCCATGCGAGGCAAAGATTCTGTCGACATACCATCGCAAGGCAAATGGTACCGAAATGACGCCTCCTCAGCTTTAATGTTGCTAAGGGTCACCATGGGGCATTCATACATCGAAAACTTATGTCTTTCCTCTACTCAACTGCGATACTTTAGGGGCGGAAAAGAGCTCTCTCAATATTGTTGCAGCGACTACCACATCCGACTTCACAGGCGGACCGCAGCCCCCGCTCTCTGACATGCCGATCCAAGCATCTGGAACCTTTAGCGGAAGTAGTAATGGAGACACAACTGGAACGCAAAAACTAATCAGCATGGACGCCGCAATAGGATGGATAGGCACGGTCCCTAATCCACGAACAGTAAGTCGACCTAATATATATCCTCATCAACTTCTGGCGGTTCGAAAAGTTCCTCTCCAACTGAATCTTTTTATTACGATGGTATCGACATCCCCCCATAGATCGTCAAGCATTTGGGTGAGTATGTCATTGGACAGGAAAAGGCAAAAAAGACGCTCGCCGTCGCTGTGTACAACCATTATTCTCGCGTTCGAGAAAACGTCCGTCAGCAGCAAATCTAGGAATTATTTCAGCAGCAAATCTAGGAATTATTGATGGCCAATCAAGATGTGTCATCCCCAAGCGCCTCAACGCCAGCGTTTTATGGATCGGCAATACCGCCTATGGGGGGGGGGGCGCTCCTCCAGCCCCAATATCAGCTGCTGGATGTGACAAAGAGCGAGGTAATGTTAATGCCCAGGATACCACTTAACAAACGGTAAAAAAAAAAAGCCATAGCTGACTGGCTACTTGTTCCTGACACGTTCACGATGGATAGACACAGTATATTATACCGTGAGAGCCTCCTTGAAGGGTTTCGGCGGCGTCAATCAATCTATAGAAGATACTTTTGCAGGCCCACCAGCTACCACATCACAGCAGACCGTCTTTGACAAGAGCAATGTTCTATTGCTGGGGCTGACTGGATCCGGAAAAATGCTCTTAGCCAGGACTCTCGCCAAAATCTTGAATGTTCCGTTTTCCATGTCGGATGGTACGTCTTGGAATCAAAGAGTTCCTGGTCTTCTACGCGCTGCGCCCTGATTCCGCTTATCGATCGATTTTACATTATGCTTCCAACTAGCCACGCCATTTACGCAGGCAGAATATGTGGGCGAAGATGTGGAGACCGCGATCCATCGGCTGCTACAGGTAATAACCGAAAATGATCAGAGCAAGGGTATAGAATTTTGTTAAGGCATTGGGCTTAACCAATATCTCTATCCCCTCTTTCAGAGTGCTGATTATGATATCAAGAGAGCAGAATGTGGGATCATATTTGTTGATGAAATCGACGAGATCTCCAAAAGTCCAGACGCCATGTCCATGTCCAAGGATGTCTCTGGTGAGGAAGTTCAGCAGGCACTCTTAAATATGCTTGAAGGAACTGCGGTGCACGCCACAGAGAAGAATGGATCGAGCCCCAGTGGATCAAGCTCTAGCACTCGTAGAGGCGAATTGCCTGGGATGGGAGGGCTAAGTTCAGGCAGTGGTGGCGATGGGCCCGGTGCCAAGGGCGAAGTTTACTCCATTGACACCAGCAACATTTTGTTTATCCTAAGTGGCGCATTTATAGGATTGGAGAAGATTGTCATGGAGTGGGTATCGAAGGGCTCTATTGGATTCAATGCCGTTGTTGCTGCGCCCACCTCAGAATTAGGTACCACAAAGGGCGACAGCACGCAGATCAGTCGACTGTTGAACCAAGTAGATCCAGCAGGTAATAGCGACGCGCACTTCATCGCCGTCCAAGTGCTTTACGGTAAATGTCAGGTTCACCAAAACAACGATTGTGCTGCATCCTTATAGACTTGATTAAGTTTGGACTGATCCCAGAATTTATTGGCCGGCTGCCTATTGTCGCATCGGTGAATCAATTGGACGAAGAAGCGCTGGTCAAGGTCTTGATAGAGCCGCGCAACTCGCTTGTGAAGTAGTATCAGGGTCTTTTCAGATTGGGCTATGTCAGAATCCACTTTTCACGGCCAGCACTTCATACCATTGCCACGATGGCTATCGAGAAGCAGACTGGAGCCCGTGATCTGCGTCGAATCATGATACTTCTTCTTTCTGGGGAATGGCGGTGAACGCGCCCAATCGTTGGTCCTGATTACATTCGTTTGCTTCCTTTTAATAGGAGTCGCTGCTGCTGGACGTGATGTATGACGCACCAGATTCGGGCACCAAGCACATTGTTATCAACAAGGACGTGGCCCTCGGGAACGAGCCGACGCTTTGTTTCGCAAGAGAAGGAGAGGAAGCTGTTGCGGCCGCGGTAATGGGGGATGAGCGGAGGCACAGTAATTCTTCATTCAAATAGAAGGGGGTTTTAAGACAAAGACGCGAGGATAGGTTGCGCAATAAACCCGCGAGTCAACCGCTTCCACCAATGATACACAAGGGATGGCGAAGCACGAAACACTCTACTCCTGACTCTTGACCTGATCCTCGCCATCCCTTCTCGCACTTCGAGTTTCTTCATCTCCTTCTCTCTACACTTTTTATTCTCCCCATTCAAGAACACCCCTCTTTTTCCATTGACCGTTTTCATATACTCCAATTCTCTCAGATCGCTCCTCGATACATGACAACGGCCAGTGCGAAAGAAAAGGTCGTTCAGTCATTTCGCGAGCACACAACATCCACGACGATCAACTCTGCCACTCGCGTCGACAGGAAGACCGGAGCGCGCATTGTGCTATGGAGAGATATCCAAATCGCGTTTTCAAATGTTCTGTATGTTATGGACGGCAGAGACCTGATGCCTTTTCTGAAGGATGACAACTTTGACGAGTAAGTATGCTGAATACTGCGTGCTGTAGCAGTCAGCCTACATCAATCCTTGCTTCTGCGCGTCGGTCTCTGACAAAGTTTTGGATGTGTCCACGTCAGTCTTCTCCCACTGAGGATCATTCGTTGCCCAGGTGTTGTTCTGAACGTGGTAACTGCAAGCCCAGGGCACGCCATTGCTGCGACTTCCGAGCATGCTGCCGTCGTCACTGCAAAGCAGACCATCGCCGCAGCATCGGAGCAATCCATCGTCGCAGTATCAGGCGAGACCATTGCCGCGGCCTCCGAACAGGCCATAACTAGCGTACAAGACGTTTGCACTCTGTCTCAGCTAAACAGCCGAGCCAATGATCCGACCCCAGTGCTGTCCCAGGCCATCGCTAGATACACGCACCCGCGTGGCCAGGAGTCAGCCGACAGTTCTCTAGATTCGCAGTGCACATCTAGCCACTCGATCTCTATCTCCTCTGTGGAGGCCGTGAAGGGAGGCCAGCTTGTCCGTTCCTCGGCCGAGGCAGCAGATGGACAACAACTAACTGTACAGCTGTATGCCCAGCTCTACACGGCATATGTCGAGGCAACCATGTCGGGCCTTACTATCGAGGCCGACATCTTCAGGAGTGAGCTCGTCAGACGATTCGGACCGGTGACAGCACAGATTGAGTCCCGCAACATTGTCCAGGTGCAGATGCTGCAGACCTTGCAGCAGATCCTCAGCCGCCAGGCCATTCTCGAGAATCAAATGCAGGCAGGAATAGCACAGGCGTACGAGTTGCACGAGTACCCCATCTCCCGCATGTTCGTCGTCCTCCCCAAGCCAAAGCGTCGCAGGAACAAGTTCACCAACCCTCTTACTGCTCAGTTCCGCCTGCTCTTTCTCTGTGAGTGCGGCGCTCATACGATGAAGGAGGGAGGAACTATTCCGCATGAGATCCATCTGGCGAAGCACGAGGGGTACGACATCGAGAGACCCAACGAGTTCTTCAGGAGGTATGGGTTGCACGCTTTGACGATCATGAAGGTGCTCCAGTATAGCATTTATGTCACTGGGATGGCCATTCCGTCCTTGGCATATTTCAAGCTCGCAGAAGGACTGGATTCTATTCGAAATGGACTAGGAGGAGAGGCAAGTAACATTGGGCATATTATCGAAGATGCGATCAACTTCATTCAGAACAGTCAGGATAACGCTCATAGTGGAAATGGCGAGTCGCCCAGCTGGAATGAGGTTGAGGCGCTGGAAGGAGCGGATCTACGACAACTCGAGTCGTTTTTGCGCACCAAGAACAAGGACCGTGCTCTCGGCAACCTGTTTCGGACCACCACGTACGAGGGGCACGCCAAGTGGGTCTGCAGCGACCACTACCGGGCGAACTACCAGAGGTCGAATATGCTGCGCTTCAAGGATGTTGTCATGGCGAACGACGGAGAGTTTATCGAGGACATAGGAAGACTTCCTATCTCTATTGGATCTAGCATCATCGCGCGGCAGTTCTACGAAGCCCTTACGAAGGCTCGTGGAATCCAAACCCTGGGAATCACTCTGAAGTGGAACGCGACCCTCGAAGACTTTCGAGCGCTTGCAATAGCTATCAACAAAACCAACATAGCGAGCTTAGAGATGGAGGGTTGGTACTGCAAGGTTCCAGCGCTCGATTTCATCAACAACGGCCGTCGATACGACCCTATCATGGAGATGATGTCTAATGGACGGATTTCCTCTTTGAAGCTCAAAGGCTTCGAGGACTTTTACCAACGTATCAGCGGTTCCTCCATCGGAATGGTCTCTCGACTCCAAAGCCTAAAGATTAACACGGATTTTGACCCCTCCAACCGGCTATGCACATTCACGCTCGCGAGGATCCTCAAGCATTCCCCGGTTCTATCTGAACTGGAGATCTTTACCTCTCACCTACATGATTCCTTTATCTACTTGAAATACACCGTGTCCAACCCCAGGAACCTCAAAAAGTGGATATTGGATAGTCCTTGGAGGACGCTAAGAGTAATGTTCGCTGAGGGAACAATCCAGGCGGTAGACTTGGAATTATGGAGCGCCGCAGGTATAGAGGAACAGAAGCTGCTTCAGCTGGGTTGTGTCACACACTTATCCGTACTATCGCATGAGACAGACCAGGCAACAGTCATCGACATCCTTCGTAACAATCCATCGCTATCGACGCTCGACTTCAAATGTGACCCTCGCGCCATACTCCACATGGAGAGTGCAGTGATATCCGTGAGGACGACTATGCTTTCTCAAGGTCACTCCTGTTCACTCAAAACGGCCAGTTTAATGAAAGATCCTAGGGATGAGCTCGAATTTACGGTTACGCTAGACTTCCGGGATAGCTTAGAGTAGCACGGTACTTCCGTCGACGTCAAATTTTCGAAGGATCCAGATGACTCGGATGGGTTTTTGCTGGATCTACTTCGCAGCCACGGGAGGTGTTTGAGGAAGGTTGAGGTAGTCGAGGCAGGCGACAATACCGCTAAGCTACTTGACGATATATTAGGGGAAGTAGGTTCACATATCACGTCACTGCTGCTGAACCCGAGAGAAATGACAGCTAGTGGTATGGAGTGCATGGATCGGGTCATTGAGAAGTCGCAAGGCCTATACGAGCTCAAGGTGGAGATCGACGGATGCAGTGATCACGAGCAGCGAGAGAAACTGGAGCATCTTCTCCGGCGATACAGCAAGAGACTGATTTCGCTAGAGGCACGTAGAAGTTCAGCACACAAGTGGATCCCCAAGGCTGCAAGGCTCTGTCCGACAAGACGCGACCTGCCCACCCTCGAGGTCTTCCGGGTCCATGGCGATGGGAAATGCGCCCAGCTTTCTGATGACTCTGTTCAATGGCTGGTCGCCATGGCTTCGGCCCCACCTCGATTTCGAGCTTCGTCATCGAGCTTAGGAATTCGTGCATTAATTGAATTGGCATCAGATATCTCTTCCAAAGATTCTGCCGATACCGAGTCATGTTCGCCGCAGGGCATGTCTACTGAATGGAAACCCTTGATAAGTCTCATTCTTCACAACGTAGAGCTTGAATCAAAAGATTGGACAAGATTGATCAGGGCGCTCGACTTTTCTGTATTGAAAATTCTCGATTTCAGCTACAGCAACTTTTCATTGGAACACTTAGAGAATGATCTGATACCGCAGAACACGAACCCTGTTGGGTGACTGAATATAAACCTCGAAATTTCAAGCATCGGAAGGACTGAAGCGTCCGCTGCACTGGTTCATCAACTCAAGGCGAAGGCACCGCATGCCGATCTTGTTTATTATGATGACTATTAAGCTGCGATGGTGTTCTTTGTCCTCAACTCACCTATCAAGTCGCTCGATTCATGGCCGTGGCCGTAGCGCATACTGTGGTGCTGGACATTAACGACAACCACCTTGATGTGGACTATATAACAATATTCCTGCAAGGATAACGCGTACCAACTGGAACAAACGAAAGCAGCATACCTGAGTGGACCATTGAAATTGAAGGGCATGTAGAATTTTGATAGGAAGCTGCAGACTAGACATACTACAAAGAAAAAAAAAAGAGAGGCGATTCCAAGCACGAGACATGTTGCGACCAAACCCGTCATTATGACGAATCTCCACGACGGACTAATTTAAAGCAAATAAAACGGCGCGCTCGCCATCTTCCGCGACAGCGTTACTATATAGCTTGCCTCATAGATCGAACCATTGTGCGCTAGTCTAGATTTTCTTATCGGATGCTGACATGAATCCTTAACCCGGGGCCCACTCGCGCTTATTTCTTTAACGGCCGACAACACTCCTGCTCTATACCACGGCCAAAATTCCTTTCGCCTTCCTCAACGTTTCACTCTTTCGCAGACAACGACGATGTCGATAACGACCTCGCAGGATCACAATCTCGGGCGCTGCGCCTAAAGAAACCAGACCAGCAAGGTCATGAACAAGATTTCTCAAGTTGGAGCTGTTCATGGCCGCTTTTTTCCTCGTACATCTTCCTCTCTCCATAAGAATCCACCGGTCCCAATTCATGGTACAGCATCAATAGGATAATAGAAAGAAGCGCAAATTATATATCGCATATATACGCGCGTTATGAATAAAAAGCCTTTATTGTTTCTCTAACCCAACACTTCCTCCAGGACGCATCAGAAAAAAAAAAAAAAAAGTGACACTCTAGCTTTGAGTTCTAAAGTGTCACCACACACGCCAACGCGAGTACTCCCAACGCAACACCCATCTTGTGCAAAATCTCAAGGCCTCCCTTATATACCGCGCCAGCGCTATGTCCCAAGGCCGCAGCGCTCGTCGAGGTCTTCGATCGTGGTTCGATCACACGAATCAATCCCCGCCAGTAGTACACAGATTGGGTTCCTGTCGCAGGAGCTGTCGGAGCCGGTACCGTGGCGCTCGTCGTTGTGACAACAGCCTGTATCGATGTAGAACCGTTGGCTACCAAGGTCGTCGTCGGAAGAGTCGGAGAGACTGATGCGGTCGTGTTGGGTGTGATCACCATATTCAGCTATCATACATGTACATGCAGAGTTATGCTGTTAGCATCTATGAAATAGGGTCGGATTTCTTTCTTTCTTTCTTTCTTTTTGATACACTGTAAGAAGACACAATGCCCGAGGGGATGTTCCTTACATAATACTCGCCAATGGGAAAGAGCTCAGTGTTGACGTCCCAAAACTGCAGGAACCTCTGAATACCAACGCCCTTGATGTCAATCACCGTCGTGTTGGCCGACCCATCCGTCTTTGCGACCGACACGCTCACAGAGCCTATTGTTTTTATTATTATTTGCAACGAAACATGGTTAGGTCAGAAAACACGTAGTACACAGCGAGTAGGGGGGGGGTATAACAGGTCGTTACATCGACCTACCGATGGGTCGACTGGGAGAGAGGATGGCTGAGATGGACATGAACGTGCCCTGGCTAACAGTCATCCCGTTGTAGGGCGTCTGCACAACAACGCCTGGTGTGTTCTGGAACTGAGGGACAGATCCTCCAGCTGCAGTCGTAGTTGTAGTCTGCGCAAAGGCCAGCTGTTGGAGGCAAGAAATCCCAACTACGAGAAATGTCTTCAGGGCGAACTTCATTTCGGGAAAATTAGAGTGATTAAAAAAAAATGTGTATATTTTAGAAGTGTGAAGAAAGCGAACTGTAACGAAAGAGTAGGCTCGTTAAAGAGATGAATGACAAAATGAGGGAATGAAGGGTGAGGAATGAGGAGGTGGAAGAGAATGAGGATGGGTGGTAGTGATGCTTGTAGGAGCAGGAAGGGGTCGTTAAAGCGGATAGTGTGAAAGAGGAGGAGGAACTGCCGAATGTCCTTTGACAATGAAGAAAAGAAAGAAGCGTAAAAAATGAGCACTCGACACCGTAAAGAAGACAGAAACGAAAGAGGGTCTACGCCCCATTCTCATGCATCGCCGACTATCCGTCCTGGCTCTTCTTTGACATGCGCATGCTGCTCTCGTAAGACGAAATCCGTTCAGACCTCAAGACGAAGAACCCACTTGATACCCGCCATTCATCGGTGGATAGGTTGTTTGTGTTTTATTGCACCCATAATTTTTTGTGCTGCTTGTGCTACAACCAATTTATGCTTTCGAGACGATGTGGGGATGTGGGATAGAAAAGAAAAAAAAATTGGAGAGCCAACGAAGAAAGAAACAGAGGAACTGAGAGCAGTTATTTGGTCCGCCATCCTCCTTCGCATCCACATCAACAACTACAGCATAACAACAACAACAAAAGTAACAAGCACAAGGAGCCGTTCACTCATTTCTTTTCCGTGTAGGAACATCTTTAAAGCTGAGCACAATATAGGACATGGGCATAACAAACAAAGTACAAAACTGGTTATTATTATTAGAATCGGTTGGTTACAACTCACATGGAGAATACTCCGCTATTTTACATATGAACATGACGGCAACAAAAAAGGACTACGGTCGACTATGGTTGTCCTCAGATCTCGCCGTAGATGGTCATCCTGCGCTCGAGTTGGACGTTTTGTTTTCGCATGATGTACAACATGTCCTTCTCGCAGTACGTCTGGTCCTCGTGGCTGTAGTAGTTGTCTTTCAGGCGCTTGCCGCACATCGAGCAGCAGAAGCACTTTGTATGGAACCTCCATCCCTAATTGTCATTCAACCAAACGATAAGTAAGACCCTGGTTAGCTGCGTACTCCTTGTAACAGATTCTTCATTTATCTTCTTTTTTTTCATTCAGGTTGCTTACCTCCATGGTCTGGGCACAAGATCCCTCTATCGGCTCATCGCACCGTGTGCACAACGAGTTGTTCAGCCGATGGTAGTGTCTCTTGCAGTACGGCGACTCATTATACACATAAAACTTCTTGTCCGGGAATGGCTTCTTGCAAGTCCCACACCGGAAGCATCCCGCGTGCCACTTGCCCTTCAGCCTTCCGTCCTGCGCGCACACTGCGTCCTTCTCCACTGTCAACCCGCATCCCCTGCACTTTGGCAGAAACAGGTCCTTATAGTCCTTTATACAATACACCCGCCCATTCCTCTCCATATGTCCGAGCGACTGCTTGATGGGCTTCAGGCAATGGTAGCAGCACAGATGGTGCTCATGCCAAGGCTTGTCGAGCGCATAGACAATCTTCTCCACCGGAAGGATCGGCGCCTCGCATCCAGCACAGATCCGACGACGAGGCGGCCGCTTGATCTCCTGCGAGATCATTTTCACAAAATCATCCTCACATAGGATCCGACCCTCGTACTCATGTGCCTCCAAGGAGCTTCCGAGCGGACAACGGCATTTCGCACAGTTCAGGCAATCCACATGGTAGCTGCCGTACGCCATCGTGATCGAATCCCCGACTTCAGAAGGCAAGATATCATGGTTGCAGTCCACACAACGCTCATTCCCGCTACGAGCGTTCGCCGACCGACTGCGTGCAGTGCGTGCGTTCGATTGCTCGCGATCCCGGACGTTCTGACGATCCTTCTCAACTCTCTCGACCTTCTCCACACGCTCGACCTGTTCAATCTTCTTGACTTTCTCCACCTTTTCCACTTTCTCCACCTTCTTGACGTTCTCGAGCCGTTGGGTGCTCTCGACGCGCTCGGTACGAATCGGCTCCCGACTGCGCTCACGAACAAGGTCCTTGGGACGGTACTGCTCCCGCCTCTCAGATTTCTCGGGGACCTCGACCTTCTCGCTGCGATACAATCGATCCATGACCCGCTCGACTCTCTCGCGCTGCTCCTTAATCAATCGCTGTTGACGAATTTCCTCCTCTGAGGAACGAGCCGCCTCCTTCTCCGGCTCCTGAGCCCTCTGCGGCTGTGTGCGAAGGTCCTCCGATGAACGTCCGCGCTTCACCGTAACCGGGTCCGGCAAAAGTGACGCCCGGAATTCTCGGATATGATGCATGATCTTGCCCTGACCTGGAGGAGGCGATGTCGGTCTACGGGCCGCCTCAGTGCGTCGAGGCACGTTCGTCTGGGTAACAGCAGCAGGCGAGGTCGGCCTACGGATACCGTCCGAAAGACGGGCGTCCCTGACCTCGATCGTCGCAAGGGTCTGTGGACTCCTTGCACTATCCGTTCTGCGAAGGGGCCGTGCCTGATTAGTTCCAGGCGACAGTGGTCGTTGAATGTCGCCCGATCGTCGTGCATCGCGTGGGACGGGAAGTGGAGCACTCTTGGTGTCATCCGCGCGGTAAAGCATTCTTGTCTGGACCGTAGGAGGCGACAAGGGCCTGCGAGACTGCGGCGATAGGGGCCTTCGGGGCTGGACCGAGAAAGGAGACAAGGGCCTACGCGGTTGGACAGACAAAGGCGACGCCGATCTTCGAATATCTTCCGAACGATGACCGTTCTGTGGCAGGATAGCTACTAGAGGAGTCGCGCGTTTAGCATCCTCTGCCCCCTTAGTCGCCTGTGGCTGTTGAGGAGATGTCGGAGAAGGCGAATTACGCATATCCGATCGACGCGTAGCAGCCTTTGGCGGCGGTGTGGTGGGCGATGGTGAGATGCGCATGGGCGAAGGCGAGACGCGCATGCTCTCAGAACGACGGATTGCTCGTGGTTGAAGAGGGGTTGGTGAGGGAGTGCTTCTCATATCCTCCGATCGGCGTGCCGCAAACCTTGACTGAGGCGAAGTAGGCGAGGGCGTGTTCCGCATATCCTGCGATCGCCGCGCAGATTTCGGCTGAATGGGCGTTGGAAGCAAAGAACTCCTAGCATCTTCAGCACGACGATTCGATTTCGGCTGAATGGGTGCCGTAGATATAGGACTTGAAGGGGTTCGGACATCAACAGACCGACGAACAGTCTCTGTGTCAACTGCTGGTGCAGGTGCCTCAGAAAACGTGGTCTCGCTGTTGGTTTCGACATTCTCAACCAACGTTGGGAGCGGTGAATGTGTCACCTCACGTGGCGAGGAGGACGGCAGGGTTTTGGTTTCCTGAAGCAGGTCCTTCATCAATGCCTCGAATTGATCTAAACTCTGCCTTGAAGAGCGTCGTGATGAAAGATCGATCGATCCTCTGACTGAGTGCTCTATTAAACGCAAAGAGCATATACATAAGTAAAAAGGGCATGATATGTAATTCAAAGGCCTGATAAACTTGGCTGGTCTATACTGTATACTTACCATAAGGAGTAGGCGGTGATGATATTGAGGGAATCGACTCTGGCGGTGTGGGTGGACGGTAATCCTTGGTCTCGTTGATCTCCAGCATCTGTAAATCCTCTTCCTCTTCCTCCTCCTCTTCCTCTGCACTAGACCTTGGAGACGAGGGCGTGCCGTATGCTGACAGTAAGTCGAGCGGGCTGCGCTCTCCAGACGAGAAAGAAAGACGCTCCAAGTCCTCCTGCTCATCTTGAAGCTGTTCTTCCTGGTGCTGCTCTTCTTGATGCTGTTCTTCTTGGTGCTGTCCTTGATGCTGCTCTTCTTGGTGCTGCTCTTGTTCAGAAGAAGCAATATTAACTGGATATTGGAATTCGGA
Source organism: Gamsiella multidivaricata (assembly GCF_025024155.1). NCBI lineage: Eukaryota > Fungi > Mortierellomycota > Mortierellomycetes > Mortierellales > Mortierellaceae > Gamsiella > Gamsiella multidivaricata. The sequence continues at coordinate 284,348 of NW_026251725.1, forward strand.
TTTCTCAGACCTTGGACTCTCTCCTTCCGAGACCACTGACAATCCAGAACGCTCCGTATCCAATGAGGACCGTTCGAATGACAGATCATTCTTGTTCATCTCCGCCAAAACAAGTGGGGTCACCGCAAGGCCCGCAGGGGCCACACGGCCGATTCCTTTCGAAGTATCGGCGGTCGTTGAGGATAATGACTCACTGTCTTTGTCGACAACTGCAGTCGTAGATCGGTTGCTCTTCTCCCACTCGCGCTCCCGTTCCCGGTCCTTGCCAAACTCCGTTCTTGGGTTCCATGCCAATCCCGAGCTCTGGCTTGTATCCCTCCTGTTGGGCTCCATCGTGATACCAAGACCGCGTCCCGCAAACGTGGACGTACGTGCTGCTGATTTCCTAGGCACAATCGGCAGCTGCTGTGACATCGTCCTGAGAGGCCGTGGCCTCATCGGATAGTTGCACACAACCGTCTCCATAGTCAACTCTTTCGTCCGGTTATCCAAAGAACTACGACCTGTTTCCATGGAAGACTTTGGTGTGAGGAGATCGATCTGGTCGCGTGGAAGCAGCTGCAGAGGCGGACTGTCGAGTGTGAGAGGTGTGGTGTTTCTGTCGCTCAGCGGCGACTCCTGAGGACTTGTAGGACTGAGATTGATGGGGGAAGAGAGTAATGCTGGTGCGGAAGCAGATTTCATTTTTGAATACTTTTCGAGGAAGGGCAGGGCCGGCCGATGTCGTCCCATGACGGATGCTGAGCGAATTGGTGAGAGTGGGGAGGTGTTGATGGCTGGCACGAGGGGGGACCCGCTTTTCGTTGTTGGAGACGTTGAATGTGTCGCATTTGGTGACCCTGCAAAAGAAAAGTCAGTGTAGTGTTAGATGCCAGGCACTAGACACTAGACAGCAGCAGGTTCTTTGTTTTCGGGCAGGAGGCTATAAAAGACGAAGGACTTGCCTTTCCTGGCTACGTGTGCGGAAGTGGCCAAGGACAGCCACCAGAGAGGCGGGGCATTCGATGCGTATGTATCCATTTTGTGGTAAAGTAATAAAGGAGACCGCGAATCAGAAGCGAGGAAGGGGGGCGGGTTGAACAGGGTTTTGATTAAAGGGTTAGTTTGTTGGCAGCAAGGGAACCATGCACACTCCCAAAGGAAAGAACGGGAATGAGAGAGGGGTTGGGGGGGCCAGCAGGGCTGTAGGGGGGGAAGTGAAAGACTCAAAGGCACAGGAGCGAAGAGAGTCAGGAGCAAGGGGGACATGCTCCCTTATAAGCAACCAGCTGAAGAATAGCTCGTAGTAGCACTGCAGACAAGATTGCCGCGGCTGCTGTCCATGCGCCCCGCTCGGTCCATTTGTCTCACCCGTCTCGGCGGAATAATTTCTGATGGTGCTCTAGCAAATACAATACCTCCGTCTGTCCTTCGCACACCCGCACACGCCCTCACTTGGTCCCTGAAGACACACACACACACACCCATAGCAGGAGTCCAGCTGCCCAAGTGCTCACACTCTCGCATACACATACACACCCTGCTCTGCCCTGTCCTGCCCTGTCCTGTGTAGCCCCCTCAAGAACCACCGCTTTCGCTAACGTTTAAACTGCACTGCTTGCACTGCGAAAAATAATAATGATAAAAAGCGAAACTTACGTGAAGAGATATAGAGTGGCAAGACAGGCATAGGTGGTGGAGCCACGCAGGCATGCTCGCTCAGCCTACGGAACTCAACATCCTGTCCGCAGTCCGCACAGTGGATGATCGGCAGCACCTGTGACAGTCGTGGTTCCTTAGCGCTCAGTGAGGTCATTTTTTTTTTCCTGTATTTGATTTCGTAAGGCGAGGCGGAATGCAAAAAAAAAAAAAAAAAAAAATGGAATGTCGAGCAAGGGAGAGGGAGGAGAACGCACTGAAGGAGGAACTGAGAAGGAAGGAGATCGCACTGCAGGAGAAACTGAGGAGGAAAGTGTTAGGTGTTAAAGAGGGAACTGGGAAGGATGGCGTTGGAGGAAAGGCGTTAGAGGGAAATATTGAGCGGGACCAGTGTGAGGGAGAAGAGGGTGTGAAAATGCTATGCTGTAACAAAAGGGAGTAGGAGGGATGACGAAGAGTGTGTTTGTACGAGGGGTGTGGATGATGGCACTGAGGAAGAGGAGGGGAGGAGGAAAAGGAAGAGAAGGAGGAAGAAGAAGCGAGTGGAGTGGAGTGAGGGAACGATGCGATCAGAGGATGATAAATGTGCGACAAGACACCAATTGGATGGACACATCGTTAGTCTACTACAGTAGTGTGGTGTGGGAAGTGAAGTGTGCGAATGAGGAATGACCATATGGCCGAGGAGAGTTGTCGCGCCATGGTCTATGTCCGTGCTAAGCAAATCGGCCTCAATTTACAAATCGATTGGATTGATTTTTTGGTCCACTGGGATTGGACTGGACTCTGATTCATCCAGTCCTTAAACCCCTGGTTACCGAATAATTCGCTGTTCCCAGTGAATTATCGTAATCTGCAACAAGGAATCAAATCTAACACCTTCCATCGTACAAAAGGATAAACATACAAGAAAGAAAAACCGCTCGTTGCTGTGGAGTGCAGGTCTGTTGCAGACAACGCGGACAAAGTCCCCTGACAATCGTTGTTGAACTGTTTCTGATCTGGGCTCTAAATCATCTCGAAACGTATGCGGTCAGGGCGAGGCACCTTCAGCCTGAGACTAGAAGACGAGGAAAACAGATCAAACTGCGGCCGTGCGAGACAGAGACCGGCGGGTGTATTCTTTTATTTTGGTGCCACAGGCATAACGAAGCATCTTTTTAGCCGTGCCCATACCCTTACTAAGGCGCAACAAACAGATGAGCAGCAGCAGCAGCAGCTATGCCACAGCAAATGGGGGGGGGAGGGGGGGGGGGAAAGGAAGGAGGGAGGAAGATATTTTATCTCCCGCAAATGTTCCACGGACAGAAAGAGAAAATCCTGCGAATAACTCCCCGATTGTGTGCCTGCAGTACCCCTCTCTAGTTGCATGCCCTCTCTAACTGCGCACCCTCTAAGTGAACAACAACTTCATACTGCATGCTCCTCAATTCCAGCATTCGCCCATGTAGCTCTGGATATATTTATTAGACAAGTGTACCGAGACACTTTTTCTATTGTCGATTAGTTCCAAGTCCTCTCTCTCAATAGGGAACTGGCACCGAGCGCTAGCAGGTCCAAGGGCCAGTAGCACTTTCAACAACCAAGACAGCACGTACGTAGACCGAAGATTACTTGTCTGGACGTCTCCAATGCTCGCTGGGTTAAACATTCCACAACCGTACTTCGTTCTTCTTGATTAGAGCATGTGCGCCAGGATGTAAAGGACTGCAAACTTCGAACCCGTGGCAAACCTTGAATAGTCGCACGACGCGTATCAAAATGAACAAGGATATGCTAATGTCCAATATTCTGGATGGAGACGTCTCCCATTGACGATAAAGTCATATCGAATTGACTGGATGTTTGATAGCTTTACTCGCATGAAGTTGCTATTTGACATCATTGAGGGTCTTCGTCAAAGTCTATGCTGAACTACATGTGTATGTATATCTCGCCTTCCGATCCATGGCCGATACTCTCTCTGAGCATTCTTGGGAACTGCTTTTGATGCCAATAGAATCTCGAAGTCATGCTTGAACATGGAGTAAACAAAAGCCTTTGAGGCGAGTGAAAGACTGCAATAAGGCCTCGTCGTATTCAACGCGTAAAGTTAGTCTTCTGCAAATAGACGTCCATGATATCATCCACCAATCGGAAAAATGAATCGCCCACCTGTCTTCTCACGACAAACGACAGAGCAGGGCTCCCAACTCTTTCTTACTCATATAACATGTCTCCTTTCCTTTCCTTTTTTTCCTTTTTCTTTTTAACCACAAAAATACAAATGACGCGTCGAGGGTCATTCATCACAACCTTCGCGCTTTTCTTCCATGGAAAATTGAACAAAAAACATATACATATAGGTCGGAGAAGGCAGAAGAGAGGAGAGGTCATGGCGCAGTCGCTTTTTCCACTTTTTGGGCACGGTTGAGTTTACATGTTGCCCTCTCATGCTAGACAGCACGACGAAGCAGCATATGGAATCAACAGAATATGGCCCAATGACGAGACGTTCTCAGTCGAGGCAGAGAGAAAGCGTAAGGAACAAGGGAATGACACCATTGCTTTTTTCAACTTTGCCTTCGCCGCCAACACACGCGTCTATGCGCATAAATAGCGATTGCCGCCAAAAATAGGGAATGCGAACGAGGGTGTACATGTAGACGATCATGGGTGCACAGAAATAGGGAGGATAAGGGACAGGGCCAAAAGGCCAGACTAATGCACGCACTATCATATTGCGTTGACTGTAACACCCACCTCCACTTTCGCACAATCCTCACCGTCAGATGTCACCATGCGTGTCAAACATGAAAGAATAGAAACTACGGAGCAGTGTTTAATTGGATGTTCATGTTAGGTTAAAAGAAAAAAAGCATACCATGGATGCGCGTCTAATACGATGGAAGTGGTTTATGGGAAAGAGTTTTTATTTTTACATTCATGCATAAACTACAGAATTATAAGTATGATGATAATATGTTTTTTTGTTAGTTTTTTTTTTTACGTAAATGAAGGAAAGAGCTTTCATGCTTCACTCAAGATGGGGATGCGGCTGTTCAAGGCACGCTTGCCCTCGGCAATTAGACTCGTGAGTTGTGCCTCCATCCTCAGGAACTGCTCATCATTATCCTCGGTTCCTGTATTTGGTCGTTCAGGCATCATGATCCCTTCTCGCAAATGTTCCGTGTCGGGCCCGTACGCGTGAGGAAGTGAGGTCGACAACCCATGACGCGTCCTGTAGGACGAAGTCATCTTCGAATGCTTGGATTTATGGTGGTGCAGCGATTTCCCGAGCAGCCCAGAATTGCCTCGAGGTCGCGTTCCACGCGACGGGATGCTCACAGGTGCAGATTTGATTTGCTACGGGAAGAAAATAAAAAAAAAAGAGGCGGACATTACGGGATCAGTAAGTTATTTTAGATGCATGTAGATGTGGTTATCATGGCGTGCAGAGCATACACATGCATTCCCCTATACACTTACAGCCACGACCTTTTCTGATGAGGACTCGCTTTGGCCTTCAGAAACTGCTTCCTCGACGACCGCAGATTCATCCACCTGGGTCATAGTCGACTCTAGCTGTTGCTTGCCCTTGCCTGTGAGCAATTGGTATGCTGACAGGGCCACAGCACTAGTGAAGATGACGGTCTCGACCGCGGCTCCAAGGAGCACCGCTGCCGCAGACCGCTGTCGCTTCTTGGGAGGCTCTGCCGTGCACAAGTCTAGCGCACTCTCCTCTCGGTCCCTTTGCTCCCTGAACGCACTGATACCAAACGTGGGGGTGCTTCCGACGATGGTTACAGCTGTGGAGGGGGTATCGGCCTTCATCGTCAACGGTGCTTCATCCGGTAATGAATCATTGATTTGAGCACGTTCTGGTTCGTCAAATGCATTCAGCATATCGTCATCGTCCGGAGTGAAGTGTGGGATATCATAGCGGTGTGATCCCTTGGCGGCCCGGTCAGACCTGGCACCGTGACGATGGCCAGACCCATGATGGTTACAGGAGGGATGGTGATGACGGTGTCTATTATGACTGCAGTGAGGGCGGCGATGATGCGATTGATGCGAATGCGAGTGCGAGTGATGATGACTATGGCGACAGAGCGCCGAGCAAGGGGGCGCAATGGAGCTAGGAGAGGAGGAATTTGAGTAGGACGAAGTCGAGGCAGATGAAGAGTGGGACGAGCTGTGGGAGAGTCGGGGCAGGGGAGGTGTTCTTGGAGCAGGGCCCTCTGACAAGACATTGGGAAAGGCGAAGGCGGAGCTGGCCAAGGGAGTGTTAGTAAAGTTGGTGTTGATGGAGAGAGGGGAGGGTCGCGGCTTGGAACCACCAGAGTCGCTTTTTTGAGGAGAAGATGATGATACAGAGAGGTCAGGGATACCCAGAAGATCCGAGGGGGTGATTGGGGAGGGGTATGTGGCACGGATGCTGGGGCTGTTGGTCGCGCTGTTGGTCTGGCTTGTGTTCATGTTCATATTGACATTGGTGATATTGCTGTCGCTGCAGTCGTCGTTGTTCTGCAGAGTAAACGAGAGTTCATCAGAGAGGGTTCTTGGCTTGCTGCTAATGTGGGCTGAGGGTCGCTGCTGCTGAAATTGGTCTGGCTGTGAGTATGCGTGCGTATGCGAGTGCGAAGTGGAATGAGATTGATGGCCGAGGGAGTCGCAGCTGCTGTTGCTGACGAGGGACATGGGCAAGGACGCGTTACTGCTGTTGGAGGTGCTGCTGCCGTGCAGTCTAGAAGAGGACCGCTTGCGTCCTGTAGCGTGGTATTGACTGGGGTGGTGGGTGTGATGGGATCTGGACTGCAGCAGCTGATCCAGGGTGCCGGTGTTGTTGGGCTGGTACTTTTGCAAGGGAGAGAGAGAGCGACTGTGGCCGTTGGAGGAGGCGTCCGGGTATTTGAGCCAGGGCTTATCGTCCTGAGACGGGGCCTGGTGCATGTGGAACGAGGGTTTATATGAAGAAGACATGGTGGTGGCAAAGGATGAGCGCTAAGATATCGATAAAAGGAGGAGAATTAAGAGTGAGGAATGGGATCAACTGGCTTGTAGATAGTGGATAGAGAAGAGAGAAGAGGGAACAGAGAAGAGAGAAGAGAGAAGAAAGAGGAAAGAGGAAAAAGACGAGAAGGATCGAAGGAGTAAAAGAATGGCGATGGTGAATGCAAGGATGCTGCGATGGAGGATGGGATTGATGAGAAAGAAGAAGGAGAAAAACTGAAGGAAAGGGAAGGAGGGACGGGGGGAAGTGACAACCATGCCCTGTGGAAAAGTACCCTTGGACTATTTTATTATTCAACTGAATTGAATTGGTAAAAAGAGTGTGATAGATAGTCAAGGTCCTTATGCAAATCATATGCTTGTGTTTATGTTTGTGTGTTTGCTAGCCTGCCTGCCTACACCCACCTGCCTACATAGTCTAGTCCATGCCCTGTCCCTTGTTTGTTGGTTGCACACATTCAACCTCCTCGCACATTTCTGATGGGCAACGCAGTCAATATAGTCGATATACAACTTAGTCTACGATCAGCCTACTTCAGTCGGGCCAACATGTTGCATGGGCGAGTAGGATACAACAGGCATACACTCTACACACAGCCCGTAAAGAAGTAGCAGCAGCCAGCACCACGTAGATCTATGCATGCAACTGAGGGAACAAAGTAAGGGTAAGAGTAGTAAGTAAGACGGGGTCCAGGAAGGAAGGGAAGCAATAGACGAGGCGAGAAAGATGGACTGCAATAAACATGACCAGATACGACAAGAGAAAAAAAGGGAGATGCATACAAAAGAAATCCATTATCTGCACATGCAATGCTTGTCCATGGGTATTATTATAGTTTCCGTCCATACCGCGACTATTTTCAATTGATTTTGCAGCCTGTCTTTTTTTTTTTTGATTTTGGCCCGCCCATGCCCATATATCGCCATACACTGCCTGCAGCCTTTTCTTTTTCTTTTCCAGCTGCATCCTCAATCAACAAGTGAAAAGGGGCGCCATGACCTTACGATAGTCTACACGATATATAAAAGTACTTAACAAGCACTTGGTTGCCCTTGAAACGGGCAAATCGATCGCAATGAACCACAAAATACAACGACAAAACTAAAAGTAATCGACTCCATGTTGTGTTTCGTTATATTATTGTTCACGTCAAAACACACGGGCTCGATCGTGCGCTGGTGCAACAACCGGGCACTGATGATGTAAGTATAAAGCAGGGCGCGGACGAAACTGTAGATGAGAGCACAATCCGCTCTGTACCCCGTCTCGTCTCTCCTCGGATGTCTATGTATCGCACCAGGTGTCTGTGTGCTCCACGGCGATCATCATCCATGATCGTTTTTGCAATAAGTGAGCACCATTCATGAGAGCCAGACGGGTCCGGCGCACTTCTTTTTTTTTTTTTTTTTGTTGTGCTCCTGGTCCTAGCCCTCTTCATTACAGCTCTATACCGACCCGTCTTCCCTACTATATTATACCTCGCTACCATCAATTGATGCTTTCATTTCCCGTCTTCAAAATAAAACATTCTTATAGAGAGCCACAAATTATATTTTATTTTCCATCCTCGTCCTTCGCCAAGGCGGATCAGAATGCTTGGTCTGGGCGTACTTCTGACATGGAAAATGCTCTGTCATGTGCCAGCAGGGTAAAGAAGAATCGGGAAAATTCATCATCGTCATAGTCGCCCTATGAAATGACCCACTGACCCGTCCACGTTGGCAAAAAAAGGTCTGCGTTACCCAGCCCTGCTAGAATTCTTGTAGCAAGGAGAACAGGCCACATGAATCTTATCGCTCATTGGACGCTGTGGTGACCTCTATGGTTACTCAGTATAGTCCGGACAATATTTATACTCCAAAGTGCTCAGGCGCCCACTGACCACTGGGAGGGAGCGCAGAGAAGAGAAAAAGCATAGCAATTGTTCTTTTTATTGTCCGGGTGATGAGCATACGTGGAACATACAAGAAAACCAGATCTGCGCAAGAGTTCACAATTGTCTTTTTACAATACAGAAAGTAGTCTATTTGTATTCAATTCACTCAGCGCGCATCTTCTTTTCTTTTCTGATGCCAACGCACGCGCCCTGGTGCATTCATCATCTGGACCAAACAACAATCTCTCTTGCCTCTCCTTGCCGAGGCTCATCTATGCTGCTGTGTGTTTGGGTAAGCGTCGCGTACTTACGATATTCTCTCGAAGCGCACTTTGCGCATCGTGTCCTCGTAGCCTTAGTATATGCTGTAGTCTATTCATCTACATCCGTTGTCGTTACCCCTGTGTGAGTGTGTGTGTGTGAGAGAGTGTGTGCAAGATGTAAAGAGCATAGGACATCTCGATCACTTTTATGGTTTTGATAATCAGTGTCATGCACAGTACCAGTTGAGGGCAACCGCCGACACATATAGACCTATGGCGCTTGTACACCTTCGCCCTTGAAAAAGGGAGTGGCTGCAGGTGAATGTTGGGAAAGTCGCGTTCCATAAAATGTTGAAACAACATAGTACGACAAACACTCCGAACCATCCCACAACGACTAACACCACAATTGAGGCGTAAAAAAAAAAGATGGTGTAAAAGACGAAGGGGAACTTGCTGTGGACTCTGAAAATGATAAGGATCAAAGGATTGCGGATTCCCCAACACATTTCGCGAAGATAAAGGAATCCATTGATGTGTCACAAGAAAGGAAAATACGCTGTGTGAAATACAGGTAGCTGTGTTTGTGCTGCCAGTAAACTACGCAGCTAATGCAAAGTCTGGAAGACACAGGCGGACCACGGGTCATGGTCCTTCATCATCGCCATGTCCATGTCCACTTTCATATGTCAACCCTGACCCGAATAAACACCAAAGTGACGTCAACACGGAGGACCATTGTTCGACACGATAATGGACAGAGAGAGGGCGCGTTTGAACACGCGCGTCTGGAAAGAAAAATTGCCGCAGTATCTTAGAGATTTCGTGAAATTCAGGAGGACCAAGGCAGATGAGTGGGCTACACCATTGCTTCTATCACTTCTATTGTCAGTGCAATGCTGAAGTATTGGTATGCTAAAGAGTGTAAGTGAGTGAGTGTCTGTTTCTCTTCCTCAATTGCTCTCGGCCCTGGCTTCGTCGTCCTTCTTGAAAGGTACAGCTTCGGCTTCATGGCCCATTGTCCTATTGTGGAAATGAGGGCGTACAGCATGAGTCAGCAGTAATGACGCTGCGTATTGCTCAATTGCAATCATAGTCGCACTGCCTTTTTGGTCAACTTGCACAAAGAGAACATTTGGGCGATCAGCGCCACGTTTTTTCAGGGACAAACGACAGGTTGCTCTGATTGGCTATATGAAGTGTTAGATAAAGTTGAATATTGGCAGGAGAGAGATCTTTCGCTGTATAATAATGGGACGCGCCCTGTTGGCAGTAGTAAGCGTAGTAAGCAAAGAAAATGGGAGACTGATATTGGCCTGCGTGAGCGTATTTATGCCGATCTTCTGGTACATGGGTAGAGTGCTGTGCTCCGTAAGCATACACAGTAGAGGGACGTAGCAACTGAATGAACAATGCGTGTTGCCACTTCAATTAAGGGCTCAACACTTGTGACACGATATCGGCGTTTCTCGTTGATACTCCTTTTTGCACGCTTTATACCGGACTGTAAGCAAATACATTCCTGCCCTCATAATAAGCTGGTTGCTGTGTTTGAATCGAACGTCGTTTTCTCCATAGTATGGTGAGTCTGCGTACATGTTCTCATATATTCCTGCATGCTCCTTTGACATTCCTTTCCAAAGGGATCAAATGCACATTATTATGGCCGTTGCTTCAGTTCCCCTGTCCCGTTCCTGTCGAACGCCAGCACTGTGCAGCTTGTTGACATTGTGGAGAATGAAGTTTATGCAGCAACTCCAGGCTCAGTTCTTTGAGCGTGCTATAGACCCAGCAGAGTGGACCTGTCCTACAACTGCGTTCTCATTGGCCCGATCCGATCCTCCTTTCTGCCGCTTCCCTCCACTAGACTCCACCCCACACCAAGAACCTTCCCCCGACCCGACGCCCCCTCCGCGCCACTGCTTCAAGACAAAAATATTCTCCTAGTCCCTCCTTGTCTCTTCTTAGAGCTCTGCTCCTTGTTCATCGCTCCTTCTCTTCGTCTCTCGTCTCTCTCCCCATTCAACTCCTCATTCAGCTCCTTCTCATTCCACCTCTTACAACAAACACCAACACCATGGCATATACTCCGACCAGTCCCAAGACACCCTCAAGCGACATTGAGTAAGTCCATTCGAACCTTCCACACACACACACACACACACACGATCAGATCAACTCTCTCGAGAACGAAGGACTCTGTTCTCTATGTCTTTTCTCTTTTCTTTCTTTGCCTGTGTGCTGCTTACCCAGGCGAGTGTGCAGTGGAGTGTTCCTATTTGACGGCAACATATATATCGTACGGATACTTTTCACTGGAGTGGTAGCAATTGCTGTATTTACCCTTTGTTTGTCCCTTGTATGGTCGCACTTGTCCCGGCAGTAGCAGCTCCTCTGCCTCTGGTTTGCTTTGGTTTGCTTCAGCCACTCTTTTTTGTTGTGTTGCATTCGTTTCCCACGGGCGCAAAGAGGAAGCAGTTGTATGAAATGTGAATCACAAGGAAATTATTAATGGCAATTCCTTTTCTGGACAAAGACTGCAGCACCCGACAGCGAAGCAGACCCTTCTCTCCCATGCCCTGACCGGGCACTACCACAGCAACGGACACAGCCACCTCAAATCACAGTCGCCCGACGGCCGGATCGCCACTCCCATCGACTTTGACGGCCTCAGTTTTCCCAGTAAGGACTCGATAATTTGCGATGTGCCCTTTGACAGTAGGCTCGTCCATTTACAATGGGTGTTGGTCAGCCCTCCCTTTACTCACACGTACAAACACACATGCACACCGCCTTGTTCCATTTCTACCAACTCGTAGGTGTCGGAGCGAGGGAGCGCCGTGAAGACACAGAGGAACAACGTGTAGCAAGAATTGAAAAGATCTCGGGAGCAGTGCGCATTATTTTGGAATGCATCGGAGAAGATCCTGACCGCGAGGGCCTCCTCAAGACCCCAGAGCGCTATGCCAAGGCACTCATGTTTTTCTCGAAAGGCTACGAAGAGAGCGTTACCCGTAAGGCGCAATATCATTGTCGTTGTTATTGTTGCGGAATGCAAACTTCAAGTCAACTGACACTCTTGATCATGTTGACTAATTAGACCTGATGAACAAGGCACTTTTCCAAGAAGGTAGACTACTTGAGAGCAATTTTTAAAACTCAATTGTCATGTCGAGCGCCCTACTCAACGCCTTTTCCCCTGCTTTTCTGTTACAAATCTTTTTCGCAGATCACGATGAGATGGTGATCGTAAAAGGCATTGATGTCTTTTCTTTGTGTGAACACCATATGGTACCATTCACCGGCAAGGTAAGAAGCATTCTTTGAGCAATAGAGCGGTCACCCACACTACGGTCGAGACATCACAATTGATGTCCTCTGTGATTGTCCTCGCCAATCTCATTGCACTAGATCCATATTGGTTACATTCCAAAGAATGGTAAGGTCGTTGGGCTTTCCAAGATTGCCCGTTTGGCAGAAATGTTCAGCCGCCGCCTTCAGGTGCAGGAACGATTGACGAAGCAAGTAGCGATGGCGCTGCAAGAACTGCTTGATCCTCTGGGTGTAGCCGTTGTCATGGAAGCAAGGTAGCGTCATGTCTCAGGGCTTCGATTTTCCATAACCTTTATCCCGCGGAAGATAGGAAGCTAAATGTTCGACTAAACCCAATTCCTCTCGACTGCACTCCTTAGTCATTTCTGTATGGTAATGCGCGGTGTGCAGAAGCCCGGTAGCCAGACTATCACCAGCTCCATGTTTGGCTGCTTCAGGGACCAAGGGAAGACTAGAGAAGAGTTTCTGGCCCTGATTAGACGCAACGGCATTTGAAGACCGCTTGGAGCACCCTTGGTTCTTTTTCTATTGACTTTGATCCTTTGATCTGTGCCGCGTTCTGGACGTTTTAGATACCTTCTATCTACTTTTCTGTTTTTTTATCATATGTATTAAAGGAAGACAACATTAGAACTTCAGGTTTACTGTATTGTGATCGTTATCTCATAACATATGACCTGTGGAACGGAGGCGGTGCCAAAGTTGGGCTGAGGACCTGGTTGCGTTGTTACGCATAATGAGCCCACCGTTTACAGTGCGAGGCTTCCATCGTTGCCACTCCATAGTTTCGTTGAGCAATTGGTCGTTTGCCCCCAATCTGATTCAGCTCCGCATTATGCGTCGACTGCTGCGGCCATCTCAGTCGCCACTCTTTTATCACATAAAAGGTGGAGATGAGACACAAAGATCTTTTCTCTTCCTTCTTTATCGCTCCTCCCTTCCCTCCACATTCCTTTCTCTACTATTGGCGGCAAATAGCAACTACAAACATCATGCAAAGTATATACCCGCACCCACCGGCGCTTCCTCCTACTCCCCCAAAGGTCGTGCTCAATATCAAATGCAGGCAAGTGTAACTGTATGCCTGTTTCAACTTTATCCGTTTCAAATACGACAGGAATTTTATTAACGCTCTTCACACAATACTCAATTCCTTTATTTCGATCTTTAGAAATCTGGCCAACAGAGATATCATGAGTTTTAGCGATCCCCAGGTGTTCCTCTTTCTGTTTGATGACCGCACTGATACCTGGTGCTCAAGGCCCCACGCAATGACTGAGCGCATCAAGGATAACCTGAACCCGGTCTTCGTGAACGGGCTTGAGGTCGAATACCGATTCGAGATGATTCAGCGACTGAAGTTCGTTGTGTACGATATCGATGACAAGCACAGTGGTAATTGGTCGGATCAAGACTTCTTGGGTGAGGTTACCACGGACATGGGATCTATTATTGGATCCCGTGGTAGCCAAGCAGTGCTCCAGCTTCAGCATCCAAAACGCAAGACGACTGCGTTAGGCCAGATTATTGTCTATGCTGAAGAGTTGAAGAGCTCAAAACGGACGATCAAGTAAGGAGTACAAAAAAAGAGGGCTGAGGATTGTCGAGAATATTGCCAGTAAAAGAGCAGTAAGACTTATAATGATTTCTGGTGTGTGTGTGTGTGTGTCGTGTGTACTATGTATAGTTTCGGAATAAGAGCTCTGGACCTGACAAAGAAAGGTCTGTTCAAATCGAGGCCTACAGCGTTCTTCACCATCTATCGCGACGATGGAAACACGGGTTTTTTGCCGGTATACAGGTCCAAGGCGATCCAGTCTGAAGACGATCCGATCTGGAAGGAATTTTCGATCAAGGAGAGCTTTCTCTGTAACGGAGATCCACACCGTAAGCTGAAGATTGAGATCAAGAACAGCAAGGGCAATGGAGGTAAAAAATCAAATAGGGGTGATTCATGCCAACGAAAACAATGAGGGCGGAGTAACCTGTTCTAACTTTTTTTTTTTTTTTTTTTTTTTTTTTTTTTTGGTTGGCGGTGTGGTTAGTTGAGACAGTAATCGGTACCACAGCTGTGTTCACATTGAATGAATTGAGCCAACGGCCGTTTCCACACTCGATGGCGATTCCACCGATGACGGGCACGTCGGCTCTGATTATCCAGAAGTTCACTGTGACCGAGCCGCCTTCGTTCACAGATTTTATTGCCGGCGGAGGTACTATCGGACTCTGCGTTGCAGTCGACTTTACAGCGAGCAATGGACCATACAATAAGCCGGGATCGCTACACTTCAGGAGCCCGAACGGCGAGAACGGGTACACGCAAGCGATTCGCAGCGTCGGTAACATTCTGCAGTGCTATGATACAGATAAAAAGTTTCCAGTCTACGGATTCGGAGGGTCTATCAATGGACAGGTTAGCCATGCTTTCCCTTTGAACGGCAACCCAACATGTGTAAGTATCAGAAGAAAAGGATTGAGCTAATGGGAACTAGAAGTAATGGTCGATTTGAGTCTATTCATGAAAAAGCTGACGTAGAACTGCTCTACCTCATGGTATTGATAGCCGGAGGTGTATGGGGTCGAAGGCATCCTGTCCGCGTACTGGAACGCGCAGTCGTTTGTGGAGTTGCATGGTCCTACGAACTTTGCGCCTGTCATTATGGAGGCAACAAATATTGCAATGCAGAGCGAACCTTATGGATACACGATCCTCCTGATCCTGACAGATGGTGCCATTAGTGACATGTGAGAAGGACTGAAATGTTGTTGCTCTAATATGATCGGGTATGCCTTTACACGACGCGTCCATCCATAACACTCTTTACTTGAAACAGGGACGCGACAGTGAAGGCAATCCAAAGGGCCAGCAATCACGCGCTATCGATCATTATTGTCGGTATTGGTTACGCGCGGTTCTCCAGTGTAAGTGTAAGTTGGATGCACTCTCGCAAAGCATTTAATTCTATGGTCATGTATGCATCTTGTTCTACACAGCAGACAGAAACGATTCAAGTTGCTGACATAAGTCGCGTTTTTTTTTACTTTTATTTGTATTTGCAGATGCATGATTTGGATGACGATGACGACGACGGCAAGAAGAGAAAGTACCGCGATATTGTGCAGTTTGTCGCTGCACGCGATTTTCCGCCGCATATGGAGCATGGGCTGGCCGCGGCCCTGTTAGCGGAGGTGCCGACGCAGTTTATGGAGTACATGGTGGCGAACAAGATCACGCCGAAGCCGCCAATTCGAGCGGATACAGTGATACCCGTCGTGGCCTCGGGTGCCGTAGGACAGTATCCTCCTGGACTTGGAGCCGCGTATTCACATCATGGGGCGCCCTATCCGCCCTCTGGAGCTGCATATCCGCCTGCTGGGACCGCTTATCCTCCCGCAGCCCATCCTCTTGCACCAGCCGAGCATGCTCTACCAGCATCTGCATGCCCTCCTTCTCAGCCGGAGGCAGCACATTCCGCAACGGGTTACCCATCATCTCCTCAGCCGCCAGCATTTGCAGCTCCAGGTTATCCTCCTCCAGTTCCGGGGCAGGGTTATCCGAACTTTAGCATGCCAGTACCTGCGAGCGCAGGATATCCCCAAACCCCTATCAGCCAGGCCCACGGAGTAGCTCCTCCGACTCGGCCAGCACAGCCAAGTCAACCAGCTCAACTAGGTCAGCAAGCACAGTATCCACCACACTATGGTGCTTACCCTCAGTACCCACCGGCTCAGTATCCACCTTCCCCGTATCCTCCTTCTCAGTACCCTCCTGCTCAGTACCCTCCCCAATATCCGTCACAGAATTCTTCTCAGTATCCACCCCAATACCCTCCTCAGTCTCAGCCGCCAGTGAGTACAGAACAGGTTACTCGGTCTTTGGGCGATCTGTCATTGGATGGACAGCCGGACCCAGCACCTGCATCTTCTCATTCGCGTGCACCTCAGGCTTTGCCTCAAACTTCGGCGACAGATGTTAATACGTAGACCAAAGCTAGTTTATGCTTCGTGTTGAGAAATAAGATTTATTTCTCCAGCGTTCGTCATTGGACCTAGCACAGCCTTTCAGGGCAATGTCGTTTACAGCCGTCGAGCATAATATCTGTGTCGTCTCATTCGAAATTGCTGCTGCAAGTGAGAGAGCAATACTAATACCGATGCTGGGCACAGCATCTAGCAACGAGGCGACTACACCAGTGGAGAAGCATGGATCGCTTCGCTTATTAACGTCGTCGTCCTTGTCGTGCTTTTGAGCGTCCTTGTAACTTTACTATGGCAAACAGAAGCGCCACGATCTGCATGGTCCCGCGCTCGCTAGAGCAAAAACAGAGGCTGCCATTAACTTCGCAACAATCCAGCGTCCTGAGAAGCCTCTCAGGTTCGTGAATCCTAGTTCTAGCCGTAGGGACCAGCATTCCTGTTTTCTTTACTCCCTGTTACTCGCTCCTGAATGTCTCCTCGCCGCGAACGAGACGACAAGGCACGTAAAGACTTTGTCATCCATGTCTTTCTTCCATGTCTCTGTTCGTTATCTCTCCCCAGTGCATCTTTTCTGACTGTCCTCTTCATGTGGCATCCCATTCCTCGCGGTCGAGCAATGGGCGCCTGTTTAAGTTGACGCGCCTTGATGTCTTAACAAGCCCAGCTTGCATGGAAAGCCTTCCACTTCTGCTAAGGAACTCCACGAAGGTTAACAAACTACTTGTAACTCAATGCACTTTCGCTCTCTTCCACTTTCCATATTGTCGCTTCCTCACTCTCGATAACGACCAAGAGCTTGGACCAGACAGGGCTACGTTTCTTTACGCATTCTTCAGTGGCCTATTTTGACCATTATAGCGATCCTCATTATCTATTGCTTGCTTGTTCCTTTTCTCGCCTCCTTTTTGCATTAGCGTTTTTCTCCGTTCCCTGCAACATTACATACTTACCCTCGTTTGACTCTTGTCGTCCTGTACTATTATAAGTCGACCCTACAAGATCACGAACTGCTGCTTCAACCTTGCAGACTCATGTTGAACTTCCCACAGCCTTGTCACCATTCGAGTACATATTGATACATAGTGTGGCATGTCTGCCACGCTGTTTTAATGCATTGCTCAGGAATAAGGGCCTAATCAGCCAATGTAAAACTAAGAGCGGCGAAACACGAAAATATCCTCGCTACGTCTGAGCATAGCCCGCGCAATCGCCAGTACCATCATCGGTCTTGCCAGCGGTCCATATCGGTACCGTTACCATTCCTGTCGCATCTCGTTCGCCGATGAAGGCTCCTATTGCACGCAGCAACGCTCACAAATAATAGTCCATTAGTCGGCAGAAGTCTCAATGCATATTTTTTCTGGCATACAAAAAAGAAAAAACCATCAAATGCACCGCTTATAGCACGGCAGATCCAGCCGACCCTTGCTCAAGGCCGCCCAGTCTGTTGGTAGTCTTACCTCTGCCTGATGCTCCAAGACGGCCCGCATGAGCGACTCTCGCGTGATAACGAGCCACTCATGGTTGCAGAGTACTCTGCGCTGCCGCCTGGATGATCCCCAGAATGGGTAGCAAAGCTCGCAAGCAATGGTCCACTGGTTGGTAGAAGTCTCAATGCATATTTTTTCTGGCATACAAAAAAGAAGAAAAAACCATCAAATGCACCGCTTATAGCACGGCAGATCCAGCCGACCCTTGCTCAAGGCCGCCCAGTCTGTTGGTAGTCTTACCTCTGCCTGATGCTCCAAGACGGCCCGCATGAGCGACTCTCGCGTGATAACGAGCCACTCATGGTTGCAGAGTACTCTGCGCTGCCGCCTGGATGATCCCCAGAATGGGTAGCAAAGCTCGCAAGCAATGGTCCACTGGTTGGTAGAAGTCTCAATGCATATTTTTTCTGGCATACAAAAAAGAAGAAAAAACCATCAAATGCACCGCTTATAGCACGGCAGATCCAGCCGACCCTTGCTCAAGGCCGCCCAGTCTGTTGGTAGTCTTACCTCTGCCTGATGCTCCAAGACGGCCCGCATGAGCGACTCTCGCGTGATAACGAGCCACTCATGGTTGCAGAGTACTCTGCGCTGCCGCCTGGATGATCCCCAGAATGGGTAGCAAAGCTCGCAAGCAATGGTCCACTGGTTGGTAGAAGTCTCAATGCATATTTTTTCTGGCATACAAAAAAGAAGAAAAAACCATCAAATGCACCGCTTATAGCACGGCAGATCCAGCCGACCCTTGCTCAAGGCCGCCCAGTCTGTTGGTAGTCTTACCTCTGCCTGATGCTCCAAGACGGCCCGCATGAGCGACTCTCGCGTGATAACGAGCCACTCATGGTTGCAGAGTACTCTGCGCTGCCGCCTGGATGATCTGAATGGGTCCACTGGTCGGTTGCGTTCAATGCTGGACGAGAAAGTGAAAAGCAAGGAATTGCAAAGGATAGAAAAAATCTGGGGAGGAATGTCTTCGGTGACGTATTTTCGGCGCGAAACGAACTACTTTCATTTTCCAGCTACCTCGAACGCCGACCTCCATCTCTTTATCAAGTACCTCAAGCATCCCAAGCATGCCTTCGTGGAAGTCCTTTCTCAGCTCCATGAAATTTCATGACGCGTATTTCGATAGCATTACGGACCCGCGGAATATCGCGCCCAAATGCTTTTTCGAAGCCCTACACGTTGCCTCCTCTGGTCGAGAGACAGCTGAAAAGGAATGGGTGTCTATCATGCGTCGATTAGCGGAGAGCCGTATCCCAGTGCTGGTGGAGACGGGAACGAGACTTCAGAAGGAATGGACGCTGACAAAGACTTCACTCGATCTATTCTGGAATGAGAGAGCAGCAAAGGAGGAGCGCCAGAGATTAAAGATCTCGAACCTCAAGTATGGCGTATCCATGCATTCGCAAACACAACAAGATGTTATTAATGTTCTAGAGTCTGAAGGTACTACTGTGTTATTTTCTGCTGTCATTTATCTGCGATACCATTCTGGACATTTTACTTAAGAGCACTCTACAAATAGACAATGATAAAACTGTAATACGTTCAGAAGAGAGACGGGACAAGCACCAGCTTTTAGGTACCACCACAAGCGAAGAGCGACAACGGCAGGGATATTCCACAGAAACGTTCGTATCGGATACGCAAAAGATCGACGAATACGAAATCGTCAGCCTTCAAAGGACCCTAGACAATGGTGGCCATGGAATGGGTACGCAACAACCTCGGTATGGGTATACTCATGCTCAAGCCTCTGCTATGTTGACCTCAACAAACGTAGACACTGGCGCATATCTACAGCATGTCATCTTGCTTCATAATAGATCACTTCCGTCGTCTGAACCAGCGAACGACCTGGAGAAGCGGAGATGTGGACTTGCTAGCGAAGTTCGAGCAATTTGCAGAGGAGCAGCGGAAGCAGGGGAAGAAGTTTTCCTTGAGCAAGGATCACATTGCCGATATGACTGACGATGGGGAGTTTTTGAGGCGCCTATCGGACGAGGAAGTTGAGCTCGCACTTGCTGACATCCCCGACATCGTATTTGACGACGTGATCGACAAGCCGCTTGCAGCAACTCTCGGTAGTGGCGAGGAAACCTTTATGGACATGCACAGGACAGTTCGTGGACTCGACCATAAGGACGACTTGGTATATTACATTTCTCAGGTCTTCACGGGGATGTAAGTGGCCAGCCACGACGGCAAGCTCGCTTGACGCGAAATGAAGAATGAGCAGGATTTTTAACATCTGTGTGTGATTCTGATGTTTTCATTCTCTTTGTTATTCGTAAAATAGGGCACGACATTTCCGCTGCAGTCGCCTCCATGCGATTCCGAACGAGACGCAGTATTTCGATGATCTTGTTCTTCCTGCATTTGAGGGTGCATTTGCCCTGGAGGATTTGGCAGTGAGGCGATTTGAGGTGCCGATCTATGGGTGCAGCGAACGTAAAAATGCAGGAAAGGACTTACTCACAGAGCGTGAAGCCCAGGGTCACAGAGCAGACGCCATTGTCGAAACGGTAGATGCGCTGCAACTGGTTACTGTTGAGACGTCTAAGATGTCGGGGGCGACAGGTGAGAAGAAGGCGAAGGATCACTACAAGTTGGCTAGGGATATGCGTGACACCTGGACCTACATCATGAAGAAGAAGATCAAAGACGGCAAGCAACCACAGCCCCTTACCGTTTTTGGGTTGCAAGTTTATGAGTCGGAAATGACATTTTTAGGGATGGATTTCTGTGGCTGCTTCCGTCTGCATGAGCTAGCCTGCGTCAGGGTTCCGAACTCACATGTCATCATACGGAACCACTTGAGCCGCTTGTTGAAAACCTGCATTGGCTTCGCGAGACTCGCGAAGGCGCATCATCAGCAGCTCTTGGAGTGGAGGGATTCTAATGTGAAGGAACAAAGAGCGTATGGTTTGGCCGTGCGTAACATCAAGGATACTACCGCCACCCCGTCCAAAGCAACCAAAGGAGGAAAACGGAAACACCAGGATGATGACGACGACGACTAGCCTGAATGATTCTCTGCCCACACAGCTAACCTGCTTGCAGAATATCACAAGGCATCAAGTATAGTTCGCCAGAGTCGGAGAAATGTGCTCGCAGAATAATGCTCACCTGTGTTTCTTTGAGTGACCAGACCATGTTAGATGTCAATTCACCGTCATCTATGACTTTTTTTACGCGTATAATATATAAAAAAAACTATAATAAAGAATTATAATAAAAAAGAATTTTCCTACACTTCAGTCGTTAGAGTCAAGCCAACCATCTAATCCTCAGTTATCTAATCTTCTGGTAACACAATCTGTTACTTCGTCGTCGTAGGTAACCATTCAAGTTACTCAAACTATGGATGTAGCGATGTGATTGCTTTGCGGACCAAATTTTTACAGCGCCTAAACTGCGTGAACGAGTAAAGGATTGTGCGTTGCCTCAAGCAAGCTTTCTATTATAACGTCTAAACCTGTGCAGGGAATATGTACATAGCCAGCCCCGGCGCCGTCTTTGTCATTAGTGCCGCGGTCGCTATCATCATCACGGATGTCATCTTCGCAGGTGGCATAAAGAATAGTTACCAGTATTGATCAACAACCCCATTAGCCTCAGTTATTTATTGACTCCGTTCGATGGGTATGAATAAAGTGAGGCCATGATATCCTTTTATAGATCCATCCTTTGGGCAAGGCCGCAATTGAACGGGCTTTGACGCGAAAGAAAAAAGTTTGGGCGGACAAAAAAAAATGCAGGGTTTACAGCCTCTCTCGATCACGAGACCAAAAAAAGTATGTGGCGCAGGTGGCCCCAGAACCTAAGATCTCTGATGCCTTGCCTCCCCTTCGCTTGCCAGTCCAAGACTCCAACCTTGCATCAGTCCTTTCTCTCTCTCGCTCTCTCTATCTCTCTCTATCTCTCTTTCCGGCCGGACGACAACACATCAGGATCTATCGCTGAACGGGACTTCATATACAGTATGTCGGGTTCGATTCTCAAGGCTGCAGGAAGCCAACAAAACAAGCGCCAACAAAAGCAGACATCGCAATCTATCCGTCGCGCGCCTATTTCTAACAGCTCCTCTTTTGTCCTTGTCCATGCATGCATTGCTATGTTTTCTGTCTAGTCATGTCGAAACATCACCCAGATCTCATCATGTGCAGGAAGCAGCCCGGCATCGGTACGTCAAATTGAACTAGGGACCACCCACCTTTTTTTTGCGTTTGTTTCTTGAGTGCACGCAAGGGTCGAGAGATATGACCCAGAACTCTGCCACTGGCTGCTACGCTAAAAAAACGTCCAAACATGGCCTCTCCTTTGCTCCCCAGTTCTCTCTTCCTCTAACATGTATCTCTTCCTCATTGAACAATAGCCATCGGACGCCTGTGCGAAAAGGATGACGGAAAATGCGTTATCTGCGACTCGTAAGTCCCTTTCTCCAATACTTGATTTTTTTTTTTTTTTTGCCTTCAACTACCTGTTCTCATGGAAACTCATGACTCAATCTATACCAATGCCTCTTGTTTTCCCCTATCCTTGCCAAAAAAAAAAATAGATACGTACGTCCGGTAACACTGGTCAGAATTTGCGACGAATGCAACTACGGCTCATTTCAGGGACGTTGCGTCATCTGCGGAGCACCAGGAGTAAGCGACGCCTACTACTGCGCTAACTGCACACGAGCTGAGAAGGATGTAAGCAAGCCAGGGAGGGGCGTTTCCGGCATTGAGTAGAAGATTCTGCGTATCGTTGAGTGCTGTTCAGAGTTTGATCTCGATTACTAATAAGGATCATGTCCCCCTTTCTCTATTTTTTTTTCTTTCGCTTTCTGTTCGCTTGTTCACTGCCATTAGAGAGATGGATGCCCAAAGATCGTTAACCTGGGATCATCAAAGACAGATCTGTTCTACGAACGGAAAAAGTTTGGTTTCAAGAAGCGATAATCGGCAGATCTTGCTACATATGCGCGCTAGCATCCTTTCGCCTCATTGCTCTTTCTGTCGCAATAAAACTTGTAAAAACAAGGAACTCTGTACTTTTTGTGCAATCACAGCATGGTTCAAGCAAGAGCAGCCTTGTCTCTTCAAATTGGAGCAAACATCTGCTTTATTATTATTCTGCAGGAAAAAAAGGTACAACCAGAAGATGGTGACCGATTCCTTTAGTGGACAATAGAACTGGCAGCCATGCTCGTGTGAGTCGAAGGCAAGGTCGAATCCTGCGATTTTCCACTCTCACTCCCCTGGATCGAAGGCGGCAACACAGAAATACCCTCATTCGGATTTGCCACCACCGTTCCGTCGTCGCCCAAGTGGTGTGGGTGATATGGACTCATATAATCCGTCGTACAATGGTCCACGTCTTTGATCCAGGGATCCTCAAGAACCTCTGTGATCAACACGCGTTTGCTGGGATCAGTCTCCAGGATCCGAGACATGATCGCTCGGCTCTCCCGAGGCATTAGCTTCAGAAGTCGCAACTTGCCTGTGCCGTCAGGCCTTGCGAATGCTTGGAACGATTGGTCCTCTATCTTCGGGATCCTCCATGGGAAGCGGCGCAGTGTCATACACAAAAAGATGATCCCTAGTGACCACACATCCGCTAGCCGAGGATCATACTGGTCTGCCGTAAACAGCTCCGGAGCGATATATGGGTCCGATCCAGAGATGCCTGGATATCGAATAACCATTTGCATCAGTTTAAATGAAGTTCAAATAGGTAGATGATGGGAGAAATAAAACAGGGTACGTTACGTTACCTCGAGCCATCTGGATCTTCTTCTCGAACGGTAGTTGATAAACCATGGAGCACCCAAAATCGATAATCTTGACAATACCGCGTTCGTTCATCACACAGTTATCTAGCTTCAGATCCCTGTGTGCAACTCCAAGGCTGTGTAGGTACGCGACCCCATCGACTATACCCTTGAAGCAACAGGCTATCTCCTCGCGACCCATAAGGCCGGACATGACCGCCGAAAACAACTCATACTTTGCAAATTCCATGACCTCATAGTAGTTACCCGACTCCTTCACAATATCCATCGTCTCGATGATGTTGGGATGATGGAATGTCGATCCTAAACAGTACTCCGAGGTCACCTTCTTGACATAGGAACGCTCCGACTCGTTGGGTCGACGTTTGCGGAACTGCTTGATCGCAAAGACCTTCTGATCCGACGACCTAGATAGAATGCGGACCGTGCCGCCAGCGCCTCGGCCGAGGATTTTGCCCAGCTTGCCGTACTTTTTCCGCAAGTCCGTATCGATCGCGTTGCCGTGTTGCCCGCTCGATTTTTCTGAGCCATGCACGCTGCCTTCTTTGCTTGCTCCATGATGATGCGAAGTTGAATGGGCCCATTCCGATAGCATACCGGATTTCTTGGCCTTTAAAGATGGTGTAGCAAGAAGTTCGTTTCGAGCAGGTGCTGTAGTTGGATCAATGACCGGCGAAAGTTGCGGAGAAGGACCAACGTTGAAGAATCGCTTGAGGTCGTGAAAAATGCCATGAGAGGTCTCCCGAGCGGACTTTCTGGGTGGTATCTTCGATGGGTCTATCTCCTTATCCTTCTTCTTGAGATGGAAGATATGAGACGAGTGTCTGTGAGGAGAAGCAGGCCTTGAGATCGACGCATTGGCCATAGCATTGGTATCTACCACTGCTGCCTGGGGAGTAGAAGGACCAGGCGTGGATGGCGCTGTCACTGAGAGACGGATTTCTTCTCGGGTTCCAGGTACCGATATCACATCTGGCTGCTTGTCAAACTTTTGCGACTGGAAATTGCTCGTAAGCTGACTGACTTCAGCATCATCGGGTGCAATGATTCTTAGGGGGGCACTCGGTGGGTGCTGCGGTATAGTAGGCTGCGAAGCAGCATCGAGTTGTCTACGTTGAGTCCAGTCTACGCCAGATGGCGGGATGTAATAGCCATAGTCCTCGTCGTCCGAGTTGTGCCTTGAAGTTTCGACCGAGACTGGATGTGAAATCAGGTCATCAGTGGAGTCCGTACTGGTCCTGGTAAGATAAGATCCGTGCAAGTGGGTCGATGTGGTTGGGTTACTGCTGCGATGCAGGGAATGATTCGGCCGAGAGTGAGAATCGTAGCGTTCTTCAGGGGCAGCAGGCTGAGCAGCAGCCTTGGGTTCGTCGTTGTCTGAGCCAGAAAGCCGATCCGAGTCTCCATCGTTTCCTGTCTCGCGGCGTGCGGCCACCAGTCTCGTGGCTGCATTCTCGATTATCTGGTCAATCTCAACCGGGGTCATATCTGAGATAACGGCTCTGGACCTCCGTCCTGCGCCCATGAGTTGCGGTTCCATGTGCTCCATGCCCTGCGGTGGAATGTTTTCGCTAATTCTGACTGGCGACCCCAACTTTGTATTCTGTACGGCTGCTGTGCGGTCAATAGAGTTCAAGTCTTTCTGTGGCGAAGATTGTTGCTGCTCCTCTTCCTGTTCAGTCGTATCAGTGTTGGTTTCCTCTGGCACAGCAGAAGATAGTGCAAGTGGTGAGATTGGCAGCTTGCGTTTGGATGGGGGGACATGTAAAGTATTGGAAGACACGTCGTGTCCAGTCTGCATTGTTGGTGCTCGAATAACGGGCTGAGAGGAGGGGTTGTCGGCTGTTTGAGTTGGTGGATGTGAACTCGTTTGCAGCGGTGGAGCCTCAGTGCTTCCAGCGCTCACTGGCACCGGTGGCGCAGGGTAATCGGTGACCGGATGCTCTTGGTCGTCGCTGATAGGGCTATGTACATTTGGCATCGGCGGTGGCGACGGTGTGCGAGCGGGTGAACCAAGAGCGAATGGCGAGGAGATGTTGGGATGCAGAGGTGCAGCGACGGCAGGAATGGGCGATGGCAGCTCCAGGTCTGAAGGCGGAGAGTGCTGAGAAGGGTCATCAACTGATCCGAAGTGGGATGGATAGTGCTCCAAGTACTGTGCGAGGTGGGTCATATCAGGAGAGTGGATGGCTGGTGTGGGGCGGCGTTCTACAAAGTCCAAGACTGGTAGCCGTTCCTGCTCTAATGCGTCGGGGGTGGCTGTGGCGACAGAGTTAGCGGGTGAAGTCAGACGGGTGAGGACGTGGTTGGGAAGTGCAGATAACGTAGGAGGGGTCGGATGAATATCCTCTGTCGAGGCAGCGCCGTCGTTTTCGCAGCTGTAGTGGTTGTTAGTGTCGGCCATCTAAAAGAAGAGGATCGACCACACGTGTTAGAAGAAGAAGGTGCGATCGCATGTTAGTGCAGTCAGCGCAGAGAGAGGGATCGGCCACGATCTGTGGGATTCGTATGAATTAGAACGGAATGCAGATGAAATCCACATTGTGGTATCTCGATCAAGGGCAGCACAGCATTACGCCAGAGTTTTTGTGTCCACAGTGCAGCGAGCACATCCACAGGGCAAAGATGTCGATCCCGGCAGTAGAGTGAGGATGGCTACTGGGTGCTTCCTTGCTTCCTTGCTTGTTAAGCGTGCGAAACGGAGGCCCTTTCTTTTGGCAGGAAATGGATTTCTCACGTTGTGGTTACGTGCGATGTACAATGATGACATATTTTTTCTCCCAACGGTCTGCTCATCCCGTCATCCGAAAGACACACAGCAAACAGCCACAGCCATTTTGACGAAGATCCCAGCCATAGACCATGGAGGCAGTATTTGGCATCCCATTACCTTCAAGTCAGCTTCTCGACAAAGGATGTATGGACTGAGTGTCTCCGGGATATCGGTCTTCAGAAACACGCCGCCAAAAATGTAAGGATAATAAGAAAAGTCGATTCGGGTTGTATAAGATGGAATGCAATGAACCAGAATGAAATGAGCAGACAGACCGGATGGAATGAGCAGCGAAAATAGAGAGGGGATGGTGCGAGAGAGGATAGGGGAAGAACAGAAGAGCAGGACAGTGGGGGAAAGAAGTGCATGTCTTGAAAGAAAGGATGTTTCACACGCTGACTGACAAACCCGATTCGCCGCCTGCTGCTGCTGCGTCTCTTCGTATTCCACTGCAAGCATCATCATTGCCATCATCATAGCATGGCATCGGCCATGGAAAAAAACACAAATATGCAGTTGCATTTTTGGTGGCGTAAAAAGTCGTGCTATAGCCATGCCCTATGTCGTTGTGCGACCAAAGGGAAAAGTTGTAACGCGTCGAACCGCTTTCTCTGCTCTCCACTTCAATTGCCTCCTTTTTACTTTTTTGCTTGGCTCTATGAAAAACGAATACTGTGCATGGTATTGGTGTATGAAGTATATGTGTTGCGCGTTGTCCTGTAGTCTATGCGGTAGCAGCATCAACAATGTATCTAACGCACGCATTAAAAAAAATTCCCATTGGCATTGGTTAGCTTGAATGGGTTCCCAGAGAAGTGAATGCCTTAGTAATAACGCAATTCCAAACATACCCTTTCCGTGTAACGAGTCCACGGCCTGTGAGGATGGCAGAGTACTTGAGCACGGACCTAGGTGCCAAAGAAGAAGCAGATGTGGCAGGCAGATGAGGCTGCAGCAGTGAGGCCAATGTTGACTTTGGTAAAATGTCTATTCGCAGCGGAAAAGGATCGCTCACAATGAGTTCAGCAAGCATACTCCGATCATCCATCGTGCACGCTCGACAATAACAGTGCTCGCACGTACTAGTAGAGTCACCATGGGTCAATAGCTCGATTCCCTCGGCTTTTGCGTACTCGACCAATCCCTTGGGGAGCACACAGCAGTCCTGAAGATTCACCTGGTTCAGTTCAGGGGCTACTGCTCCAACCGAGAGTGCTACCTCCTTCAAGATCACTAGCTGTTGCTTCGAGAACTCGGATACACCTAGGCGACCGATCCGTCCATTCATGCGGAGCTCTGACAGTCGCCTCCAAACTGGCAGGTAGTATTGTTGAACATCTCGCTTGAAATCCTCAAGCTCTGCTTCATCGAGCTCGTTCTCGTCAAAGGTCTGGTTGGGGAGAGCAAGGATGAAATTATCCACAACCAGATTGGATGTACTCAAGACAGAGTCAAGATTCTGGAATGCCTTGTCCAAGTGCTCGACAGACAGCAGTGCAGACGCTCCAGCAGGTGATAAGAAGAAAAGCTTGGCTGTAATTTCGTACTTGGATCGGCCCTCCTCCAAGGGCCCAATAGCTCCTTGGTCAGCAATGGTAATACTGCTTCCCTTGATCTGAGTGGACTCCAGTGAGCGCAGCAGCGTGTCCTCCACTGCAGAGACAAGCTATCGGTTCGATGTAAACCATTTTCTGGTCAGTCATCCTTTGCTCGCCATTTGAACACACAAGAAAGGAATCCTCTCTTTTTTCCGTATGTCCATGACCGGTCTGCACTGCTCAGGGCTCACGCGCATGTCCACGCACACATTCGTAACATGAACAACATGAACACGCATGCAGTACGCAACCGAGCAACTTAATTTAGCGCCCGATCATATCCTGCTGTAAACCACAAATAACCCGAGCATACCTCTTGGTTTGATTTCTTCAGGGTCGTGTTCAGCAGCCCAGTGGTCCCAGTGCGCATGGTATTGGCAGTGTATAACGTCAGTTGAGAGAAGGTCTCCTGCGCAAACGCGACGGGCTGTGTTCTGGTTCTTGGTTGCTTGCTGTAATGGCTATGCCCCTCATAGTTGCGACTGTATGTCGGGCCTTGAAGCGACTCTGGAGTCTGAATTGCGGTCATAGTAGGTATTGAGGTGGCAAAAGAGAACTTGGTGCGAGGAAATGAGGAAGTGGAATGAGGAAACGAATGAGAATGAGTGGAAAGTGTGTGCTGTAGAAATAAGAAGAGATCAGCTTGCGATCGAACTGTTATAACAATACTAAAAAAAAAGTGGATTTGTAATGCGAGGTGCCACAACAGGGACAACGGCGTCCTTTTTATCGTTGTTCGGCTACATGTCCGAATGGTTATGGCAGAAAAATGCCCAACCAACTGTAAAAACACGCACACACCGGACGGTTTATTATCGTGCAGCAACAAAAGAACCTGGATAGGAAGGAGCAGGTCAGGAACCTTCCTCTACTACGCTCGACGAGTTGTTGTTGTTGTTGCTGTTGCTATAGGGTAGGTGGTAGTGTGGCATGTGCGTCTTCTTTTGCTTTTCTCCGTCCCATTTCCCAGGCAACACGTTTGTAGTCTATGCATAAATGCACTCGGTAGATGCAGCAAATGTGAACATGGCACTGGGACGGGCGAAAATGATGCCATTCGGGAATTTCAGAGGCGATGCATGCATGATCTGATATACCCCGATTATAGGATTTCAACAAACAGACGCATCCATTTCTGCAAACAACCCTGCATAAGAGTGATGGAGAAGAAAGAAGAAAAAAAAATGCTGTTTGCAAAAAAAAAAAAGAACAAGCACACCATTCATCGGTTATTCCTCGCCATCGAGTCTCTTCCTTCTCGAACAATGAAATCCTCCATCCCAACGGAGATGCGGCCCATTTTTCTTCTCAAAGGAGGATGACGATTCCTTCAGGTCGTCCTGATTATCGCAATCAGAACCCTAGTCAGAATATCCTAGGACCCGCATTAAACGCGTCTGCGTGCTCATTCGCACAGCGTGCAAGTACCTCCTTTGCAGGGGAAAGGGGTTATGTTCCGTGTTACAGCATCCTATATTAGTGAACGCGTGTATTCATGTTGAATCTCACAGAGTAAACTATCCACTTGGTCCGCCAGACACGAATTAAGCTTCGATGGTTTTTTTTGGTGGCAAAATATGTTCCTTCGCTCTGTCAATGTTATCCTCTCTTCTCTCTTTCCTCAGTCATCCTCTTTCAGTATTCTCGTCGCATTCCCATCCGCATCCCTCTCTCCCTTTCAACAAGATGCTACCTCTTTTGCAGCCATTCTATGCATCGCATCAGCGTGCTCTGCGGATCATACTCGCTATCGCCATCATCCAGAGTACTCCAAAGGGCACTTCAGTACTGGGTAATGGCTCCCTTCAACCGCATCGGGCTTCAGTCTTTTTATTTTTTTATTTATTCATCCCCAACCTAACTCACCTCATATGGCATAGCGATTCTAAACATGCTCCCTTACGCTTCATAGAACGTTTAGACCAGATCAAATGCGACAGGGTTATTGCAGGATGCGACGCCGCCAAATATACGCCAACTATTCACCCTCCAGTTGAGCTCTCATCTCAACAGAGCGATATTACCCTGGCTCCAACCGAGCATGCCGCCGATTTAGGACATTTTTCGCCCGAGCGAACAGCCTCGCCGCCTGCAAAGGCGCGGTCGTACTTGAAAAGGGATGAGCAAAGGGGTCCGCCCGAATACTGGAATGAACGGACAGCTCAATTAGAAAATGGTAAGGGTATGCACAGTATATAATGCATGTGCTCGTGAGCTGATTCAAAGCATCATACAACGTAATACATACCAAGCTGCTCCTTTTAGAGATCAATGACTTGAGGAGGTGGAAGTTGGAGCACCAGTTGAAGCATGACCGGGTACAAATACAACGAGAAAACTGTCCACAAGACAACCCAGCTGCCATAGTCGAACAAACACGTCCGAAGAAGAAGCGGAGGAAGAATGCTAAGTGCGCTGACGCTTCAAAGACGACAACACCACCGGCATATGGATGTGTCGATACCGTTATACAGAATATTTCTTCTGCTGAATCTATGGCTGAGGACCAAGGTCCTGTACGCTCTATGCTGTTGAGTTTCAATTGGCCCTTGCACCGTACTGACCCAAAATGGTTTTGTGCTACCGTAGAATCTATCGAGCTGTCGAGCAGCAAACTCAACATCCTAAGGCAACTCGAACTCCTCAGAAGAAGCAGGTTCTTCTCAGAGACTGCTGAAGACAGAGATATGGTGCACGAGGGATTTCGAATCGAGACATCTATGTGGAATACGTCCATGATGTTAAGTATCATTGAGATGATCAAAGAAGTGACAAAGATGTTGCTTTCAACTTCCATCGACCCGCGGATATCTCAAAGATGCTATGAGCATTGCATAGGTGTACTAAAAAGTAACTTGCCTCGAACGATACCGCTGCTTTATGTCTATTACGGCTGGTCCTACGTATAATTTACGCTACATATATGGCAACATGTAGATTATCTGGCGGCACCTCTTCTGACCTTCCGGCAGTTCGATCAAGTTTTTGAGGCACTGGCCACGTCGTGGAGCCAGCTTTTGCAGCCAGTGTTAACACAGGCGCACCCTCGTAAACTGAATACGCCTGCAAGGGAATCAGCGATATTATCGAGCCTCACTTCACACTGGATTAACAGCGCTGACAAGATCAATTTATTCCCTCAATGGGCATTCTACCATGGATCTCTTTTCCATACTGCTTTAAAGGCTTTGGTCGGACATCTACAGAACACAACATATATGGAGGCGCCAGAGCCAATAACCAATGGTACAGGAAGTGCATCCGCTCGACCAACTTCGCGCTCGAAAGCTAGGGCAAGACTGTTTAGAGCACGTCAGTTACTGCAGCGTCGTCATACGCGGCTATTTACCGAGGAACACTGCGTATGGTTAATGGATTTGGTAACGGCCTTGATAAAGGGATATCGTCTTCAACCACAACATTCCTGTAAAGGTCCAGCAATAATGTCCGTTCTAGAAGTGAGGGTCAGCCAGCTTCAACGTACGTCTAGGATATACAGAGAATACCGAAGATTTATCATTTTTTTTATGGATGCTAACTTTTCTTTGACCTTGATAGAGAGCTGCCGAGACCTCGCAGGCGAATTATCATCTATGGCTCTGTCATCTTCTACTCCTTTACCTGGAAGGTTGCCCTCAGAATGGCTTACAGAGAGACTGCTTGAGCTTCTGTCGACAAGCGAGCTGTTCCCGATTCCTGGATCCCTCACAGTATTATATCACGTGTAATCGAGAACAAACACGCTGCTTGCCCAGCAAAAATGAATTCGCCATGCCGTGGAAAAATAAAGTGATGAGCTGTGCCTGAATGTTGTCAACATTGCTCCATTGACCTTCCTCAACTTCCACTCCTCACTCCTTTACTCCCTCCCTCCCTCTTTCCATTGCTGCCGCTCGCTTCCTTGCTTGCCTCCCAGATAGTTGTATTACGAGAGAACGAGCGGACATCAGGACAAGGCTACCTTGTTTGTCATTCCGGCTGAATCGACCTTCTCAGGAACAAAGACAAACCGCTTACCTGTAGGACTCAGCATCGGATAACACATAGCAGACAGTAAATTCAGCAGCCTTATTGTTAAACCACCGACTTTCATAAATGGCTCATCAAGTCCCCGATATGTATGAGCAGTCTTCGACGAATACACCATCCGCAGCAGTGGGCTCTACCGCTACCCAGAGCTCTGCAGACCTACAGCAGCAGCAACTTCAGTTTGCGCAGGAATTTTGGAAGGAGCAGATTGTGACCGCAGAGCAGTTCGATTCCGACTTTAAGAACCATCCCCTACCGCTGGCACGTATTAAGAAAGTTATGAAGTCAGACCCTGAGGTCAAGGTATGCTTCAAATATCGTTTTCAAAGGGCTTTGTTGTTATCAACTGCTCAATTGCTATTATCACGTCCGGTTTCACTAGATGATCTCGGCCGAAGCCCCGTTTCTTTTCTCAAAAGCCTGCGAGATTTTTATCTGCGAGATTACACGTCGGGCTTGGTTGCATGCCGAGGAGAACAAAAGGAGAACATTACAGAGGAGCGATGTTGCCAATGCGGTCTCACGCTCAGATCAGTTTGACTTTTTGATTGATATCGTACCCCGGGAGGAGCAGCTGAAACCTTCGAAGCGGTCGACGACACGCGAGGATGCAGTACCTAGCGTATGTCTGTCATTGCGCTTTTCTTTTTTATGCTACGACAGCAGCGAATACATCTATGTCGCGGATTCATGGGCATCCGATTAACCAAAGCACTCCATCCTCTCTTTTGGCGCCTGACGACTAAATATAGGCTGAGGCATATGGTGAGCAGCAAGAGTATGGACAATACTACCCACAAGGTGGAGGAGCTTTGGCAGGATATGCGCATGCCATTGAGGCGCCTTCGTTCTATCAGTCGATGTCACCGGAGCAGTTTCAACAATATATGCAATACCAGCAGCAGACCACTGCCGCCACTCAATCATACCAGGCGCAACAGCATCAACCTCCAAGTTCAAGGGCTGGGTCTGCAGGTTACACCGGGTAGGAGCACGCTTCTCGACAAATCTGAGGGTCGATTAAGAAACGAGCACAATAGTACAGTGCAATATAGCATCTTTCAATCATTTCATAATTTATTCTTCTTCTCAAGCTGCCCAACTTGGCGGTCTGATACTTGATAGTATGCGTTTACGGGCATATGCAAAACGGAAACAAAGTGCTCATGTGTGCATACGCTGTGGTTTGTGAAGCACCGCCAAGTGTCCTTAGTTTCTGAATACAGACGTGATATCCGCGAGGAGGAGCTCCAGAAACAGACCGACGGCACCCTCGACGACCTCCAACTCCAACACCTGCGTTCGACAAAGTGCTCATACCAGTGCCTGCGTATTTCGCAAAGATCAGTCCTTTGTTCGTTTGTAACTGTTGCATTTGAATCAGCTGAGCTCATTATGGGAATCAGAGATATAGGCAGAAGACGTGATGACCGAGCCGAGGCTGCTCATGGGACTAGCTTTTGAAAGTGGATGCGGGAGGGTGTACGATATCTCCTAGCGCCTGTTCAAGGCATCGGTATGGTGTGGTAAATCCACATAGAGCACAGACACGGTAGCCAGTTACAAGGATCAGGCACATCACTTATATGATACGATGAGCGGAATAGGTACAGGACACTGATACGATCATACTAAGCACGGGCTGCACATGCAGTTACGGGATGTGCAAACAGAGGGGCGTGCAGTTTTTGAATAGTCAATAGGGTTTGCATTCATAGGTCAATAAATAACAGAACGACAGGGCCGAATGGTTCCTGGTCTGTTTCCTCACTATACTTTTGCACAGCACTTGCCCTGTACGACGCCCTAAGTCGCTCCACGCACCCTTGTCCCATTACACTGTACCTCAAGTTGGTATATTTTGCTATCGCTGGCTATCATAACGTATCGCCCAGCAAGAGTAGCGACGAGACCTGTGCTAGAAGCCCCTCGACAGGTAACGATCATGGTCTCATAACGAACAAGAGTGGAGGATCAAGAACAGCACCCATCAATGTCGTCGTCTAGGCACAGGAGTCAAGACAGAGTCCATTTGACCTTGCAGATCCCTAACCCGAGTGTGTTGCTGTCTTTATTGTCAACCCCCCCCCCCCCGCCCCCCCGCTGAAAGATCTCTTTACAAGTTTCCCTACATCTGAAGCCTTATTTTTATAATTACCATGTAGAGACTTCGTTGAGCAGAAGTGACCTTTATTGTGGCATATAGCCATATAACATGCTGCCAGCGCGTGTATTTAATTAGATCCAACGAATCCTATATAATGTTCTCGGTGGATTAATTCTCTTGTTCTCATTGACTCTTGGTTCAAGTATACTTCGCATTTATTGAGCAACGTATTCACAGCTAGTACGTTTACCTGATATAGAGCATATAGAGCCACTACACCACACCGCTAAAGCATACGCACACGGTTGGCCAGTCCTTTACATTGCATGCCAAGGTCCTTAACGACTGTGAAACGGTAGAAGCTGGATCGTACGAGATCTGTCATCGATTTTTAACCATCAACCAAGATATTTTAATAGCAAAGGAGCCCCATGGACTGGCGGTATCATCCGCCCGCCGCATATAGAGGAGGTTACTCCAGCAACATCACCGGAAAACTCTCTTTATTGTCGATGAGCGTGGTTCAATATTTCCAGATAAAGAGAAACCGGCAACAACAAGACCCCCAGTATTAGGACCTCTGCATTCCTCCAACTCTTGGAACATGTCGAAAATGGCGCGGCTTGTCTCTATAGGCGTAGCACACGCGAAATTTGAAAGGACCGTCCTCAGGGATTCACCGCACTACATCATCCACGTCGGTCCGCTGTCGTAGGCTATAATCGACAAGTTATTTGATACAATCATCACTCGTCTTGATTCAACGGTCCAAGAATATTTCAAGGAAATCAAGGATGGGGTCTGAGAAAGTTGGGACTTCTCCACTCACGCCAGAACAAGCTGAGGAAGATTTGAAGAGATTCCAGGAACAACAGGAGGAATACTTTTATAATACCGTAAAGGTTCACTACGATTCGCTCTCAGAAATTTCACATGCCAAGCCATAGTTGAGATGTTCCTAAATGTTGCAAGAAGTTCGACGACTTTGGGATCGTTTATCGATACGAGAAGAATATATTACTGCGGTACTATCCAATCACTCCAGCGGCCAAGAATACGCTATTGAGGTTGTACAGTGCAATTCCACTACCAGGCGCTTTCTGTAACAATAGCCACCATAGTATATATTATTCGTACACATCAATTACGATAAAAGGGATACTCTTCTTCACTATCCAAGCAGCGTACCAGGAAATTTCCAAACGAGAGAACTCGCTTACGGAGGCAATAACTATCAAGGAAATCGATACGACCCACGATGCTCGGAAAGGCGCCCGTGATATCCTTCAGGCGTTCGAGCCCTCCCCAGTTCGCCAAAAGGAGCTTCATACGCAGTAACTTCGAACAGCACGCGCACGGGCTAAGCTCTGTGCTAAGGAACGATCTTACGTGCGACAACATGCATTCGAGGAGCATAAGAGTAAGTTCTTTTCTATTTTTATTTTTACATCCATTGCAGAGCAGGAACTAAAGCGGTCCCTTGCACCGTTGTAGAAGCCGCTTTGGCATCATTACTAGTGCCGTCGAAATCAGCGTTCTCTACCACGCAAGCAGCCGCATCAGCGCCGACATCTCCAATTTCTTCGAAAGTTGGTTAGTGCACACGCTGTAACCGCCACCGCATTCCATCCGTATCGAATTCGAGCGACGTCCGGCACGTGAACTGCTACCCAAAGACGGCGCCTGAGGTGCGGTCTATCCTGTTAATAGGCGAGGCTGGCACCGGTGTGGGATCACGCTTGAGAGGCCATTCGAAGAGGGGCGGCGATGCGAGGGAGCATAGAAGATAAATAACTACCCCGTTCCCCCTCCACCCTGATGCACCAAGCTGGCCGCGTTAAGGCCCTGTAGTGACCATGCCCCTATGGAAGTCCCACCTCCTAGAATGCTGTGCTCTGTCCCTATGTGGTATAACTATAGTCTACAACGCGTATGGTGCCAAATTTCAACTTTGAGCACATTTTCCTCCTTCTGCCAGGCTCAAAGCCACGTAGAGCGACCCCCTGCGCAAAAGCCGTGAGAATCGAAAGTGTGCACGCGGCTTGCGATCGACCACTCATCGCCAACGATTGCAGGAGGAGTGCCTGAATGCATCAAAACTCGTCATCGCGCGGAGGAGGAAGAGGAAACCAAAGGTCAGGACGCGCTCAAGGTCAAGGAGGCGGTCAGGGTCATGGACATGGGCAGGGACATGATTCTGGTCAGGGTCAGGGTCAGGTTCAAAGTGGAGCTGCGCCGCCCTTCAAGCTGCTCACTCGCATTACTCCTCAAGGTACTGATAACATTACCCCTCGTACCGGAGCGACACCAGTGGGATCACAGCAACAGCAACAGCAACAGCAACAGCAACAGCAACAGCCCTCGCAACAACAACCTCCGTGCACTGGATATGGACAGTCGTATCAATATCATTACTCAGCAACATCGCCTCACCTTCAGCAGCAAAGTCCTCAGCTGCAACAACAACAAT
This sequence comes from Gamsiella multidivaricata, assembly GCF_025024155.1. Lineage (NCBI taxonomy): Eukaryota > Fungi > Mortierellomycota > Mortierellomycetes > Mortierellales > Mortierellaceae > Gamsiella > Gamsiella multidivaricata. Next base: position 320,681 of record NW_026251725.1, read on the forward strand.
CTCAATTGCGAGGGAAAAACATACCCAGGATATCTCAATCGCCAATGAACCAAGCATACATGACTCCGCCGCCAGGGCTCGGAGGGATGAGTATGGGAGTGGGGCACGGCATGGGCGCCAATAGCACGAGTAATATGAGTGCTCCTCAACCGCCTGCACGAGGAGGCACTGCAGCACCAATAGGAGGAGGGCAAGGTAGAAAAGAGCGTTCAGGATCCATCATGAGTCAATCCAGCAGCCATTCGTCGTCGTCCTTACAGCAGGCATATCCACAGTATCCTCAAGGTCAGCAACATCCTCAACATTCTCAGCACTTATCCGACGCTGGAGGACAGTCTCAGCAATTCGAAGCTGATTCCAAGGAGTCCAAGCCGAGACGAGAGCGCCGCGAACGAAGCAGGCGTGACCGGTCATCGCGTCAGTCTCACCAGCAGCAAGGCGATTCAAGGGAGGAGATGTCAAACAGCAATGACGGACCACTTAAGCAACAACAGCAACAACCTCAACACTCACAGCAGCCTCACCGAGTCATTGTGGACCCAAACAGCTTTCAGCGGCAGATTCTGCAGCCCAACCCCAACAGTAATGGAGGGGGGGAACGCAAGTTGGTCATGACAGGAGGTAGCGGTCGCGACGGAGGAGAATTATACGATGACGACTCTAGAGGATCAGATGTAATAAAGTCGGGAAGCCGAAGACAGGCGCCTGCGGGCAGGACCGTCTATTCATGGCAGGGGACTTGCTCGAGTCAGCAGCAGCAACAGCAGCAACATCAGAATCAACATGAACAGCACCATCATCCGCAACATCAAGCGCTGCGAGGACCTGTAGGGCCCTATTCTCAGCCAGGGTTCAAAGACCCCCGATCTATGACCGCTGTTTATTCTGGAGGAGGGACCATGTCAACTGGAGGTCGACCAATGCCAAGCGCACCTATCGCAGCCATGCCTCCAGTCATGGGATCAAGCTCTGTCAAACTTATGAATGAGGGCGGAAAGATCCTGGGATCTGCAGAGCAGGTAAAAGATTTTATTGCTGTTCTTCAAGCTGAAGTGTTATGTGTGCTTATTTTACTCCGCGCCATTAAATCCGCACTTCGTTTTCTTGTCATCTCGCGATCATGTAGTGGTTGTCAGACCATCCTGGACACTTCATCGTTGGAATACTGGGAACACAGGGCGCCGGAAAGTCAACGCTCTTATCATCCTTTTGCCCATCCCCTCTTGCCTCGGCAGCATTCACGAAGCAAACCTCACAAATGGCGTCTGTTGCAGGATTTCAGACCTCAGGAGTGGATATGTACATTACGCCCGAGCGCATGATCCTTCTCGACACAGAACCCATATTTAGTCTCTCGAATCTGGAGAATGCGCTCAGGAACGAACGCATTCCGGACGGTATACCCGTGGATCTCTGGCTAGATCACCAGGCGTTGGTCATGGCTACATTTTTGGTTTCGGTATGCAATGTCGTTCTGATTATGACGGAAAATCGGTCAGGGGAAAGCAGCCAGGTCCTCAAGCTGTTTCAGAGGGTGGAAGTCTTTATGAAGGCGCTGTCAGCAGCATCCAGCAGTTCGAATCTGAGCATCGCCGCACAAGGAGCGAGTGTAGGAGGGGCAGGGCAGCCCCCTAGTATGGGACAGGAAGGGCCCCAGCGTGAGGGACTGGGTGATTGGTGCGCTGATATAGGTGAGTGCACATACCATGCGAAGTCGTGCATCCACTTTGCATGAAAGCGCCGTGGTGAATTATTTCGTATCTAACAACTTCTTCATTTATGTGAATCAAGTTTTGGTATCAAACAAGGTGCCAACGATACAGTTTGGACCGGATTATTATTATCGAGTGGCACAAGAGCAAGCCTTTGTTTTGCAACACACGACACTACAGCTGTTTGGGTCCATCAACATGAGCGAGATTTATGCTCGATTCGAAGATGTCTTCAAGACAGCACGAAATTCCAGTGGTGTGGCATCCAATGCGCAGAGGAAACGAATCTCGGTACCCTCTGCATCAACAAGCCCCGAATCATTATCCTCCGATGCAGAAAGCGCGCACGCAAAGCAGGACAAGGACACAGTAAAGGACGAGATAGTATCTCAACAGAAGCAACAGCAGCGTGAAAGCGCTGACGACGACAGAAGGGCTGCCCAGCACTTGAATCTTGTGATCCTGCCCTTTGACTCGACCATGGCGCCAGGCACGCCTCCGATCTCGAACAAAACTAAAAGCATAACAGGCGCCGGAAAGTTGTCCGCAGCTTCTCAACCCACCACGTTAGAGTCAGCGATGTCGCACCTAACCGTTTCATTCAATCGCAACGACATCCTGGGCGCATCGTTAAAGAGTTCCTCTCACGACTTATTGGGATCGATTGTACAGGATCAGGAGCGATGGAAGGTCTGGGCCAAGGGACTGAGAAACAAGGTGTTGTCGCTGTCGATGAGATCTCAGGGCGGACCGGCGCTCGGACCACGGAATAGGCCGGGCATGGTGTCGGAGCGGGAATGGCTGCGGTATGCGTCGCGATCGTGGGAGACGATACGAAAAGCTGATTTCCTGAGCGAGTTTGCCCTCGCAACCAAGCTGTCGCGAGAAGGGTAGTCCCATTCTTGTCGTTATACTAATAAATGAACTCGCCCAGTTGTACAAATGAAAGGAGCTGTCAAGCAGGTAGGAGGGGTCATTCTTTGCTGTACCGGCATTACACATCTCCTTGCAAAGCGGGCAGTTATTAAACGATTGTTATCCCAATGGCCTGGAGACGATGGCATGATTTGTGTGAGAATCAGGGCTTAATCAAGATCTGCTGCACGGAGCGCAAACGATCTGTTTGCCGTGATCACAGTGGTTATCTCAGCCTCAAAAAATGAAAAATGAAAATAGAAAGCAGACGTAGACGCCACTCCCTAGACACGGCACCATGCGATACCTGTTTCTCTCGCTGCGTTCACGATTCACAAGAACTGAGATGACATGTGTGCAAGACCCATGTTCTGTCAGTGTAACTTCACAGCATCGATCACGTATGACCAAACTTTGCCTTATTGGTCATAGTGGACTGAGAACAGTAGGCTGGGGGCCTGATGGTGGGAGGAGCAATAGACTAGCTATAAGTGAGGCAGCTTTGTTGACAGATCAGGCCCGTCCAGAGCTGTTCCGTCGGCCACCTCGCCCTGCACCCAGAAACCCCTAATGACTGTAAGCCCGAGCTCGCAATGCCTAATTATCCTCATTGTGGCCTCATGAGTCAGGAATGTATGTTGCTGAAGGAGCAAGGGATAATTGGAGATGGAAGACGTTCGTTTTCACATTCTGCAGTCTTGGTCCACGCAATGCGAGCACAGTTTTCCGCTCGCAGCGTGGCATAGTTTATTGGCATGGTCAGCAGACACAGAAATGCCGCTTTCGGATCAACATTGTTGCCTAGAGAAGCAAAGGGCTCATTCCTGAAGCGCATTTGTAGGATCAACTCTATTTTCATCCTCGATCGGGCAGACTGCGCTGGTGTCTTGTCTCCTGGGGGTATTTTCCTTTGAACGCTAGCCCGGGATCGGTACTCGGCGCTGACATTTATCCTTCTCTGTGAAACTGACATTAGCGCCGCGTTTGCATGTTTGTTCCGGGAAGAGGAGCTGTGTGTGCATGTGTATGCGAATGTGTAGCTGAGAGTAGGCAAAGGTATCGGTTCCGTGTGGAGGATTTTTCTTCCGCATTATTTCGCATGGGCATCCAGCCTTGGCCCATGTCTCTCCTTTGCTTGTTTTGTGCTCTCAAGCTCTCGATTGGGCTATTCCTAACCTCTTCTTTCCTCCTTCCTTTCCTTTCTCCTCAATTCATTCCCATTCGCCCCTTCATCTCATCTCTAAGAAGCACCAGCAACGGTTTAATTCATATACCCCTGTTTCTTTTTTGTGTATACTCTCGTACCTTGAACATACCACACTTGCCTGGAGTCTGACATTCCCGCTTTCCTCATCTCATGACCCGGTCCACCGACTCGACGCGTCCTTTCAACCTCAGCGACGTGGTCTCTGCTCAGCAGCAGCAGCAGCAGCAGCAGCAGCGCAAGAGGTCTGTGGACCAGAGCGAATTGGATGGCCCCCAGCAGCAGCGCATGAGGGCTGTGGACCAAAGCGAATCGGATGGGCCCCAGCAGGAGAATGACCAGCCCCAGAAGCCTTTGGATCTCGCTACTCTTGTCGACCGTGTGCGACAGGTCCAGAAGACCGACCCAGACTCACTCCGGGCACCCATTCTAGACCCAGCATCCCCTGCCAAACAGCCTCAGTCTGATACTTCATCAGAGCAGCACCAGCATTGGTACTCGTCCGTCCTTTCTCGCCTTCCTCACCAGTTTCGACACCTCCATGATTCGGAGAGCAGTACTTCTATCCAGGAATATCATCAACCAGACTTAGCCTCGAATGGTACCGTCTTCTCCTCCTTAACCATCTAACGATAATTTGAAAAGTCACTGGGATGTCCTTGCATGCAACTGATGCAGACGAACGCTTTCTTGTTTATAACCAATTGTAGAATCCCACGATCCTTCGTCACCACGAAGGGAAATGACGACGGTCGATCATGTCGCGAGCGCGTTCGCGAGCACCTCGCGCGCACAAAATCTGGAGACCATTGACTTCACGGTCGAGTCCTTGGCAGTGACGGGCGCAGCCGCACCTGCATTTTTGCTCAGAACGGATGAGAAAGGGCGTCGACCTGTAAGTTCAGAACAGTGGACTTCAGCCCAATTAATTAATTATCACTTTTTTGTACGCTGTTCTATTTGTCTTTGTCAGCTTTTTTTCTTTGCAGGCGATTGTGTACAAGGAAGGGTTCCTACCCGGCGCGAGTAGAAGGTCGTGAGAATGAAGCTCATTCTCTTTCAGCTGAAGCATTTGAGCCAAGAACTCGAATGATGAATCCGAAAATGGCATTTTGATACCAGCTGGACATGAACCCCTTTCTCAAAACGCGCCCAATCTGCATTTCATTCAGCTCCATATCGAAAGATAATCTCGACGTCCAATCCCACAATGTAGAGGAGAAGTTCATTTGATAGTGCGCACATTATTCTCTCAGCATCAATGCGGTTAGAGTTGAGATGTCGGTGGTGGAGCTACCTTTGAGGCGTCCATTGTCGTAGCATGTGGGTTATTTGTTCTTTAGAGTTGACCAACTAACAACCATCCAACATCGCTTCTTTTTATCACAACATACAGCCGCCGATTCTCTTTCAGCTTCTCAGGGTAGGTCAAAATTGTTTCTACTACAGCTATTCTGCGAATAAGTAACGTCTTCTTTCTAACACCTTACTTCCTCCTGTTGAACATTCGATGTGCCTCTATAGATTGGAATTGTCGACTCAGAAGTCGTCCCCGAAATCAGCAGGCAAATCATCTTTCGCATTGAGCTGCAATATGGTGATATCAAATGGGTCATTCGCCGCACGCTCTATGAGTTTTACAAACTACATTTGACCCTATCCGCGAAGCGCTACGAAAACCTTCCCAGGTTCCCTAACCAAGTACAGATGGATTTCATGTTATCCAATCCAATGTTCTTAATGTGCTTCATTACATGAACGCCCTCAGGACAGTATGGTCTTACTCGCAGTTTTATCATCTCTTAATTAGGTATCCTGGGCGGTCTCAATGGCCAAGGCAGGGTTGCGAATGAAGACTGATGACAAAGACGCCATTGTGCGGGAGACCAATTTGGCTCGTCGAAAAGCTCTGCAGATTTACCTTCTTCAGGTCATGCAGCAACTTAACGGCACTGTCGCTTACGACCTCTACGAGTTCCTCGAGATTTCTGCCTTATCATTGACCAAGGACATGGGCTGGAAAGGCAAGGAGGGCTTTGTGGAGACTAAGGTCTCGGACACCAGCAATACATTCTGTGGGATCCCTTTCGGGTTCACTGAGTACGATAGATCATGGGCTATCCTTCGTGACTCGTATATGGCCTTCTGCCGCGACAACAGCTCAAACGAGTGCCAGGACGTGTTCATCTTTGACCAGAACTTTTACGTCCATCACAAGGAACAGATTCTTGGTCTGAATCTTCACCACATCGAGATCGGAAATAATCATCGCAAGATCGAGATAAAGGGAGATCACAATCGAGATATGGCTGAGTGGATGGAATTTTTCAACAAGATGCAGTCGTCGAGCCCATGGATCAAGTCCCATCGTTATGGCAGCTTTGCGCCCGAGCGCGAGGATGCGAAGGTCCGATACTATGTCGATGGTAAAGACTACTTTCATGCGGTCTCGGACGCCATCCTGGCTGCTAAGGACGAAATCTATATCGCTGACTGGTGGCTCTCACCCGAATTGGTAAGCGACGCAATGCGCCTCTAGCCCTGCTTAAATGTCGTTTTGGTGGATACGATCTGATAAACGACTCTTTTATTTCTTTCGTTATGTCTTATTGAATATAGTACCTTCGTCGTCCTCCAGAGAAGAATGAAGAATTCAGACTGGACAGACTGCTCAAGAGAAAGGCGATGGAAGGAGTCAAGATCTATATTGTTGTCTACAAAGAGATCTCTCTTGCACTGACCCTGGACTCTGCCCACACCAAGACCTGGCTCCAGGATCTTCATCCTAGTATCCAAGGTACTTTCCCCGACTAGCCTCGATAAACCCGTACTGCGGTTCGCGTCTTAATTTAGTTAACATGTCTCTTCTCTTCTTCCGATAGTTCAACGCCATCCTGACCATATGAGCGTCAATGCTACGCAGTTTTGGGCCCACCACGAGGTATGCCGCATGCCTGAGCGAAGAAACGTCTTATTCTTACACTGTTCTCGATATCCATACTCATCCACGCTTACCTTGGAACCTTAGAAAATCTGCGTGGTTGATTGCCGTTTGGCGTTCATTGGAGGACTCGATTTGTGCTTTGGAAGATACGACAGCAGAACCCACCAATTGGCAGACTATCATCCATCGGGCAGTGGAGTCATCTGGCCCGGTCAGGACTACTCGAATCCTCGTATCAAAGACTTTATGAATGGTACGATGGATTGCCGTTTCTCTGATTTGCTTAAGCAAGTCGCGCGCTCGTATGACGTATAAGAGCCAGCTTGGCTAACGCGATTTAGCTTTGTTTTCGTTTTATGCCTTGCAGTCAAGGATTATAATACCGATTTGATCGAGAGAAAACTGCTCGGCCGCATGCCCTGGCACGACGTTTCTATTGGTGTTGCCGGTCAACCCGCCAGAGACATCGCTCGCCATTTCGTCCAGCGCTGGAATTTTGTGAAGCGTGAAAAGGGCATGAAGAAGACGCACATGAAGTTTCTGACGCCTAAAGGCGAGTTTGTGAGTACACGCAATGAATCTGGGTGGACAGGAACACAAAAAGTCCAGATCCTGAGGAGCAGCACCCTCTGGTCCCAAGGCGTCGACTTGGAGCGCTCCATTCAGGATGCCTATCTGGCCAACATCGAGAAGGCCGAGCACTTTATTTACATTGAAAACCAGTTTTTTGGTATGTCTGGATTCCATGTCATTGCGGGAGCATCTCCTTTATTATTATTTTTGTTTTACTTTCACTAATACAAATCCACTTTCTTTGGGACCAAATAGTGACTCTGGCGGCTGAGAATGGCCATCCTGATCTCAAGAACACGATCGGTATCGCTCTAGTGAACCGTATTCTGAGGGCACACAGTGAGGGTAAAAAGTTTCGTGTCATCGTTGTCATGCCCCTGATGCCAGCATTCGAAGCCGATATCATGTCAAGTGAAGCAGGCACGTTACGAAAGGTCATGCACTTTCAATACGTCTCGATCTGTCGCGGAGGAAATTCTGTGCTCGAACGACTTGAAGCCAATGGTATCAGACCTGACCAGTACATTGGCTTTTATGGCCTCCGCAGTTTCGATCGCATCAAGCACGGAAAGTTTGATGCGATTGTAGAGGCTGTGAAGGAGGCAGAGCGAGATGGGGCCACCAGCGGTTCCCTTGACGAGGCTCAAGAATCGGAAGATGCATCGCATAGTGAGATCAGAGCACGCTCCACCCTAGCCAACGGCCAGGACACCCAGACACCAGCTAGTCCAGCAAAGGACAAGGCGCCCAAGGTCGTAGAGGGTGGTAATATTGGCAGGACAAGATCCCTGGCATCCAAGTTTTTGTTAGACCCTATTCCTCGCGATAAGGAGGCCGAGCGCATCAAGGCGATTTCGGACAAACGAAAGGAGCTTGACAAGAAAAGACGATGGGACGAGAGTATTACCAAGCGAGCAATGGGAATGTCCAAGAAGGAACACGGTTACATCCCAGCCACGACCAACAGATCGCTCGCCAACAAGAAACTTACAGGCGCCATTCGTCACGAAACCGCCAAGGCTGAACAAGCTGCTAAGGAGCACCATTACCAAGGAGGGACGACACAGTTCAGCGAACCCCACGTAGTTGAAGGCCTTGGTAACATGGTCCGGACAGCAGTCAACACGCTCAAGGGTACCAAGGAGCAGGGAGACTTAGAGCCCAAGCACCACAAGATCACACGGAACCCGATCATCCACCATAACGAGTCGAATCTCGACCCTATACATCCGGACAAGGCCCGAGTAGGAAGTGAGCAGACGGATGATGTAGACCAGGCCGTGGGCAGCAAAGAGGATGTAAAGAAAGAGAAGAAGGACAAAGAGGAGGCAGAAATGATCATTGAACCTTCGCCTCACGCATCTGCCCCAGGTGGCGAGTCCTCCGGTAGCAGTGGCGGTAAGCCAGTGAGCATGGATGGTGAGACAACGGTGGAAGATAATGAGGTGGACGATTTTGTGACAGAGCAGCTGTACATCCACAGCAAGCTGATGATTGTCGACGACCGCATCATTATCATCGGATCAGGTATGAAATCAATATGTTGCAAAGGTCTTTTCGTCCTTTTTGGATGTCGTGGTACCATGTATTAACTATCTCTTTGTCTTGAACATATACTTAGCTAACATCAACGACCGCTCCCAGGTTGGATTCCGCGACTCTGAGATTGCCATCGTGATCGAAGACACCGATATGGTTCCTTCAAAGATGAACGGTGAAGAGGTATGTGGACTGGTTTAGCAGATGAGATGGTACAACGCGTTGTTTTCTACACATCACGGTCAATAACTGACGTTTTCTTCCTCTGATAAATGTAGTACCAAGCTGGTAAATTAGCACATGGTCTGCGGACAGATCTATTCAAGGAACATCTGGGACTTTTGCCCCACGTCGAACACGATGTTGTGACCAAGGCCAGTGTGTTGCCTGTCGATCTCGATGCACCTAGCAAGGATCCAGAGCAGCAGCGCAGGGAACTGATCGCCCGTTCCGAGCAGGAGCATCAGGAAAAGATTCACGCTCCTTTTGGAACTCAGGGCTATTTGCAGGTGACCATGCCCGATGAAGAGGACGCCCAGGCGTTCCAGCAGTGGCATGCAAAGCGGACACAGGTACAGGCGCAAGCGCAAGAGAAACAGGCGGCGGTGCAATCTCCCAAGACCGCAGACCAAATCGTCTTGGATCCATTGCATGACGACTTTTACGAGTCCTGGTGGAAGCGTGTCGCAGCCACGAACACGAGGATCTTTAGGGAGGTCTTCCATTGCGTACCAGACCAGAACGTCGAGACTTGGGATGACTACAAGATATTTATGCCCGACCCGAAGAAAGTTCTGACGGGACATGTAGTCATGGAAGGAGCGACGGTCGAGAACGTGACGGAGAAGTTGCAGGGCGTCACTGGACACTTGGTGGAGTTCCCGACAAAATTCTTGTGCAAGGAGAACCTCCTCGGAAACATCGTCGAAGGTGCCGTAACACCCATGGAGATCTTTACGTAGAGTCATTAACAGCTATTATTTATAAAAAAAAAGGAAAAAAAAAAAGGCGCCCTTGAAATCGTACATCTAGTGCAATCTCTACTTTCAGACGATCTGGGACTGGTGTACCTGACCGGTGAAATAGGGATCACTGCCTGGCTACTTTACTAAATCCACGCGCCCTTTCTTTTTTACGTGGGCTGGCCTCTCGCTTGTGAACTCCCTGGACTTTCCTGCATGATAAAGACTTCTGCTGTCAAAGTGAAATTTTATTCGATAGTGCCTTTTCCCTTTGTCTTCGGGGCCTTCCTTCTCAAACGAGCCTTGGACCCCTCTCCTCCTCCTCTCCCCACTTTCATATTTATCCGTTCTCACTTTCGCCTTCTTTGACAAGAGCCGGACAGCCGCAAACTCTCTAGAGGCACAAAGCATACCTGCCCCTTATCACCGCCGCGCGGGGTCCTCAGACATAGACATTCGCGCAATTCACGGAGTCCAACACATCGACAACTCCTCAGGATAGTAATGGTCGAAGAGAACCACCACTACGGGCACGATTACTGCAAGGCCACAAGCACACTACATGACATGCCCCTCATGCGTCTCGTCGGCCTCCTGAACTCAGCCAGGAGTCGAAGGTTACCGTCAATGGCTTCGTTATTTCTGGTCTTTTCTTGAAAACGCCTCTGGAAAGCTGTCCCAGTGAGTATGTAGGGCGTGCCATGTTCCTCTCGAGAGCACAGCAAGTCGCGGCTTCCTTCGCGACATTCCCTATAAATATCCATTTGACGATTCATTTATCTCGGGTGAAGACAATAGCAAAGAAAATGATGGAAGCTATTTAAGACGCGGGCTGTCTATTATGGCGCTGCCAGTATTTATGGATGACGATGACGATAACGACGACGGAAGGCAAAGTGTACTTCTCTCAGGCCCCGCAAGCGCTCTCATGAAGTCCCGGCCCTAATCAGCAACCTACTCTTTAAGCAAGCACAGCAGCGACTTCAACTATGCCATTGGAAGTGTCTTTTTCTCAGCATCATCTATGTTTATTGAATAAAGAGCAAAGTGCGCTTTGAAATGCTTACATGTTAACTAATATGTTTAATATGCTCTGCTATCTTGCTTCGCCGTCAGTCCTAGTCTACCATGAGGAGTACTTCTTTAACTGAGAACATGTACCAATAGTGCTAGGCATATAGTAATAATGAAGTTACGAATGTCTGGTAAAAGACGTCAATCGATAAGGCATGTGCTTGTTGATTCCATTGGCAAAGTGAGCATTGGGAGCGCGTCAACCCAGGATTTACGCGTCGAATTGCACCTACGCGTATGGGCTCATTGTGTTCAAAAATGGATTTCTCACGAATGCAAAAAAGGTCTTTTTCTGGAATACACGTCCTCCTCTCCTTTCTTCTCTCTTCACCTTCACCGCTCCCCTCTTGACCTTATCCACTTTGGCATCACCCCTTTCAGGCATCACCCCTTTCAGGCATCAGAAAGAAAAGGAGATCGACTCTATGGATCAGCAACGCACACCGTCCCATGGTGAACATGAGGTGGTCCTCACCATGGAAAAGGACATGGCTGCCAATGCACGATCCCTCAAGGAACGCCGTGGGATCCAGCGCGCCTTGGGCTTCAAGAACATCGTGATCTACGTCCTCATCTACACCAACCTCTTTCTTGCATCAAAGCTGTTCTTCGATTGGTCCTTGGAGCAGAACAAGAGCAAGAACGACGGTGCCCTTTCGGCCTTTGCGACCAAAGCACTAAAGGAAGGCGAGGGCGAGGGCGAGGGCAGCGACGCATCGACACCTGAATTCTGGATTAAGATGGCGCTCATCGTATTACTGGTATTGATTGGAGGCATTTTTGCTGGTAAGTTATAATACTATGGCGTCCAGAAGGCGGAGGATCAATAATTATCCGCCCAGGACGCGGTGTAGCTCTTGTCTTCGCGTTTTCTAACTACTGGTTGTTTTTGACGTCTTTGGTAAAACAACCGTAGGATTGACGATCGGCTTGATGGGTCTGGACGAGACCAACCTACAAGTTTTGATGGCCTCAGGATCCCTCAAGGAGCGGGCTCATGCCGAAACCGTCCAAAAGCTGTTGGCCCGTGGAAAGCATTGGGTGCTTGGTAAGTTCGTCGTTGGGCTACCCCCGCTCTTGTTCGCTTTTTTTTTTTTTTTTTTTTTTTTTTTCATGCAGTCTGGCTTGTGTATTGTTGTTTTTGTGCTGTGTCCAATCGGATTTGCATGACAAAAGCACTCACGAGAGCATTGTCGAGACTAAAAATCCGCTTGCGCGTCCATCCTTTATTTGTGTGCCTATTTTCATGCCAATAGTGACCCTGCTACTGGGAAATGTCATCGTGAACGAGACCCTCCCGGTTGTCCTGGATTCTGAACTTGGCGGAGGAGTTTTCGCTATCCTAATCTCTACTCTGCTGATCGTCGTTTTTGGAGAGTAAGTTTGTCATGTCCAACTTTGATATTAAAACCAAGAATGAGCACATTTTCATTCGGTGGCCGAATTGACGCTAGCACCACTCAAAAACTCTGAATCAACAATGGCCGTCTTTAGGATTATCCCTCAGGCAGTGTGTGCTCGCTATGGACTTGCGATCGGTGCCTACTGCGCCAAGCCCATGTTGGTGCTCATGTACCTCATGTCGCCCGTGGCCTACCCTATCGCCAAGCTTTTGGACTCTTGGTTGGGTGTCCACCACGGGACGACGTACCGTAGGACTGAGCTCAAGACCCTCGTCTCGCTCCATCAGATTGACGGAATTGGCGAGCTCACAGACGACGAGGTGACGATTATTGCCTCAGTTCTCGATCTTAAGGAAAAGTCCGTCTCCTCCGTCATGACCCCTCTCGAGGATGTCTTCACGCTCAGCGAGGATGCGATCTTGGACGAACATTTGATGGATGAGATTGTCTCTGCTGGATATTCCCGTATCCCTATTTACAGGCACGACGATACCAGCAACTTTATTGGCATGCTGCTCGTCAAGCGCCTGATCACCTATGACCCCGCGGACCACATCCCCGTGCGACAGTTCACCATTAACTCATTGCCAGAAGCCGCGCCCAACACCAGCTGTCTCGACATCTTGAACTTTTTCCAAGAGGGAAGATCACACATGGCTATTGTTACCTCGGAGCCTGGCGGGTTTGGCCACCCTGTGGGTGTGATTACATTGGAGGATGTAATCGAGGAGCTCTTGGGTGAAGAAATCGTGGACGAGTCCGATGTCTATGTCGATATTCACAACAAGATCAAGGTCATCCGGAAGCCATCCAGGAACGTCAATATGATCAAGAACCTGAAGTCTCTGCTCCGATCCCCCGCGATCGGTGAGTCAACCCCGCTCTTGGGCAACGCGAATGGGCGAAAATCAACAATGCCAATCGACAGCAAGTATATGGCAAGCGGAAAGACCATCTTGCAGACCAGAAAGTCCTCATCGGCGTTGATTGATACCACCACTGCCCATAACACAGCCGTCAACGCCAGCACCACAGCCACCTCTGCTAACAAGGACATCACGTCTGAAGCGGATGTGAACAAGACCAATGGAACGTCCAAGGATAATGCAGCGTCCAAGGACAGCGAAGCACCCAAGAACAATGGGGTGCTCAAGCATGACGAAGTGCCTGAGGAAGCTGCGCCGCCCAAGGACAATGGAGTGCCTGAGACGACCGCTGCTGAGCACGCGGATGGGCATGCAGTCAACTTCAAAGAGAATGCCGAGGTCATCCCCCCGCGTGAAGTCACGACTCCTGCAAACGAGACACAGTCCTTCACTGAGACGCAACTAGCAGTGAAGACACCGCAGGAGGATATGAGCCTGGTTATTGAGATACCTGAGGCTACAGGCACCTACTCTATTAACACGCCATCAGAGATTATTGCAGCCGCCATTGAATCTGCTCACCTCTCTAAGGAATCTGCAGCCGCCATTGAAGCTGCTCAGCTGTCTGAGGAACCTACAGCCGAGGAGACGGAGACTTCTCAGCCTTCTAACCCAATTTCAGAATCTGCATCGACCTCCACTCTTTTGGCCCAGTCTGAGAGCTCGAACACTCCAGGACCCAGCCCCTCCAAGAAAAAAAAGAAAAAGAAAAAGTCCAACAAGTAAAAAGTAATGCCTTGCAAGACGGGAGCGTAGCTGCATCAGGACAGAAAGGATGAAGCAAGAAATAAAAAAAAGTTTTGTATTCTTATGAACACATGTCTATAAATTGTATTGCCGTCGGGTGTTTATTTTGGATCGATAGTCTTGGTCTTCTTCCGCCTCTTTGCTGGTATAGCCGATGGCGTTGCAGGTCCCGCAGCTTGGTTCGCGCCTCCTGCCGATGGCGGTCGGCCCTGTGAGCTGCCTCCTGCCCCAGCATTCGTATTGATACCCATGTTCGCTGCGGCCGCTGAGGCCTCTTCGCTCTTTTTTCGCCTCTTGTTGGCAGCCTTGGGGGCATTTCTCGAAGCGGTCGATGCCGCCGCAGCAGCACTCGTTTCGCCTTCCTGCTTGACCTTTGAATCTGCTCCAACAATTGCGGTGGAGGACGAAGCGCCACCATTAGCTGCGTTTCCTGATTGGAGCATAAACTGTTGCATCTGTGCACGCTGATCTACATCCTTGATCGCTCTATCGACCGCAATCATAAAGTCCTGTGAAAGAGTAGTTCCAGCCTTGGCGGCGCTTGCTCCTGCTGCCGCTGCTGTCGCCATTGATGGGGTTGACGCGCCAGGTATTGCGGATGGTCCATCAACTATTGTCGACTTCCAATGGTATCCGGTTGAGGGGTGGAACTCAGTCATGACCCTAGCTTCATTGAACGCACTTTCGACGTGGTACAAGCTGCCGAGCTGTTGCCAACAAAAGTCATAGCTGTTTTAATAAGCGTCCATGGAGATAGTGAAGCAGTCAGATGATAGCGAGCACAGCGTCAACAGCTTACAATCCGGTTCGAGAGAAGGGTCTGAAGGTCTGGACATTGGTAGATGCTTCCTTGAAGGACGTAGTAGATCGCCATGGGCTTCACTGTTTTCGATTAGAAGCATTAAGAACCGTTAGTGCATCCTTCAAACGACTTGCACAAAGATCATTCACATGGTAATAAGCGCATACCTTCTTGGGGACTCCTTCTCCTTTGTTTCTGGATGATAAATAACGTTGGATACCGCTCATGGACCAGCGCGAACTCGATTCCTGTCATCTCACTATAGAAAAGTATAGGGCCCGAGACCCATAATTGTTAGCCAACATAGCTCCTCGCAATAAACGTAGTTTTGGTGTCCTGTCTCCCATATCCAGTGCAGGATACCTGAGACGCTGCTTCATCTCTCCTAGGTTGTTGAACTGGGTTTGCATCCTCAGGACGGCATTGTTGCATTCAGGGTCCCAGAACGGCGAGAGTGCAAAATAGTCGAGTACGTTATCTGGGTTCAGTCCGCCCACGCCCTACAAAGCACGGAAGCAATACACATAGCGCGGTATCTGTTATAAAGGTGCCAGAGTCCTGTTGCCTTTGCAAAAGATCAAAAGCGCGTTTTTTTTTTTTTGGCGAAGAGATGACCAATGAGTCCGATGGCATAATACGGTACCATAATCCACTCGTGAAAGCGCCATTCCATGTTTAACAAGTTTGTGTCTGCATTGCCGCTGCTACCGGATGCACCCGCCTGTGGATTGCCTGTTGCCATGGTAGTGATAGTATAGCTCCTGTTCCTGGCGGTTGGTATAAAGATCACTTCGACAGTGGAAGGACGAAGTGCCTGGCTGAAATCCCTAGAACACACGGCGGGAGAAAAATCCATGCGACCTGCGAATGAAATCGCACCAATAACCTTAAATCCCCGCCGTGTAGTGCAATTGTGCCGAAAGGATCCAGCCATCGACAAGAGGATCAACAACTTCTTCGGCATGTTTCTGTCGCGCTCATTCGCCTTTGCAGGACCATCCTTTGGCAAAGGAACAGGAACCACAGCGCTCAGCATAAGCAACGCGCGCTTGAGGAGGGCACTCTGGACAGCAGCAACGTGCTCGCACCCGGATCTGGCAACCGCGCTTTCTCGGTGTTTCCCTGCTTCAGACCCCTCAATATCCACACCCACTGATACGAAAAATTCCGTGACAATTGTCCTTGCTTCAAGATCCTATCCAGGAAATGATCTTCTCGATCTTCCTGCCAAGCTCCCTGCTCATATCGCGCAGTCCTCCATTATCCTCGGAGCAGTCGTCGATCGCGTACCAACACACTCTGGACATGGTGTCTCCACATTAACACTCACACCCACCTCGACCTCCGCAACACCTTCATCGGGCCGTCTGATCGCCTGTCAGCCATTCTATCTCTCGGGCGCCGAATCACGTCGCAAGCGTATGAAAGAAAAATCCGTCGGCAAATGGGCTCGATCTCAGGACATCGAGGAACGCAGCCTCGATACCGCAGATGCCTGGTCGGCCTTCAAGAGTATTTCCACTGGACGCAACCAGGTCAAGGTTCCTGAAGCAGTCCTCCCGCCTCACCCATCCAGTGCGTCCTCTTCATCAGAACAAGGATCGATGCAGGACATCTTAATGATTTCGGATTTGGAAGTGCACCAGTTTCTGGAGGCATTGGACGCTTCGAACCTGGATGCCTCCAAGGTCGGACTACTTGCGAGCTCTACACCCTTCATTACTGGGCGACCAGTGACCATGTTCTACGATGGAAAGGTCGTGCAAGACGGCGTCCTTGGTGTATCAATGATCAAAGATGCAACAAGAAAGGACGGCGATGACACGAGCAGGACATCCGTGGAGTATCCGTCCTTGGCGCCTTTAGGGCCTGCGATGCAGATCACAAGGTACAATTGGCTGTCGCCCACTACCGCTACGGTGAGAATAACATGAACATAACGTGCCCCTTGTGAATAACACATCTTGGTATGACTCAATACGATAGATGTCGTGGTAACATTATTTTGGAGCTGGATGAGTCCAACGCAACAAGGCTCTTACTCGATCGTCTGCAGACCACCACATTGACGAAGGACAAGGAATATTTCTTGGCGACTGGCGACCCGATCAGTGCCACGGGAGGCTCAGACCTGAACATTGATATGGTACAGCTCCCTTGATTTACTTGGCCCATACATTTCATCCGCAGCAAAGTCAATCCGTTGGTATCGTTGAATAATAACCTCTTGAGCTTTTTTTTTTTTTTTTTTTTTTTTTTGCTGTGAGTGTATGCAGACAAAGGCGACAGTTCACAAGATCACTGGGGGGGATCCTAGCAAGGGCAACATGGCCGTCGATACAGTCCACGATCTCCAAGAGGGTCAGTGGGTTCAATTCATCCACCATGACAAAGATGTGCGCCAGGGCCATTATAATCCCCTGCAAAGTAATAGTCAAGGTATGTGCCAACCTACCAGCAAGCCCCGCTGTGTACATATCACGGCCGCCTATACCTCGGAAATTAACCGTCTGCTATGGTTTCCTCTATCGCCCGGTACTGACATATAGCATCTCTGAGATTTTCAAGCACGGATCCCAATAACACTATCGAAGGCATCTCGACGGAGCCACATCAGCAGGATGCGGAGGAACCGGTCCAGGCCGTGTTTGGAGGTTCCAGCGAAAACGGCTTTATTATGGGGCAGCCAGAGGGGCAGACATGGGTCTGCAATGTCACCGATAGCGTGATGAAGCATACCTTTTGAAGAGCGAGAAACTTTGGATCTCTAAACATAAAGATTATGGACCACAATCCATTATGATGTTTTGAAAAATCCTCATCTAATGTGGCATTCTACGATTTTATTGGTACAATATAGCGATCGAAGCTTTTTTTCATGTCCTAAGTGCATGCATTTTTTCTATGCTATGTTCATAAATCCTGCAGATGAAACTGTATGTTTGAATGAAAGTGGTATGGGTGAATAAACAAATAGCTACTCTTCAAAATTGAATTGCGATAACTTTGCTCCGGTGCCGTCAAGCGCATGTGGATGATTGATCCGCTTCTTTCTCGGACCCGACCCTGCCGCCGGTGGGTTGTTCAACCAGTCCGTGGTCAGCTCCTGCGATGTCTTCTGTGCCCGATGCTGATCATGGCCGCTGCCGTTGTCATAATGTCTTCCTCTTCCGTCTGCGATTCGCGACAGAACATCACCAAATCGATCTGCGATATGAGAGGCTGCAGGTGGAGGGCCCGTCCCGGCAGAAGACGGCGTCGTAGGCGAGTAAACCGTTGCGGTCGTGGGCGAAGCAAGATCCATCGTTGGCGACATGACTCGGTCTTCACCGAGACTGCCCATGGAGGATGCACCGGCGGAGCTCGTAGTATTGGAGATAATCGATAGCAAAGCCGAAGTGGTCGAACTATCACCAGAACTCGTGTTCGATAGCGCAGGGGAAACAGCACCGTCGCAGTCAAGGTTCAGATGCGAAGCCATCGTCGCAAGCACAGTTCCGACGCGTGCTTGAGAGTGTCCCGATGATGAGGGTGGGCCTACGGCTGTTGTTGGTGTAGATTTTGGAGCAGATGTAGGTGTGGGTAGATCAGGTGGAGGAGTGGAGAGAAGACGGGGGAGAGGGAATGCTGCTATGGCAGAGGTGCTCGGTTGAGCAGCGGAGGTCTGGGCCAATAAATGCCCGTTTGCGGGCCTCGTTGGAGATTCTGGAGGTGGATCTTGTGGTTCGTGCTGTTGCTGCTGGTTTCTTCGGATGGAGTAGATGCGTCTCACTGGTCGTGCTGGCGGTGATGGTGCGGAGAATGAGGCAGGAGTAGGTGAAACAGCTTGATCCCGGGAAGGGCTAAGACATGCCGGAGGCGAAGCAGGGGCATTGGAGCGATTGCCAGCGTGGCCTGGATTCGCAGAGGAGTCAGCATCTACAGGAAGCAGATGGTCAGTTGCAGCCAGATATGGCTTAAGCATCAAGTAGGTGGAATTCAGCTCTCTTGATGGTCCATCTTCGCTGTCGGGGTGAAGTTTGGTGTCGTTTTTGGCAAGGGGCATAGGTATCTCTTCTGTAAACTGTGGCGGCTGATAGTCGTCAGGGAGGATGGCCTGTGGCGCCAATCGACGCAGTTCTTCTTTTGTCATGAATGAATCCTGGCCCATGTCTGCATTCTGAGGAGCGACACTGGAATTTTGGGTCGGGATAATAACGGCAGCTCTTGCTGGCCTTTGCTCTTGTGCCTGTTGACTGCTCGATGTGCTTGAATTAGTGCCTGGGCCCGTTAACTTGGGCGATGTCCTTGGACCGGTTCGCGACGACCCTACATCAGGCAGACCCGGACTCCTCGGAACGATCACCAAATCTGGCTCGGAGATGTCCAGATCGACATGTCTGATCGCAGGTCTCGTTATCGTGGTGACAATCTTTGACGAGGGCGTGATCGATGTGCGTGTGATAACAGGCCGTTGTAGCTGCAACGGCCGAGGAAGCGGTGATGCTCTGAGGAGATAATCTCTGGTATTTTCTAAAACCCTATCTTCTTCGGGCGACAATATATTCTGCTGTGGGGATGTCGTTGAGGAGAGCGGCGCACCGCGGTGCGGATTTCTCCACGAGGAGGAGTTGTTGCCGGTCTGTGAATGATGAACAGGCGGTGGTACTGAAAACCCATGATAAGAGGCATTCGATACGGGTTGCGTTTGTTCGTGGGACTCCGATATTGTCCTGAGGGCAACAAGGTCGCTGCCGCCGTTGTGCCTGCGGCCGTCATTATCCTCGAGATCTCTGTTGCCGCGATGTTGCTCTGCGGGTAGAGCGCTAAATCCACTGTTGCTGAGAGCAGCGTGGATATGGGATAGCTTTTGCCTCTTGGACTGGTAGAGAGTATCTTCTTCAAAGTGTGGATATTGGACCTGGGTCTGCCTTGATGCATCCTCCGTGCGCCTGGCTCTTTCACGACGGTTTCTTCTTCGTTTGACACAGATAAGGAAGACGCCGACGACGAGTACCAAGGAGACGATCATGATCACGACGGTTGACGAAGCGTCCATGATGCATGGGTGAGAGTAATTCTTGGTGGTGTTGAGGTGGAGTGGGAGCAAACAATTGCTTGGTTCCTGGTTCCTGGTTCCTGGTCCGTTGGCCGTCAGGGGTAACGCTTAAAAAAGGGATAGGACAAAGTATGAATATGGTAACTTTTGGATAAAGATGGAAATCCAGATGTACCGAATATAATTGGGCTGTGTTGAACGCGGACTGGAAGGAAACGAAAGGGGCAAAAACTTCGCCTTGATCTCGTTCTTCTTTTTGAGAGATTGATCTCACTAGGAATGATCATCCCTCATCAGCCCTCCACTGCAAGTTGGCTGATTGGTTGATTCCCTCCTTTCCAGAAACACAAGCAACGCCCTGGAGAAGGAGGGTTGCATTAGAGTTGTTGTTTACTTCAACTGTGGGACGTATTCTCTTGTACCTTGCCCTTTCTTTCTTTCCTGCTGTGTTTGTTGACACTCTGTCCTCGTCGATCAAAATAGCCACGCATGCAAGCAAGCGCACCCCAGGAAGAGGGGCATAAACATCCTTGATCGATTAAAATGAATGGAGAGCTCGAAGATGTTGACCATCAATGGCGCGAGAGACAAAGAAAGAGGGTAATGATATGATGTGGTTGAGCCCAATTCATTTGCCAGCGTATTCCAAACAAAGAATCACCAAGGGAAACATGGTTGCATGCATGCATGCATTGCATGGCTATTTTGTTTCGGATGGGCATGTGTTCATGGTCGATTGCTGCCCCGCTTTTAGATCTAATTGCTCCCCTCCCTCTGCCTTTCTGCCACAGATAACAACATCATTAACGCACCAGTCAACCAGAACCTTGCCTCGTATCAATTGGACCAATGTGGATAACCCTAGAGCTGCCACTGAGTAATACTGGTAGGTTGGTAGGTTAACTCAATCTTGAATTTCGCTCAGCACAGCGATGCACCCATGCCCATGACTATCCTCTTTATCTTCATATTTTTAGGTCTTTGTTTATGATGGGTATCATGTACTACCCTCCCTTCTGTCGCTCATTCCGCGGGATGCAATGCATCACTTGAAACGCGGTGGCTAGCGTTTTGTTTGCGCCTTGTTGAGTAGACTAGGGGTGGCTACACAAAACTTGTTTATTTTTCTGGTGCTGCTTATTGGTCACCTTTCTGCCCTCTTGCCGTTTTCATTTCAGGGTGGCAGCATTAACGTGGCGAGAGCTGCAGGTCCTTAGTATCCGTTCAAATGAAAACAGTGACAACAAAAAGAAATGAAAAAACGGCCAAAACAGAAGGACGATTAGACATGGCTATTCCTCCGACTCATCCTCTGCTGTGCTACGTGTCTGGACCCAAGGACATCTCCGGGGAAATTTCGGCCTTTTCTTTTATTGACCATTGCCATAGTAAGCACCCATGTTTGTAGACGGGCCAACAAAATAAATGGTACATGGTCTGAGCCAGCAATGTTTGAACCTATCTTAAAGTACACTACCCTTGCATGGCTGTAATATCGTCCAAGAGTATTTTATCGGGCTGTGCTTCGTGCTTACACTTTATTGCCTTTAGGCTTTACTGCAGATCGGAAACAAACACTTCTAATCTACCTTCGAAGCACGTTCCTCAGAGGAATGGCTGCCATTCGCTCAAAAGACCTGAGTCAAGATCTTGGCGGCCTCACGTCGTCCAGTCATCAGCGCACCGTGGACACTGGCAAACGACGTTGGAGTCGTGTGCTCGCCCGCAAAGTGTATCCTTCCTCGAATAGAGTCGTCCACACTAACAGCCTTCACAATCGTCGTTGGTTTCTTCTTGAATGGGCTCGTACCATGTTTCGCATTCGTACCCCCATTAATACTCAAAGGATCCAACTCCACGAGGGGAATAACGTCCTCAAAACGGAGGTCGCGAATGACCATAAATTGGGTTCCAACGGCAGGCGAACGAATGTTGACACTGTTCATATGGGAACGCGGGATGAGGGCATTGCAGAATCGATTAGAGGCTGTACGGCCATTGCGACTTTTGCGACCATTGCGGTGACCGTTGTCAGCATCCACATCATTCATTGGCGCTAAGTTGCTGGACTGGTTCCTGAGACCTTGAGAAAAGTCCACGAGACGGATCTTATGGAAGTTCTTGAAGGCATTCGATGCATCCAAGGCTGACACCCAGTTGCTACGGCTCGGGATGACCTTCTTGGTGCCATTGTAATTAGAGACAGCGCCTTGGTACTCCTCCTTCTCGATCTCCAAACCCTCCATAGCGGCGACTGTGTACTTGCTTGCTCTCTGAGGCTCGCTCGTTTCCATCATCACTGAGCGTACTCCGACGGGGATCTCAAACTCGGCGAGATCAGATTGATGTGCTCCGACGGGTATACTAGTATAAGAGCCTCGCGCATAGGGATCGGCATTCCATCGAGTCATGAACACGCGCGTCGGTCTTGATGCAGCAGGGTCCTTGACGAGGACATCAAAGTAGTGCGACAGTTGGCAGACCAGGACCTCCATCGCCTCTTCTTCAGACAACTTTTCAAAGGCCTCGGCCGATTCATTAGCCATGTAGCCAATCAGAATAGGGGCCCCATGAATGGGCATGAGCGACGTATAGTTAGCAAGGTCGCTCATATAGATCGTCAACGCCAGCATCTGTCGCTCATTGAGGTGGCGGCAGAGGCTGGCACTGGGTATACTAGTCGTAGGTATGGGTAAGAAATTGATGAAGTGCTTGTCCGTGGGCCAGAAGCAGGTGGGGAAGGACATGACGACCTTAACCATGGTGCCGAAGCCGAGACGCCTGATCGCAGTTTGTTTTCGCTCTGGCAAAGGAGGCGAGAATATCACGGAGTTCGATTTGAGGACTCCAAGAGGAAGGGTGACCAGCACCACGTCAGCTGTGAACGAGCGCTTGTTGGTGAAGATTCTCACATTGGATTCTGTAATCTCAAATGACAAAGACAGAAGGGTTTGCTGAAGCGGTTAAGAGTATTGCTCCAAATGTGTCAGTTCATCATGTGTTTGGCTATCTACCAAGGATGCATGGAACACTTTTTTTTCTTTTTTTTCTTTCTTCATAAGCACACTCACCATTGTACTCAATCCGGTTTACAATATGCTCGAGACGAATGTCAACAGCCTTCATGCCCTTACAGAGTACATCTAGCACCCTGTCGTAGCCGTCGGCCATGATGCAGTGGTCGCCTGGAGGCATATCCTCGGCGTCCATGTATTTGAGAGAGACCTTGTCCAGGGGAATGGCGTTCTCGTCCGCCCAGAATTGTGCCAACAATGGCACAACCTTGAGTTCCGCTTTGGACATGTATTTTGGTGCCTGTGGGTCGTCCGACTGTCTTGTTGCAAGGAACTCGTCCAGCCATTCCTTGAATGAAATTTCGGTCTCAATTTGATCCCGATTCATTCGCGAGTGCTCCTGCGCCCTGCCAAAGATATCCCAGAGGACAGCCCAGTAATGGTTGCTCTCCTCTTGCTCCAATGCATTCTCGCCAGGGCAGGGATAGATCACATCGCTGTTGGTGGCCTCGAGGCGCGCACCAGCGACCTTGGCAAGGCTCACGAGCGGATTGGAAGGATCGACACCATGAATCCAGGAAGCCCCAAAGTCGATGGGGATGTCCCCGAGCTTGCCAGAGAAGAGATTGCGCTGCGTATCAAGCCTTCCTCCGATGCGATTTCTAGCCTCAAGAACGGTCACCTGAATCGAGGAGGGATGTTTGGACAGCTCGTGAGCTGGCATGAACAAGTGATATTTGAAGCGAGACGATCATATGTTTTCGCGCGGGATATATAGTTATATGCAGAGGCATAAAGAGAGCGAAATGGTTTGAATGAAAGGGAAACGTCGGTTCTATCGCAGCGTTTGCATTGGAAAGCAACAAAGGTTTTCCTACTGCTGTCAGTGTTTCCCTTCCTTTCTTGCACCACAGGGAATTGGTGTGTTTCCACTGCCGGAGAAGCGGAGAAGCGGATGCCCGTGACAGAGACAGGTTACTGCCTTACCTGCGGCGAGACCGGAGACACCGGCTCCGATGATGACGACGTGTTTCTTGGCGGGGGCCATGTTGATAATGCTTGCGATTCCTGGTTCTGGTTTTTTGGTTGTTTTTTTTTTGTGTATGCGGAGGGTTTTTTGGGTTGGGCGAAGGGCGTAGTTGGATGTGACTTGTGGTGTGTGCTACAGGAACAGTGTTCTTTTGTACTACCAGAAGCAGGGAAGAGTATTCAGTATAAAAAAGGCTGTGTGTCAAATGTGTGAATGATTGCAGATTGATGAGATGCTGATGCGCAGAAGGATGAGGGATGGCAATGAGAAAAGTCGAGCTCGGACAGGTGTAAAGGCGAGAGAGAGGGTTTATAGCTGTTAAAGGAGGGAAAAGAAGAGAAAGCACCTGGAGTCGGCGTCGAGTCCCCGGAATCTTTTAATAGCTCCTCGCCCGCAGCACACATGTTCATTCGCACGCATTTGTATGGTCTATAACAGCAACACCCAACATTCCATGCCACATGCTGGCAGACAAACGAAAAAAGAGCTGGCTACTGGTGCATTCACCAAGGACATGCGGGGCCAATGCCAGCATACGGCTGCAACGGTATCGCCGTGAGCCATGAGGCATATTTCTTCACGAAAGAAATAATCCCTCTTCTGGTCGTTCTGGCCAAATTCGCCCCATTATTCCCTCACACGCTCGTCCTGATAGGAATGTGCGGGCAGTAGAAATGTGTAGTTTGGGTGGGGCGAGAAAAAGAAGGTGCAAACAGCACCCCACTGTCAGCCGGCCATCCTCAACGGGGATTGGTGTGAGTATATTGCAATCCTCGCATACCCACCCAGACGAGGCACCAGCGGCATGCGCACAAATGCACCTCCGTGAAGCCGATGTTGACTCCCGAGGAGGTGGGCCAGATTCACACACCCTCCCCTCTCTCTCGGTCGCACTTTTTTCTCTATTTTTCCATGGTACCGCTCTAGCGTGCGCGTCCTCGTGCTTTCTGAGCAGTCATGCTTATTACTTTACTTTACTTCCTTTCCATTACTTCATTTCTTCTTTACTTCTTTGCTTCTTCACCTCTGTCTAGGGAGCAAAGAGGTCATGCGTCTGACTCTTGGGTCCCTTTTTTTTTGAAGGGGGCAAAGAGAGTGAGCCATACATCTATGCAGAGAGTTCCCTGAGCCTGGGAGATCGGCATGACATGACACATCCGCATAGTCTATCAATGCCCCGATAAATATCAACGACTGAAGCAGTCTGCGTTGAAGCTTTGAGTGCTAAGTCTCATAGGCGGTTTTCTTCCTGGCGACGTTTGATGATGATGACGACAATGATGATCATAGTACTTAACCGCCAAGACTGCGGCAACATCATCCCCTGATCGATCAGTACAAGAAGATGCATGACAATTGTCACCCTACTGCTACTCATCCCTTCTATACTGCACTCAAGAGTAGCTGGTCGATAGTCTACCAGGGTTATAAAAAAAAAAAAACATTATCCTGGGGTAGAATGGTCTTGCATTGGCGGCTGCTGTGTAGTGTTGAATAGGATTGGCATGTGTATGATGTGTGTGATGCCATTTGGGCGCAGCAAAAATGGATGGGATCCAGTACACACTCATCTGGGACCCCGGCGCACCTAAGCAACTCCATTCCACTCCCGAGCTTACTCTATGCGCTCCTTTGAAAGAAAGAGCCCATCGTTTCTGCCCCATACTCATATGGTCCTGGTGCCAGGCTGGAATCAGAACAGCTCTCATTTGGAAATGAACAATCCTCTCCATTCATTCCCTCACTCACTCCGTCGCGCAAATGAGATTCGGATTCCAACTCGAAATCGCATCGCCCAAACAGAGGGGAGGGAGCCATCACCATCATCCTGGAATCTCTCTCTCCCCCACTGATCTAAGACGAATGCACCAACCCGATGCCGGACCTGATCTCTTTTACTCCCTTCCCTCAACGGCGCGCTTGGTATCGCACTATCAAACACTATCGCTACGCCGCAAAAAGTTCATCTCCCTGAGCTGCGCATAACTTCCCATTTCCCTGCACGACTGACTGGACCTCTGCCCCGCTTCCCATTGTCTCTGTATCCAGAGACAGTATCTGCTATAGAGCGCCATCGATCGCTTGGCCCTCTGCGAATATGCCGCGTCTTGGTCGACGAGGGATCATCCTATCCCTCTTCATCAATGCCCTCAACATTGCGCTATATTTGATTATCTTTGTGGCAGCATGCCTCAACATTGTGGAAGCCTCTGTCAACTTCATCATCCTCAATGCCTTTGCTGCGTAAGAGACGCTGTTTTCGCCATGGATGCCGTTAGTGCCTGCGAAGAAACCACCTTCCATAACCCTCCGCTTACATTTCTTTACGGATAGATCATTTGCATGTCTTTTAGTCGTGTCCGAAATTCGTCTGCCTCAACTGACATACGAGTACTTTCGATTCTTGGTAAAGCAACCCGGCTATGTGTACTACAAAATACCGGTAATACGCCTGGTCGCTAACAACCAAAGCTGTTTGCTGATGCTCATTGATAGTGCACGTATCGCGGAAGAGGAATGACCTATTTATTGTAAGTGGCTAGCCTGGTAACTACAAGATCGACAAAGAGCTCCTTTAATCCAGTCCCGCCGATTAATGTGATCATCTCTCACTAGCTTTGGCTGCCTGGTCGCCTCCCGTATCCCCTTCAATCTTTACGGAGGTATCATTGTCGTATGCATGGGACTTGCCTTCTTTATGCTCTCGTACGTCAAGTTGATCCCTCCGCTCGACGGTCTGATTCTTAACTACAAGAAGTTGGACCAATGGAAGGAACAGAAGCACTTTCGCGTTCAATTGGAGGCTCAGCGCATTTTTGAACAGCAGCTACAGCAGGAGCAGAATCTGACTAGGATGATCCCCATGCACCATTCCAACGCCCTCACAGTCCATGCGCACATGGCTGTCGGCAGCCCAAAGCAGATAAGAGCATTTTCAGCCATCAACGCTGACAGCACGAATGCTTCTGGGATCGGTGCCGGTGTCGGTACAGGTGCGAGTGCAGACGCTGGAGACTTAAAGACCATGTTCTCACCACCACTTTCGCCTCGAAAATCGGCCAATTATCCACTCGGGCCCATGCAGACACCGCATCAGCGTTCTGGAGACCCCGACCCGATGTTCCCACACCACCAGCCTCAGAGCAAACGCTGTGAATCTACCGCTAATCTGGAGACCTCAGACCAGCAACCACGGGTGCCTGCAAATCAAACCTGTCCATCAAATGAGCAGGGTCATAGTCCTTACCCGGATGCGCTATCAGATGGTCAAATGCAGTTGGACAAAGCTCTGCCACCAATAATGGTCTCTGAACGAGAAGGGCATTTGGCATTCACTCATCATGGTACGTTTACACTATCACCTCCTCCAGCTTGCCGGCAGAGTGCCATCAGTTCGGAACCAGGGTCACCACTTCAGTACCTTAATGTCGACGACCCTACGGATAAGACCCCAGATCCTACTCCTGGGGATAAGGCAGAGCTGTCGACGGAGGATGGCATCGTGAAGTCTGCCCCACATCCATTAGATCAGAATTCGCAAAGGCAGCAAACGCCAGACCGGCAGCATCAACGACAACAAAGATTTGGCCAACAGCAGTTCCCTATACGCACAACCAACAAACCAGCACCTCCGCACGATCCCTTTCGTAAGTCAGCACTCTCGTCTGCCTCGACTGCAAGTAACGCGCTACTATCGAGTATGGCTTCTGATGATGTCGCCACCACCTTCAACTCAAATTCTATCGTCAAAACAGGCAGGGCTCAATACCAACCGCCAGAACCATCCACTAACGAATATCCAATGCAACAGCAGCAGCATCATCATCATCATGTTCCGTCCCAGTACGACCCAGCACTGCGGGCTGCAGAAGGCGTAGTATTCCTTCCACCGGGCGAGAGACATCCACCAATGCCACTGACAGCGACGGGTCAAATCTTGTCCTCGATTGGAGGCATCAGTGGTTGCTACGGAATTGTTGGTGGTATTCCCAGAACTGCTACGGTTACTCCCACATCTTTCAGTCAACAATCTTCAGCACGGCAGTATTCTCGAATACAAAAGAATAGTACCATACAGCAAGTACAGCTACCAAACCTAAACGATACAGGAACTTCAGATCTGGGGAATCCCCCGTCGCGGTTACAACAACAGCAGCTAGTGTCGTCCACGACGCCCGCAAGAGGTGGCGGGATCGGTGGTGATAGCAGCAGTCAAAGGGACGCGACGGCATCCCCGGCAACGTTTGTACCTCAGCAGCGCCCACCAACAAAGGAACAGGAGATAAACAAACAATATATGCCAGACATTGTGTTGACGCTGCCAACGCCTGCTGAGATAGCCAATGCATCCTCGAGGAGGGACGGATACTTTGCCATGTAGCGGTAGTCAAGCTATATAAAGCGTTTCAAAGGAAGTGAATAGTGAATATAGTCAATTGAGATATTGGGATTGTGATGATATGGTGTTGCTGTTACGGGAGATGGTGAGATAGAGCGGTTGTGCGACAGTAGAAGGAATGGTGACGATGGAAATGGGGTACTTGCGAAACTCAGCCGGTCGCTTGCGGTAGTCTACGAATTTTTTTTTAGGAAGCACAGAGATCCACCCCTCAATTAAGTTGAACGACTAACTTTGGCGGTCGTGTCATCATTTTGAACGCTTTCTTTTTTTTTTTATATTCCACTCCTCATACCACCACCATCTATCTACACGCTCAAACACAAACTCCCTCCGTCGGTCCCATCACCATCACCCCATAAAAACAACTCTACAATGTCCTCTCAAGTCCTCTTCAGCGCCAAGGGCCTAGGCAAAAAGAAAGAGGATGGGTCCTGGCTCTTCCGCAACATCGATATCGAGGTCAAGCAAGGCGTCCTAACCGTCACTGGGCCCTCTGGTGTCGGGTAAGTCGCTCTCCATCACAACTCCTCGTGTGCCATGCACGCAAAAGAGTCCGAATGAGCAATGCCAACAGCTGATCGTCTGTCATGTTGGAATGTCTCTGTAGTAAATCAACTCTCCTCAAGTGCATCAATCAGCTCCTCTCCATGGACGAGGGCCAAGTTTATCTCCAAGACAAGTATGAAAAAAGCTCGATGCGCATAATGACCTCCACCTGCCATATATGGTCATCTACCTCCGGCGTGCTTTTTTTTTTTCTCTTTTTTTTTGCTGACTCGCTGCAATTGTAATCCTCTCTGACAAACGATAGGACTCCAGATCAGTGGGGGATCGCTAACTGGAGAACAAAGGTCATGTATATCCCTCAGCGCACCGCCGTCATGGAGGGAACGCCTCTTGACTTTTTGGAGGAGGTCAGAAAGTTCAAGACCCACAAGAAAAACGATAACTATGACGATCCTGTTCAGATCGGACTCGAGTAAGGTCTTCAATCAAAAAATGGAGGTCATTGAACATCTTCTTGCTCGCTTGTTCTAATATTCTTCCTTCCGCTCGACTTGTCTCAACTACAGCTGGGGAGTTCGCCCGGAACTTTGGCACAGCAAATGGAACAGCCTCTCAGGTGGAGAGATGCAGCGCATCTCTCTGGCAATCGCATGCTCCTTCCGCCCAGAGATCTTGCTTCTCGATGGTACGAAAAAGATCTCGAATTCTCAGGCATGATTCGATAAAACCATTTCACTGATTCCACTAAACAATCTCCATCTCATGCTCTCGGACCCAACTTTGACATTTTCTTCCTAGAACCAACATCGGCGCTGGACGAGGAGAGCTGTAACAAAGTTGAAAAGACACTCCGGCAACTCAATTGCATCTGGGTCACCCACAACCCTCAACAGGCCAAGCGTGTCTCCTCGGCCGGAACACTCACCATGCGTGGCGGAGATGACAGCGAGCCTAGCAGTCCCTTGGGCATCACTGTCGAGGAGGATGGTGTCCACGGACATGGAAAGGGAAACGGAAGTGCCGCTAACAGAAGTAGCAATGGACATCAAAAGGGCGAGGCCAGTCGTAGCACCTCCACATCCCACGCTTCCACATCTTCATCGTCCTCCAAGGGCACGCCCGCTGGCAGCGGACATTAGGCCGTTTTTTGTTTTTCAGTGCGGAGAAATGAGATCAGGAAAGCCATGTCATCGAATGCCGTCAAACGATAGATTTCCGTTTAATCACCATCATACACCATCCCAAATAGCGCGGATGAAAATAAAATGGGTGCCTTCGGGCACTAATACCCATATAATTTGCTCTGAGGACTTGAGAACACCATAGTCAATGACGCTTGAAAGCAGAAAGAACGCTACATTTTTCTAAACATGTATATACAGGCATAGCAGCCTTTCTAAAGTGGTAATAATTAATTTGTCAATCGAAGGAGCTAAAAAAAAGAGGGAAAGTGTCATGCGGCCGTGCTCGTTTTTGGGGTCGATCCATGAGTCTGTAGTAAGTGGTTCTTGAGGCCGTTGATATTTTTGTAGCCCTTGCCGCATCCTGGGACAAGGCACTTGTACGGCATGTCATCCGCCACATCACTGCCGTCGTCCTTTGAAGGCTCAGGTGAATTCGGGATATCCATAGATACCATTGTGCGCTGACCCGATGCCGTCGAACCAGTGCCGCTCGTGCTGGCATACAGCTCCGGATGGTCATTCCGGATGTGGTTGTTCAGTGTGGTGGCACCTGCATAGGATTTGTTGCAGTTTGCTGCAGAGCATGCGAACCTCTTGGCTACTCCAGATCGACTGGTTTGCCCCCTGCTCGACTTCTGTGATTGGACGGTCGGTAGCGCCGTGGGTACAAGATTGGCAACGGTAAAGCTTGCTATCGGATTGGCACTACCAGATGCTGTCGTCGTTATAACAATAGCCGCCGCCAATGCTGGCGTTGGTACTGGTGCTGATGCTGATGTCGTTTGAATGGACAAAGGCTCATGGGTGCTCACGTTGATATGGCTGGTAAAGGGGATTGGACTCTGCAGAGAATTGGCAACAGGAGTTGCAAAGAAGCAATCCTTGCCACTAAGCGCTTCGAACTCGTTCAGACCATCACTGGCATTAACATTGCTGCTGCCGCAAGTGTTACTGTCCAACGGCGTGCCCGGGAGGGGACCCAGATCAAGACTCATACGATTACCTGCGTCTAATTGGTTGCGAAGGAGCGGCTCCTCCAGCAACAAAAGGCTGCTGTCCATGGGCGATGCGGCTCCCGAAGTCAGGTCCGTCATATCGATGTCGAACTCAGCGCGGTGGTTGTCCCGAGAAACAATCGCCGTATCGGGCCCATACATGGTGTCGCTGCCCCCGACAGACATAGAATGGCGAATATGGCTGTTCGTCATGTGTATATTGAGTTCATGGATTTGATGATAGCTCTGACTGCATCCAAGCTCCGGACAGTGGAAGACGGTACGTTGGATCTGCGGAGAGGACGCTCCAGAGGATGCCCGTGAGGACACTACAGATCCTTCGAGTGACGATACGTTGTGCGGTATGTTGAAGGCGCTGTGAGAAAGATGAGGTGCACTTGGTGGTTGCGAAAGGTCCTGTCGAGATTGATGTAGCTGAAGTTGTATTTCTGCTGGTGTAGGAGCATTCGAAAGAGTGATTTTGGAGGGGTCGAATGTGGCGCCGGACATCGTTATGCGCAAGTCGTTGCGTGGCGATGAGGTCCTGGTTCGCGGGGTATCGTGACTGCCATGGATGACGGGTATGGTCTGGCTGCCCGCGCGGGCTGCCCTTGAGGGATCTGCTCCATCTTCTACAGATGGCGAGTGTCCATGCGTCGAATGTCCTGGCGAGTTTTTGGCGTGAGTAACATGATACTGGAGTCCGTTGATGTTCTTGTATCGCTTTCGTGTTTCGCATCCGGGCATCGTGCATCGAAAGGGCTTCTCGACCGTCACTCCAGCATGCGACGCTTTGAAATGGTAGAATAGGAGCGATGGAGAGGAGCTCACAAAGGAGCAGTCGAGCACCGCACAGCCATACGGTTTGTCGTCCTCGGACTCATTCTGCTCCGCTTCGGCCTTGGTGTCCTTGGCAATAGTTATCGAGCCATCCTCTTCCAGCATAATCCCGTGTTCCAGCGCAAAATCATCATCCAAATAGGCGTCCTGCAGCAACAACACATCCTCCGCCGAATTGAAGTTAAGCATGTCCATGTCCATGTCGTCGTTATGAGAGTCCAGAAGAGCCTCTAGTCGCCGCGTTTCCGACATGATAGCTGCATGATCGCTTCCGCTCCCCTGACTCCGTCTCTTGCTGGTCCGCTTCATGTGATTCAAACTCCTTTGCAGTTTTCTCCACCGGTTCCGGCAATGCAGTCCAGGTCTTCCGGGAAAGGCCAAGGCGATCTTTTGCCACTGACTACCAAACTCCTCGAACCTTTGAAGCAATAAGAGGTCGTCCTCTGGGGTCCATGCTGCTCTGTCGATCAATGGGTCCAGTCCTTCCCGCCACCGCTTTGCGCATTGATCATCCGTTCGTCCTGGTATACGTTCCGCGATCTTACTCCACTGTCCTTTGAACATCTGCACACCCGTCTTGAGCAGATGATCCTCCTCTTCAGTCCATGGGCCTTTCTTGAGCTTTGGGTCGAGTGAGTGGAACCAACGCTTTCTGCAGTTCTTGTTGGTTCTTCCTGGCACACAAGCTGCAATCTTGGCCCACTTTTCGGTCTTGTCGCCATACAACTGGACCGCTGTACGGAGATATTCATCCTCTTCTGGCGTCCATACAATTCGCTCTCCACGATCTCTTTTTCTCGGGGTTGCTGATTCTTCCAGATTCAACAGGTCATCCAGGTTCGCATCCCCTGTGAGCCCCAGAGAAGGCAGGTGCTCAGGCATTGGTACATTGAATGTTGCTGCGACCTGCACCAAAAAGTTGGGAAGACGATTGGTTATACTGCACATTAAAAAGGCGTGAGCAAATGTCGCATCCCTGCATCCACTGAACAAGATTTGTATAGCCTGTCATTATCCTTACAGGGCTATCCTTTGATCCATCATCGTGCGGGGGCGAGTAGAATGTGAACTATAGCAGGGGAAGGCGGGCGATTGTTAGTACAGGTTGCACAGCATAGCAGGGACTGTAATACTGAAGCAATGTCAAGAGGTAAGTAACTTACGTCCAATTGAGAGGATGCCTGATATGAAAAGTGGGAAAAGGGCTCCAAGTCTTTTGAGGAACTGTAGCTGTCGCTCTGAGGAGGAAAGACGAAGAAAAAGGGCACATTAGCAAGTTTTGCAGTAGGGGGCTGAGGTATGCAGCTGATCTGGTGGGTGGAAGGGGGAGGTTTGATCGTGTACCATGTTCAGGGCC
This sequence comes from Gamsiella multidivaricata, assembly GCF_025024155.1. Classification (NCBI taxonomy): domain Eukaryota; kingdom Fungi; phylum Mortierellomycota; class Mortierellomycetes; order Mortierellales; family Mortierellaceae; genus Gamsiella; species Gamsiella multidivaricata. The sequence continues at coordinate 353,849 of NW_026251725.1, forward strand.
ATGAAGCGTTGGCGAGGATCATTCGCTACGAGAGTTGCAAAGATGGAACTGAGGAAGAAGAGGGATGTGCAGGCGATGCTGGTGTGGGTTGAAAGTGAGATTCGAGCGGGAGACGGTTGATCCTGCTCTTTCCTGGTGGCGTTTTTTAAGCGGGAGGAGAGAGAGAGACAGAGAGAGAGAAAGAGAAGGGAGAGAAGAGAGGCAGGCCAGGAGAGGGATAGCTGTGGCTGCAGCTGCAAGACAAATGAGAAGGCGGCTGCATGAGCCCACAGCAGTCAACAAAAAAGACACAGACATACAACACATCCACCCCAATGCCCGCCTGGGGTCTGCGGCTACGAGCTGGTGCTAGCTTATTACGGCACGTTGCTTATCAGATGGAGGCAGAAACCATTGGAACATGCAATCAAAATTAAGCGAGGCGCACAGCACAGACATGTGCAGCCAAGGCATGAGGGAGGGGGGAACACAGCAGTGTGAAGAGGACGCGGTTAGCTCCATGCTGCTCGTCGTTATCAGATATGGATCATCATGATCCTCCTTGCGTCTCAGGATATTAGAGCAATCCATGGCTTTATTACGTACAAAGCTTTAGTGCCACCGGACACCACTTGGCTTGGGCTGCTTCATAATGACTGCACTATCAAAGCATGGTCTCCACCACTTCAGCTCGATATACCTGCGTCAGAAAAACGCTGCGTAGGAGTCAACTTTGATTGTTACACTTTAAGAACCTATCATTTAGTCTATCGACCCTCAATTTTCTGTAACAAGAGATAGTGATACAGCTCTTTTTCATACTCCACTATGTCCACACTGCCGCCCCACACGGCGCTCAATGTTGTTGTTGTTGTTCTTGTTGTTGTTGTTGCTGCTGCTGCTGTTGTTGCTGCTGCGTGCCGTAGTAGTGCAAACCACTATCATCAATTTTGTGTAGTGTATTATCTTCTTTTTCAAGGCTGTTATGAATTGCTGGTGCAAAACGGGGCCCTACTTGTTTCCAAACTCTGCATCCCCCACCACAAACACCGGTCTTGTCATTCCTGGCTGTCACTTCCCGCTGCATCCAGCGGCACTCATTGCCCGTGGGATGCCCTTGTCGAGGTCGCTCCTTTCGCCTGCTTGGAGTGCTACTTCTTTATCTTGAATAACGCTGATGAATAGAAGGAACGGAGTTGTCGCTGCACTTCCAGCACCGACACAATGTGCCTCTCGATCAAAAAGCGCTGATCTGATCGTGCTCGCTCGACGTCCTTTTCTCCAAATCGATAGACCGGATAATGCGTGCACCTCCACCGTTCATCCACTCTGGGTTACTTCGTCACACCTCCCCTACCAGCTTGGCGGTGTTGCGCAGGAAATGCGTCTGCAGCTGGTCCGCAAGAATCAGGGCAACCTGACCCATAGAATTCGGCATGCCCGACCGGATACTGCTGCTCGTTGGAATGGTCTGATGTGCGTTGGAAAGAATGTGCCTGTAGTTCCTTGTTATTTCCCTCTCGCAGGCATTGGCCATGGCATCCGCTCGTGGTCTTTCCTCTGCTGTGTCCCCTTGGCCGTGGATGGTCATGATGTCACTGAGGATGTTTTGGAAAAAGGTATTGTGGCGGAAGCCTCTTGGCTGGGCAAGTTGTTCTCCCCTGTAATCGATGTCTGCTCGCATCAGACCAGGGCGGGTAGCTGTGACAGCGTCGATGTACGCCGCAATTATCTGTTGATCACATCTGACCGCGTCTGTCGCTGCACGTACCATCTCTTGAATTGTGTGAACGACGTGTTTGTGGAACCGGTTCCGCTCTGCCTCGTCAGCATTCATGAACCGACCCTTAGCTGTGTTGGAAGGTGCCGCAGTTCAACACAGCTGTCCCAAAAATGGCATTGAGGGCCGTGTCCATGATGGCTGCTCGATTCCTGGACTTGGGTGTACCCGTGCCAGCGGCCTCAGATGAAATGGCCCTAGCACGTCTAGACGATGGGTTGAATACAGCTTTCGGTTTCTGCTTTCTGTTTTTCGTTGACTTTTTGGTGGACGTTAGACTGGCTGGGCAGGCGCCTGGGCGGAATTTGGTTTGTCCTGAACATTGTGGAATTATCTATGGATACCAGAGTTGGTTCTGGATTCCGCCGAAGTACAGATTAATGTGAAATTCAAGAAAAGATATCTTATAAGCAAAGAAGTTAAAAACGGAAGAAGGTTGATGCGTCAGCATTGGATAAAACTAGCCGCAGGTCATCCCCTGTTAAGAGCGATCTGATGAAAAAGAACAAGCCGATGCAGAGTTGAGAACTAGCAGTTTGCTGGTACGAAGCTACTCTAGGCGTGTCTGAGCTGTGTTTGCTGTCAGTTTCTTGATCGAGGAGAGTATAGGATCGAATCTGTGGTGCTGCGATGAGGAAGACTCCTGAAATGGTTGTGGTGTGCGAGTTGATGCAAACAATGGGTTTTATTACTGGCGAGCAACACGCTTGTACTATCGCGCGCAAACAAACAGCGCCTCTGAAGCAAAGCTTAATGCCCTGGTCTCGGTTATCCTTCAAGAACAGCAGAGAGCACTGTTCTCCTCAGACCTGGTGCAGAGTCGCAGGCGGGAGGATATTGTTTATGTTGACGTTTTGATCGTGCTTGGTTGAATAGTTTGGCGAGCACCTCCACGCGCCATCAACGATGAACTTGAAGTGCGAACAAAAGAGAACGTGTTAATCAAGAGTGCAGCATAGCCTTCACCTCAAACAAATATCGAAAAGAACTTTGAGCTGCTCACAATGGTCTGTGTCCTATCCAATTCGACCGTCCCAATAAATTCACCCCATTCTTATTCAACAAGAGTGTTTCTAAAGGCGTGAGCAAGATCAGATGTTGCCAGTATCAGCGTCAATTTGTATTGTCAAAACGCAGTATCCAGTCTTGATCGGAAAGCTCATACCTTTCCAGTCGCAAATGTACCAGTGACCTTCACAACTTCATCTCCATGGGCCCAGCGGAACTAGGTGGTTGAGAAACGTACGCTCCTATTAAAAATATCTACTTGGGATTGATATGGCCATTGACGATAACCCTTTCATTGACAGGCAGCCGCACTTACGCATTTGGGAAGACGACTGGGATCGACTTTCTGTGCGGAGCTCCGTCCTGCGCTCTCGATATCAAGGCTCAGGACGTCTACCTCAATTATCGCTTCGATCACTTACAACTTTGGCTTTTAATCTTTGCCAGGCTGCTCATCCTCGATTGGAACAGCAACATCTTCAACTGGTGCAACAATACTCTCCAGCTGGACGCCATTGTCTTCAGCTGATGCAGTAGCGTCCTCAGCTGGGGCTATAATGTCCGCTTCGAAATCGGAGATATTATCGGATGGCGCACCGTCCTCATTTAGAGCAACAGCATCCTGGACTGAAACAACTGATCTCTCAGCTGGGACAACGGTATTCTCAATTAGAGCAGCAGTGACATCAATTGGGACATCATTATCCTCGACAAGAGCAGACACCTCTGCTGCTGCTACAGCCGCTACAAGGGGCCCACCATCATTAGTGGCGATCTCATTAACCGAATTGGCATTGATCGCAATCGAAGCGGAAGCATCCTCCATAATTGCAGCAGTCTCATCCCATAGAGCACCGGCGCTCTCAGTAGCAGTAGCGATCATTTCGACAGGGACAGGGATATCTTCTATTGGAACAGCAGCATCCTTGACTAGGACAGAGACTCCACCCAGTGGAGCAGCAACAAGCAATAGCAGCAGCTTTCTCGACCGTTGTAGCAACAACCTCCTCGGCAAGAACAAGAACATTTTCAATTGGAAGAGTAGCGTTACGAATTGGATCAGAGACTTTTTCGGCCTCAAAAGTGGCTCTTTCAACTCGAAAGACGTCGTCAACCGAAGCAGAACCCTTCTCAGCCGGGTCAGCGCCGTCACCGACCGAAGAATCATGGTCCTTAACCTGCGTAGAGGCTTCCTCGGAGGACGCGGCGATATCTCCGATCATAGCAGCGGCATCTACATTGACTTTTCCTTGACGAACCTCGCATGGCTAGCCTTGGTATCAGTGCTTTCCATCGCCGCAACGCTATTCACGCTCAAGGTCTGTTCTTCAATGTCTGCCTTGTCTGAATCGACTTTACCATCGACTGTTACTTCGGTTTGGATTGGAGTCGCTTCAACTGGAGCCAGAGGAGAAGAGGGCTCGGACCCAGAGGCAGAGTTTGAGGCGGCGTCTTTTCGTAGAGACGTGATCCTGGCAGCCTCAAAGCAATCCTTTACACTGCTATTGCTGACAGACGATTTACTGAACGGTGAGGGCGTGAAAGTTGTCGTGGTGAACGACGACTGAAATGTATTGATGGGATCTTTAAAGTTGCTTACGTTACTGGTAGGCGATCGCCTAAAGGAGCTGTTGCTGACAATGCTTGTGGGAGACGAAGATGCCAGTACTCCCATAAAGTTATCTTTGAGACTACTGATACTGCCGGACGATCTGCGGAATGGGTTCATGCTGACAAGCGTTGCGGGCGAGATTCTCCTGAAGCTGTTCACGCTGCTGATGCTGCTAATAGACAAACACTTGGAGGCAATCACCGAGGTCGCGGACATGGATGCTTGTGCTGCCTTTTTAAACAATGCCGCCTTGGCTTGTGCAATGGTCGACCTGCCACTCGAGATAGTTTTATTCGCCATCGGCAATGTTCGTTGAGCGGAATTACTTGGGTTAAAACTTAAAACCGTCCAGCTCCCCAATCGAGGGCGATGTTTTTTTAGCTAGCCGCTGCAGAGGCGGCATCAGGAGGTGAAACTGGTCTGGGTAATGGTGGCTCAGCGTACATGGTGTGAATATGCGAGAAGTTGGTGATGAATATGGATGTGTGAAGATCTGGGAAAAATGGGTGCTTGATATAAGAAAAAAATTGGCAGCGCAAGGTAACTGGATGTAGATAAAGGTCAAGGATGCCGGAAAGAGGCTGAAGAATGGAGGGGATCAAGGGGAGAGACGGCGACAGCGCTACACCAATGAGATAACATCCAGGCAACAGATGAGTTGTTGCCCGCTCACGACGACCGGAAAAGAAAAAGAAAGAGGAGGGCGAGGAGGCGGCTCGAAGGAAAGGGGTTGGGGGTCCCTCACAGCAGCTCTTTCTCCTCCCCTACAGCTCTACCCGTGCATGATGTCTACGGAGTCTATAGACAATGTCAAAACAGGCGATATGCCCGGCGTGTTGACTGGAATGCATACAAAGAGATTGAGTGGGGAGGAGGAAGGATGGTAGTCGGTACCTGAAAGGTCGGTGCTATCAGGAGTTAACGCCTCATAGTCCCACCTTAAATGACTTTAACTGCACATGTCTATGTTACGCAGGAGGAATACAGGCGGAATTACAGGGTTGAGTACTGGCAAGCAATGAACGTAATGAGATTCGTTTCCTCGTTTAATAACAGATGCGAGCCTGAGAGGCATGCGGGATCGGAACTTGTTGCGCCGTTTCGGATACGCACAGTGCAGTACCTCGCGTGCTACCTTGTTCTGGTCTTTGGCCTGAACTACCTCCTTCTTGATGTAGGGTCGGGATGTGATTCCGGGCAGGATATGCAAGACGGCCCACAGCATAAACTTGACGAGTTAATACAAAAAAAATCGATTCATTCATCATCCGTTCAGGGCAAGCACTATGAGACTGAAACTAATAAGCTATTTGTTTTGCTGTCCTTGTCTCGCTTCATCTTATCTCCCAGGTACACTATCTATTTAAGGGGTGTTTTTAGCCATTTCTTCGGCCCAAGTATGCAACAGCCCACAGAAGTCTGTCTTGATCGCTTCCTTTCCTTCATACCACCCGAACCTTCGCCCTCTTTTCCCTCCCTCTTTTCTTTTCTTTTCCCTCTTTTCGCTCTTTTCTGTTAGCTACTTCCCAACGTTCTGTCACTCTGCCCTTCACATATACACTCTCACTCACATGGCCGAACAACCTAAAGAATACCCTATCCTGTGGTGGACACAGTGGTTTCGTACAACAACAGAGGAAGACAAAGTCGTTGACTATTGTGGACTGCCCTACACCTGTCGATTCACACTTAATCGATCCAAGTACGACGAAGCGAAGGTTATTGTCTTCCACGCCCCTAGCTTCGACCCGCATGATGTCCCAAGCATCGAAGATGTGAAGACTGGCAAGAAGTCCTGGGTACTTAATACTCGTACGTATTTTTATTTTCAGAGTCTGCTAGACCAATGTAATGATGCAGCCGAAAGCTGATAGCCTACTTGGATTTTTTTATTGGTCGGGATAAAAGTTGAAGCCCCTAAGAACTTTCAGATAAAATCGAAATGGACTGAGATCTTCACGCATCTTTGGTCCTACTCGTTTGAATATGCCGATTTCGTTCAGTCCTATTTCAATTCAGGACGTGGAGAAGGGTCGCTTCTATCACATATCCTCGCAAAGCCAGTCTATACAGTCGACCAAAAGAATATTTTCCGAGAGGACGGACTAGCACCGATTGCATGGATCGTCAGCAGCTGCACTTCAGAGAATGGACGTCACTTTTATATAAAGCAGCTGCTGAAGTACATCAAGGTCGATATCTATGGCCATTGTATGAAGAACAAGGAGTGGCCGGTCCATCAAGGTAACAGGCCTTGAAAAGATATGGAAAAAAAGAAGCATAGGATAACGACTCGGCCGACTCTAACCGTTGCTTTCTCTCCCGTTTCTACAATGTCTGTCCTTGTATATACAAACATTCAAGATGGCAGGCCTTATTCGGATTACGAGGTTGTGGCGCCATACAAGTTTTATCTCAGTATCGAAAACACCAACTGCAACGACTACGTTTCCGAGAAAATAGAAAGGCCTTACGCCGTTGGGGCAGTGCCCATAATTGACGGACCCAGGGATTATTCGCGATTCCTGGCTACCAATCACTCTTCGATCCGACTCGACGAATTTGCAACACCCGAACAGCTCGCTCTCCATATCCACGAGCTTGATCGAGACAATATGGCGTACTTGAAATATCTCGACTACAAATGGATCAATTCGACAACACCAATCGAATCTATTCTCAATCCCAGACTACTCGAAACGTACGATCTGGACAACAACGGCTGGGGACCTGATGAACGTGGCGCTCGATGCGGTGTTTGTGCCCTGGCTCATGACATGGCCGAAGGAACCTACAATTTCAACCCTAACAAGACTATAGGATTCGACCGGACGTGTGCGTTTAAAAAGTGGGCCTTTATTAGCTGGGGACTAGAGTTTTACTGGTGGATCATTGCCCTGAGCATCCTTGGGCTCATGGCGGGAGTAGCGGTTATCTATATGACTCTTTGGGATCGTAAGAAGCGTCATCGTCTCTTGAAATTTGCGCTGAAGCTGACGCCAAGCTGGATAGCAAAAGGAAGAACAGCGGACAGAGCGCTGTACAGAACCCACGATTACAGCAAGATTTAAATATTCTATTTACCGATGTATAATTTAATATAGAAGCCGTTATTTCTCGGCCCACTTTATAGGGGGTTGTGCAATGTATGTGTCCATATCTTTGCGCCTGGCACAATCCAAAAGCAAGCTGTATTTCAGTCGACGAGCGTGTTCGGTATCTTCAAGTTCGCGCTTGGTGTATTTGTGATTCTTGACAGGAGGGTGTACAAGAGTTGGTTTTTGTTTTTTGCTTGGCGTCGTTGCTTGGGTCGAGAGCGACCCATATTGTCTTTTTTGGGAAGTTTTTGTAGCCATGGCGTTGAGATGTATAGAATGCAACATGAAAGACGTGTCCATGGGGAACAAGAAGTACGCTTGCTACGCAACATGTGACTGAATAAGTGACTATATTTTTTTTCTTTAGAATAGTCCACCCAGAGAGGTCAATTCAATATGAAATTAAGTTTCGACTGTATTTAGGTTGCGAAAGATGAATTGGAGGTACACTTGTTAAACTAAATATACAGTGAACTCTGGTGAAATATGCGACAACGCAGACTAGCATAGTTATTTTAACTTTCTACAGAAAGTAGCCTTTAACATAAACCCTTTTATCTGACACGTCTTTTTCTGCTTTAAATTATTATTGCTGTATTTCTTTCTACCATCCGATGCCGCCTTCTTTCATAGCGCACCCCTACTCTCCTTGAGATACCTTGGGTTCGTCCTCTGTGTCCTATTGTTAGCCTTGATACTGTGCTGCATTTTCGGCCTTTTCGGCTCAATGCTGCTCTTGATTCGCCTCTCCCTGGGCCTTTCTTTATCCCTGACCTCGAGAGAATCCTGCGTGTCATAAATACCATCGCTCCCTGCAATTTCGTTGTCGAGCATGTCGATCACCCCCATAACTGGCTCCGGATCGAAAGATGCCATTTCCGCTACCTTCTTTTCCTTCCCGAGGAGGTCGCCGTACAGCTTCTTTTGGGACAGGGCCTTCGACTTGGCCGCACCATTCTTGCTGAAATGAAGAGACTGTTAATGTTTTCCCTTCTGCCAGGTGGCCTTACTCTTTCAACATCGCTAGTCGTCACATTGTGGGTGGCGGGATGCAGGAGTCGCGAGCCAAGCCGAGCTCCATGTTGTCTCGGTAAGTCTCGCGGAACCATCTCCTCTTCCTAAGGCCGGTATGGTACTTGCACTTCCTATGAACCAACAGCGCTTAAAAAAGTGACAGCAGACCAGTCCATTGTTCTAAAGGAGAAGGCATGTGCAGAGATATGATCCTTTGTTCAAAAAAGCACCACATATTGGACGCGAATGGAATTTGCGAGGTTGAAAACGCCATAGACGCGCTCAACGTTGTGTTCTTCAAGCTGAAAGAGCAATGTGGTTAGTGACATCTTTTCTTGCCTCTCGACCAAAGTACAGCAACCAAAACTGCTATTTTTTCACACCCCTAGTTTATAGAAGTAATTTTTCTGAGTACGAGCGGCATGAACCTGGAGCATCCACCTATAAAACTAGTCGCACGCAAATTGTGCACATTTTCGCGCACTACTGCCCTGAGCACAAACAATAACGCCTCATGCAGGTAGCGCCTCGGAGGAGACCTTGGGTCACCACCCACTTGCTAGGCAAGAGTAACTACTGAAGTATTAAATCCATGAATAAAATATACCATGTAAGGAGTTGCAAGCGAGCGAGGTAGCCTCGTCTCCTCTCACTTACTCAAGCAAGTAAAGAAGGTATGAAGTCCTGCTGTTTTTGCACAGAACTGTGCCAAGTTATCCGAAGACGTGCCATTGTGCAACTTGGGCTAGCCAAAAAAAAAAAAAAATGCGCGCTTTGATCTCCTATCGAGCGAGTACAAACACAGGGGGATGACTTCCAGTATTTCCTGGGCACATGGCTGTAGGAAAGAAATATGCGAGAAAAGTTAGTAGAGTGGAAGAAATATAAAAAGCTGTCAATCGTTTCGAAAGACGAAGCCCTTTCAATCATCCTCAATCATCCACAATTTCCTTTTATCTACACGCTCCTTCACTATGAGCAACAGCCGATCTCTCCATCGAAGTGGCAATACTTTCGAATCAAGGGCTCCACGGACGAATAATATAAGGGGCCGAGCTAGGAACTCCCATACTCCATCGCCTCCCAAGCAAGAACTAGGAATAGTGCACGATTTGATGCAGCTGATTGACGACATCGACAGGTGCAACATCTCTGGGAACAACAACCGGCGCACTTCACAAGGCAGACCACCTTACGTTCCTGACAGCTGGCTCACTGATAATACTACGGAAGAAGCCAGAGAGCCAAGGCGCCAAGTATGCCGTGGAAAAGAGTTAACTGGCGCGCGGTGCACTTCGATATGCTTCGACGAAACGGATATCCCAGGAAACGGAAGATACTACTGCAAGCGCCATGATCCTCGCCGCCGATGTCAAGGAATCAACGTGTCAAAAAACAATGAACCGTGTAAAGTCATCTGCTCCAATATTGCGGTGGTCGAACCAAATACCAAATATTACTGTTTTCAACACGACCCATGGAATCGCAGCTTTCAGTGCCAAGGATTTACCAAGAAAAGAAGTCGATGTGCAATCATTTGCTCGGTATCAGAACGGTACAACGGGGTTCCTTACTGCAATCGGCATAGCAATCAACGTCGGAGTTAATAAAATAGCTTTATTCGCTGTGGTATGTTCTCCAATGTCCAGTCCTTTACCCCTCTTAGCACAGTACTATCCAGGTTATGTACATTTTCCTGGCGCTCGTTAAGCCTAATAATCTCATCTAATACATACTCTCCAGCTATATAGGCATGGCTTCACATATATTTCCCATTGACTCCACAAGGATCAACAATAAACTGACAAGGCTTATGAGACGTGAGAGATAAATGGAGCCGAATGTGTGAGAGGAGACGTCCTTTAGGAAAGAGTGCCTAAAAGAACTACTGGTGTCCGTGATAGATAGGGTGCGAGAGTTCGAAAGTAGGCTGCTTAAAGATAGACGAACGGACAAACAGAGAGACCGAGCATAACGCGTCTGTTAGGTCCTGCCTGCGGCATTGGAGGCTCGTAGACATGCGCAGATGGAGTAGGGGAGTTAAGTAGAGTGAAGTGGGGCGGAATGGATGAAGTAGAGTGCGCAGGCAGAAGGAAAGTGCGGAGAAAAAAAGGAAAAGGAGAGATGACTGACGACCTCAAGGCCATAGAGAGCAGCAGGGACCATGAAGACCAGATGGGACCCTAGAAAATTGTGCACCGAGTCTAAGAGAGGAAACCGACAAAGGGAATAGGGAATAGGCATGGGAGCGAGTAAAGGGCGTGCTGAAAAATTGGTTAAAAACCACTCAGTAGTGGGGGAGAATGGGGTTGATACGGGTGTAAGGGGAGCGAGTGCCAGAACGCGTTCTTGCCGCAATAATTCTTTTTACTTGGCGCATATTTCCCTTTTGGGGTAGGCATTAACGTAAATTTTTACACGGACTATGGCGACAGGGCAAAATACAGGAGCGCGTAGCTGACTTGAATTGTTCACAACGACCTTTTCATCCTTGAAAAATCCAGCGGAGTGTCCTGTAATCCCTATTCGGATGTCGGAGGACTGGATATGCTATGGCTAGTGCCCGTGGCTCTCATATTATGTAGCATATTATCACAAATGAAGCCGCGGGTTAGAGTAATCAGCAAGATCGCTTAAGCAGAAGTGGCATGTTTGGTGTATGTATGCAGTCTACGCATTTAGGATATGTAAGGAAGCAGCGGGGCACCATTGTACTACAGCTCAGAGTTAGAATCCACGCATGAAAAAAAGCTGGCAGATCCTTAAACAGAATGCAAAGACCGTAGCCGATATAGGCACGACCATATTTGTAACGCACATCTAGAAGCAAAACTAATGCTACGCCTGCCACTGAGTAGCGGAAGGGCAATACACGTTGTTCATTCATGTCGCCTGACAAAGAAACAGCAAAGAATGTCGAACTGCCTGAGAAGCTTAACCTGGAGACAAATGTTTAGGAGTCATGGACAAGGGCATGATAACGACGACAGAGCAAGCATGATCGAAGAACGCAAAGCGTACACTGTTTGCTTTGTACGCAGCTAATTCTGGTCAATGAGCAGGAAAGACGAACGGCGGGCTCCCCCCTTACCCACAAATTTGGTCCGACGCCTCCCCAATTGGAGATGCTTCAAGGGTATGTTTATTAACGCGGGCAAGGGACACGAGGCTCAATTATGCTCCAAGTAGTGATTCTGCGGCCTCCTTGTAAGCAGCCATGGCGATCCTATAAAGACCTGGACCCACGCTGATCCTAGCGACTCCAATTTCCCTCAACTCTGTAACCGTCAGGTATCCCTCCCCAAACCGCAGGATAACATTCAGTCGTCCGTCAAATGCATCGACAAGTCTCTTGACCTCGTCCCTGGAAACACCCCTACCACTGGGGCCTCCCCATACGAACACGGTATTTGCTCCTGCAGCCAGATATGCCTTTCCTCTCTCGATGGCCTCCTCAATCGTCCCACCGAAAACCAGTACGTCCGTTCTCGCGTTGATAGCAAATTCGGGCACACCAGCCTCCTTCGCTGCCTCTACAGCAAGCTTCACTCGCTGTACTGCATCCTCGAATGTTCGCAGCTTCCGAGTCTTGGTGTCGACGTCCTCAAGATTGCATCCAACGACACCCATAGCGACAACTTGACGAATCGTATCCTTCACATCCTCATAACCATCCTGCAGATCCACCGTCAGCGGCAAGTTCTTGGGCACCACGGCCGCTGCAATTTTTTTAATCGCAACGAGGTTCTGTTCGCGCGTCATATCGTCGTCATACACGCCTTCGGTCGCTGCGATGGCAAAGCTGGCGGTTGCAACGGCTTTGGCGGAGGGGAGCGATGCGATGATGGACGCTGTGGCGGCGTCGTAGACGTTACCGAGGATTAATGGGTCGCCGGGCGCGTGAAGGTTGCGAAATTGTACAGCGAGAGAGTTTTGGTTGGTGGAAGCCATTGTTGATGGTCTTTGAGAAGGGGTTTTTAGGAAGTGTGTGAGAGGCTGGGAAGGATTGGGATGCGCGAGAAGTTCTCTAGTAACTCTTTTATAAACAGCATCAAAAGTGAGGCGTGGGAGTAAAAAGCCTTTGGGTCAAATGATAAAAATGTGGACATGAGTCACGTCTACTTGTGCTGCGCATTGACGCCGCGCGGACTCATGCGCTCTTCTTGTCAATTGACAGGCCATATGTACTCTTGGTGCCATCCTTCAACTCTGTAACAGCACCCTCGATTTCTTCTGTTGTAATGCCTCGCAGTAAAAAAGAAAGAAAAGAAAAGAAAAGAAAAGGAAAGACAGCAAGTGAGAAGTAGGTTGCGCTCATAACAAGGAGCATCGCAATGGGTTGAAACATCATAGAGATATCCGTCAACTGTACGGATCAACTAATAACGATGCGTTTAATGGTCCAAAGGGCGGCATATAAGGGACGAAGTGGCTGAGTGCTACATGCCAGGGATGGAAGAAATTTGCGATATGTCGAGCAACGTATCTACTTACAAGTTTGTAGGTCCTGGAATGTTTTTCCTTTTCATTGTGGTGCCATGCATGACACAATCTTGAAGCAGCCAAGCCTTTGTATCTCTGCTGTCAAAACTGTCTGCACTCTGTATCAGCTATCTCGTTGGTTTCTGAGCCAGCTTGATCATAGGAAAACAGCTGCCCGGTGAGCAAGCGGTTTTTGTTTATTACAGCTCTATATGAATAGCCCAGTGTCTCTTGTCCTTGCATCTAGAATTCCACTGCGCATGCCTTTATATTTTCGTCCGCTCCAAAACATCGGCTCTAGTTTTCAGCTATAGCATGGAGCTGCGGCTTAATAGATAGATAGATAGATAGATAAATGTTTGTCATTTACACAACCAGGCAGTAAAAAAAAGCAAATATTACTTCAGTAGCGACCTCCCGCTTGAGTGCGGGAGTCAGATAAAGCTCTTCGCCAAAGAGCCCTTCTGGCAGCATGGCCTTCGTCTGCGCCTCCAGTAACCTCTCCCGTGCGCTTGCAATTATCGTCAGAAGGAAGAGATTGCCTCTCATCAGGTTTGAACGCACCAACGCCCACGCGAGATCCACCGCAGTACGGCTGTCAAGTATATGCAGCAACACAGAATGACAAGCAAAAACAATACAGTTTTACTTATTGAGGAAAAGGATCTGGGAAGTTGGTGTTTGGAGTCGGACCAAGGCATCGTTGTTTGAAGGGAGGGTCGCTCTTCAGCTGTGCTTTGCTTGCATGATTGGGCCTATATCTTTCGCTCCTCAACTGCACAGTGGAAACCCCTAAATTTGCAAGGCCGCAAATAATCAAAATGCGAAGTCTTGCTTCCCCACACTCATAATTCAGGACTCGCTCAAACTGGTCGACAGTTTTTTTGCAGAGTTCAGAGATCTAGAGAGCGTGGATCATTTCAAGGTCTTTGACTACGCCAGTAATATCACCTGGGGGAAAGCCGAAAGCGCATGATTGAACGGTCCGGACGCCCTCTTGAACAGCAACTATCTAAAGTTCGCTTCAGCTACTCAGAGACTACGTCTAAAGTGCAAAAAAGAGCAAGAGGGACGACACCTTTTCCAAAGTACTAGAAGGGGCGGAAACCAATCGAGGGTTCTGCCAGCGCTGCTGACGATACTGACTATGCAACAGCAAAGCGAGCGCCCTGATCAGCCCAGTTAAAGGCCACGCAGGCGTTCAATATTCTAGGCAGATGCACAGGAAGTAATGAAGCTACAGTAAAAGGTAATATCTGACGACGTACGCATCAAAAGGCAATGTCATTGACACGCAGAGCACTTATGCTGTAGCCTTCATCTACCTTAAGAATCCTATTATCGTTTACAACTCTGTTCATAGAATAATGAGTGAAATGGACATAGAGGGTCTGCGTACAGGAAAGCACACGGACGCAGAGACGTACAGGAGCACGGACACGGATCTGGGCTTGAATACGAACACGCACACGGATACGGAGTGTGTGCCACCGTCATCGTCGACATCATCGTCACCAGCCGCAAAGAAGCAGGAAGAATTCTCGCGCTTTCGGATCCAAGGAAGAGAACATACGGATGATCAATTCAAACAACATCTCCAAAACGCCTGCAGAGGCCAGGCAATTCTTCAGAATTTGACGGTGTTCCTGTAAATGAAGGCATTACGGTTCATTGACACAGCTGTCCGCTATCAAATGAAAAGAGGACTTTGCTTTAAGTCTTCAGGACCATATCTCCCACTTTGACCCGCACGACTCCAGGAGTGCGCCCTATTGCCAGTTTAATGGCTACGGTCTTTGGATGCAGCTCATGCAAAGATACATTCGGTAGATAACTTGCTGGATTCCCATACCATCGTATGCAATCTTCAGAATGCTCACGAGTCCCCGAACATACTGGACGAGAAGAGACGGTCTATATTTCAAAAAAGTGGAGTTCACAGGACCGCGGCGATGAAATAGAGCGGATCTACCGCGGCCTTTTGATCACATCCGCTCTATGGCATGATATGCAGACGCACGCGGACTCGTTCATAACGGGATACACCCCATTTTTCGACAAAATATTTAGCGACGTTCCGAAATCGAGGGTCGAGTGGTAAGTGTCCAGCTAATGCTGCCTTTTTTTTTTTTATGCGATGATATCAATTATCACTCTTGGTCCTAGCGACCTTTTTATACTTTGATATATTTGCAACGGGACGTGTGGATTCCTGCCTCCTCGAGAGCGAAAGGGGGTCGATTTGACAGAACAAGAAAGGAGATCTGATTATCAGCTTGAGCGACGAGTATACTGAAAGGTCGTATATCCACTGGTAGTAAGGGCTAAGCATTCCGCCAAAAAGTTGGCTGGTGTCCAGAATGGCTGACGGATGCGGTGGACTTGACGATTACCAGTTGTTTCAGCGTGAAGGATTTTTTTTTTTATATATCTTTGGGATCTTGATTGGAGGTGGGAGGGAGCTGCCCGTTTTTGGTATAGCGCAATGTGGCTGCACACTGAATGTTCTTCGTTCAGCTCACCCTTTGTTCAACTCGCGCTTCGTGGGGCATATTTCTTTTGATTGACCCGATAGGATACAATATGACGGTCTTCAGCATGAATCAAAAGTGGGATGGTGTACACCGCTTGCACATGTGTGCTGTTGCATATGTGCCCCGCGACCATTATGTTTTGTTTGGCATTGTCAATGTGTTGAATACCCAGGATAAGCTGCGGCAGGACATTTCTTCAAGCAAAACAAAATGGCAATTCATTACGGACTGGAACATATTCTCGCTCGCTCTCCGCCCATGTACACATCGACTTTCTCTAGGAAAAGATCACTCGACCAGTCCCCTTTCTCAAGGATCCATTGTAGACTGGCAGGCCCAGCTTTGGGACATCTGTGAAAAGCGAAGCTGAACCTTATCATAAATAAACAATCGAAGCGGAGTTGAACGAGACAGATGGCTCAAGAGCAGCTTTCCAAATGTGTGTGGCAATGAACACTTTTTTATTTATTTTTTGCTCTTCGTTCAGCGGCCACTACGCGTAGAGCGGCCGAGAAGGCTGGAAATTTATTTGATATGCTACAAGGGCCGCAACTTTCTCTTGACCCTTTCTCTTCAAAGTCTCGATGTCGTGTAGGTCTGAGTTGTCTGCAAAAGAATCGATCTCGTCCTCAGAGTTGTATTCGGGCCCCGATTCCTCTTGCTCATCCTCCTCCATGAGATCCTCGAGAACCGCGTCGAGCCAATCTTCTTGAGCTTGGGTCGACTCAAAGTCATAATCGAGATCGAAGTCCGCGACTGGCAAATGGGCGCCTGAATAATGTGGATGGAAGCCAACTGTGCAGTCGTAGCTGTTGCTGTTGTTATTATGGATGTGTTGCAGATACGGGGTCGAGAGCTCGAGATGAGCCATGTCTGGGTCGGAGCCGTCTTCTTCAGCCATAACCACGTCCTGATCTGGAAGGTCTATCCGGTCGCGCTCATCGTCAAACGAAAAGGGGCACCAGTGCAGGAGATCGGAGCAGTGGGCAGCGAGGGATTGGAGGGGAAAAGGATGGAAGTCGGGATGGGGATGGAAATCTGAAGGATAGAGAAATGGCGAGGAGTGCAGCTGGTGGTGGTGGTGGTGTGACAAAGACAATGACTGCGGTACCTGTGCTGAGGAAGGGGGCGAAGTTGGTGGCAAAGGCGGGGATGGTGGCAAAGGGGGCAACGACAGCAGGTGTGGCAAATCTTCTGACGGAGAAGAAGAGGGCAAGGATGATGAATTGGAGGGAGAGGGATCCGATTCATGGATGTTGCTATGGCTGCTGCTATCGCTGCTGCTGGAGTTGAAGTTGGAGTTGCTTTGGTGGGCGAGAAGGATGTGGCGGATGAGGTTGGAGTGGAGGAGCTGTTGGCGCAGGTCGAGGTGGGGGCAGGTCTCGAGCTTGTTGCAGGCGAAGGAGAAGAGGAAGTCGGCGACGTCTGAGGACATGACTGTGAGTGTGGATGCGGCGGAAGTGAATGTGATTCTACCAATGGGATAAGCGATATGCGGTTCACTGAAGGGGATGTAGAAGAGGATGGAGGCGAAAGTGAGGGTGATGGGGGATGTGAAAGCGAGAGTGAGGGTGAATGAGCAGTGTGAAACAGAGATTGAATGTGGCGGAATGGAAGGAAGGGAGAGAAAGAAAGAAGGAGGAGAAGAAGGCAATAAAGAAAAAACAGGGAGAGGGAGAAGAGAGGGAGAAGAGAGAGCGAGGGAGGGGGGAGGGGGATAAGAAAGAGGGAGGCTGTTTGTTTCTTTGTTTCCCTTTTGTCTATATAGTCTATATGTGTGGTGATATGGCGATATGGTGAGTATGTGTATGCGTGCTTGTGTGTGTATGTGAGAGATAGGGAAGAGAGGAAAGAGAGAGGCTGCAGTCAGGCGAATGAGGCCACGTAGGACGACTTCTTTTCCTTCTGCTCATTGGCTTGTGTGTATCCATTACTCGACTGAGTCAGATTCGTGAGAGAGCGGGAGAGTAAAGAGCGTTGCAAGGTCGCATACAGCGTACAGCATGGCATCATGCCACAGTCTAGTACCGCAGTAACCCACACCCGACCTGCCCGTGGCCGCAAACCTGATGGCCGCATCCTATCCAAACAATCGTCCAGGGGAATCCAGATGCTTGCTGCGTCGCATAGCAGCAACTGTCTGTGTATCTATCGAATGGTCAGACCACCCAATGCAATACTGCCTCTTCAGCTTTTCTTGTGATTCTGTGCAACCATCCCAGCACGACATGTGCACACCATTCCGGCCCATTTTCACTCCTCCCTTAGCCATCCTATCCTTCGCTGCTCTGCTCCCGCCTCCCAACCCCAACGGCTACTCTCACCCTCAATCTCGTCCACTCTCTCTCACTCTCTCTTACTCTTCACCTAGTCTTTTCTTTCTTTTCCTGTTCCTTCCGATTTGTTTGATTTTAGGGTTTTATTTCGCAATTTACGAACATCCGCGCGTGATCTTCAGCAATCAAGGTTGTCCTCTCTGTACATCGTGATAACATCTGCATGCAATACATTTTACCCTTGCATCATATATCGCACACACTGTCTGCAAAATACTCCCTTGATTTATTCATTCCCTCAAGTCCTCCTGTTCACTCAATCGATGCAATCTTCCACGCCAATTGCTTACCCGCCATGAACGGAACAACTTCGCCCTGCTCTCCATCCACACCCGCATCGCCAAAACGATAGCTCATCGGCGTCGCCCACGACTCACGTACAAGCTTGACCTGCCCAACCCACTTTTCGTCCTTGACCTCATAAAATTTGCGTCCAAAGTCGCATGCAAAATCCTTCAGTCGGTCCAGCCCACCAATGGACTCCAAGATCGTCGCCAAGTATGGCAGAACCAAGGGTGTCGTGAACACTCCCGCGCATGCCTCAGGTCCTTCCTTCTTATGGGATGGATGTGGTGCCGAGTCCGTTCCGAGGAAGAAGCGAGGATGTCCTGCGTTATCAATAATGGTCATAATGAAAAAGAAACACGCGTGTTAGACTATGACATGGATTAAGATCAGACCGTAAAAGATAAAAATATAGTAGCGTATGACACCCCCAAAAATAATAATAAAAAAAGTGCACATGTGAGTGTGTAAAATACAGAAAAACAGTATGCAAAAGTGTACAAGTGTACAAAGGATTCGAGCGAGAGCACTGTGTACAAGGTTGAATGTGAAGGAACAGTCCTGGGCGCAGCGCTTTTCTGTACTGTAATATGCTGTCTTGCACTTTCTGGCGTCTGCCATGCGTACCTTCTTTGATCACATTGCGGAGGGCAGCCCGGTCACTTGGGAACTTGGCAACGGGCTTACAAAAGTTGTGGCACTTGCCAGCCCAGTCATCAACAATCAGCTGCAGGTGATGCACCGTAATCGTGCAGCCAACGGTCTCGCCCAGGGACTTAACCATGTTCACCGCCGCCTCTGTCGTGGCGTGCTCCAGAATGATCTTCAGCTTTGGGAACGCCAAGTGGATGTCCTTCAGATGGCTCAAGAACTTTTCCTCTGCATTCATCACACACACGTTCTAAACGCCGTATTGAAGAAGAGATGCTGTCTGTAAATAAAAATGTAATAATTTAATGCTCTCTCTGTTCATACATATACGACGAGTACGAATGCAAACAACGGCATCTCCTACCTTATCAGCATCGCTGGGGATCTCACCGTGAAGATTAAGGACCATGCCTTCTTCCTCCATAGCCTTGAACACGGGGTAGTAAATGTCGTAGCTCTCAATACCCGATTCACTGTTGGTTGTAACTCCGCGGGGATACGACTTGACGCCTAATATAAAAATATGTACAATTGAGTGTACAAAAGTGAGTCCAATTGATGCGTACCTGCCAAAGTGTAGTCGATATGGACACGTATGTTGTCCCGGGTCCACTCAATTGATCCAGATCCATCAAAACGTAGTCCTTCGTTTGTATCGCCACCGACAGGACATTAAACGCATTCCACCGAAAACGCCAAGATGCATACCGCGAACACCAGCCTTGGCAGCTTTTTTGATCTCCTCGGGAGTCAATGCGGGGTTGAGGTAAAGAGACATGAGGAAGGTGACCTTGGGCGCCAGCTGCTCGAGCTCGGCCTTATATGCAAGAGCCATCTCAGTCGTCGAGATCGTAGGCTGGAGATTGGGCTACCCTCGAGGAAACGAGTGTACACAAAGAGCAAACATAGACCACAGCCACAAAACGAGAACAATCGGACCGAGCAAACATTGAAAGCAAGCAAAAGCGAGTGGTTAGAACTAGCTCGCGCGATGTTTTACACCAGTATCTGACAAGCAATATGGCGCCATACCATGACGTAGCAAATCGAGACCCCTCCTTCCGCAACGGCGGGTGTCACCATGTTCATCAGCGAACCCTGGCGCAGATGGATGTGCATGTCTGCAGCTGTTGGGATGGTGATGGTGTCCATGTCGGCTATGAGAATGTAGCAAGAGAGGTTGGGTGTCAAAGAGAAGTGAATGGGCACAGCGATCGATCAGCTTCAGCTTGATCGTGTTTTTTTTTTCTTGCTCCGAAAGTGCGGGGTAAAGAGAATCTCGGGTAAAAATGAGTCACCTGATGGAACATCCCCAATAACGCAAAAGTGAGCAGTTTTGAATCTTTCAGGCCCCACAGGCAAACATGGATCCTGGAGCTAAACCCCAACTGCGCTGCATCATATAGTGCAGTCAGCTCTTCAGAAGAGTGCGTTCCACTGACCCCGATATATTGAGCACATCAAGTACCACTTGTATTTTGTAGCAACCAATTTCTCTAGAAACTCGTCAACAGTCTATTTCCTAGGAAGAATCGTCCGTGAGCGATATGTGCCTACCATTATAGTCATGCGCGTCATTTTAGATACTGCTGCTACGCATAGACGCGGATTAAGTGCTAGGCAATCGAAAATGCAAGGCCTATGTATGCACCTTCCGGTTTCTACTGAAAGCGATCGTCAACCGATACGGGACCCTGTCGGTCAGAACTCCTTTCCTGAGTTCTTACACGCCCTAAGGCTGGTTTCCTCTCGTTCTTTTGGCAGCAAGTCAACTATAGTCTCTGTGAGGTCGATCTATGGCTTGGCTAGACTAGGGTACCACGACTTTGATGAAAATCATCACGTAGAGTATACAACAAGTTGGCAACGCGGATCCCATACGTGTAGCGGGATCCTTTCCAGACGAACAGGAATATGGCGAGAATAGTGCGGGAGACCAGCCCATATAAACTCACCAGGACCTTTCAATTTACACACAGTGTTCTAAAGAGCCACAGCATGACACCCATAATGTAAAGCGTGTCCTTTATGTTGGAGCGCATTGCCAGCTATTGACTTTCGATAACCATAACATTTGATCCGCAGTTCCTGTTAACCGCACTATCGCTTACTGTTTTCATTCGATACTTGCAAACAATGCGAACTCACGAATAACCTCAAAATCATCACACACTGTATGCGTCGTATAGATGCTGTACTGATACAAAATTTACCAGGTTACTATTTCTTTAGTAGAAAACGTATGATACATGACATGTGCGCAAGCACACACACATGAGTTTTTCTATTGCTCTCTGCGCTGCCTATATGCCTTAAACAGCAAGAAAAAAATAAAATAAAATAAAGCCAACAGTGCGCCTGGTAGACGAAGGCTAGCAGTGGTCTAGCGGCGCGACCACATGCCAGAAAAGCGGTTCATCACCCCTACACGCGGCCGGCCTCCTGCTGCGTACTTGTTGGACTGGTGGAAAGCGGTAGCCTCAGTGTTCCAGTCGCCGTTCCCGCCGTCGATCGACTGCAAGGAGTCTGCAAATCCATCCTTCCCATGAACACCTCCCTCTTGACCATCCTTCGCAGGCCCATATGACCAAAAGCGAGAAAATCGTCCCGAGATGGTAGCACTGCCCGAGAACGAGGCACGATGTTTGCTAGTGTTGTTGTGCCCCTGCAACGACGTCTCATGAATTGACGAGGCTGAAGCAGAGGAAGTCATCCCAGATGGGTGGGAGAAGAACGACTTTTCGTCCTGGTCGTTGCCGCTAAATCCAAAGGACTCTTGTATGCTACGTCGCCGGGGAGTACTGCTGTATCCATTCTCCTCTACTTCTTCCTCTTGAGGCGCCATGCGTCCGCGAGAGAATGCAAACGATCGGAGGTCGAAGGATTGGCGCGCATTGGGTTCTGATGCTGATGATGCTCTCCGTGTGGCACCTCTGCCTAGAGAACGTAAAGACTGCGACACAGATCGCCCCATGGGGCTGCTTTCGACGCGAGACTTTTCCGCTGAATCGGCGCTGACTTGAATTTCTAGTAGAGATTTGCTGTCATTGCTCTCCGGCATCATGGGGTTGACAAACGTGGAGCAAGATGGCGGGTCCGATACGGCGGTCTCTGATGTAGACGCATCCGAATCGCGTCCAATATCGTTGTCGGTAGAATTCGTAGCCGTGATCAAATCCAGCGAAGCGCGACGGTACAACGATGGGGTAGCCGATGGCGGTGAAGGATATCCAGTAGTGGCTATGTCAACGGATCGCCTCCTGCTGGTATTGAAAGCTGGCTCCAAGGTGTTCATAAGACTTGGCCATGGAGATTGAATAAAGGACGATTGCTGCTGCTTATCTTTGTCCTTGCTATCTTGTCCCATTGCGGAGGAACGATGGTTCGCAGTTAGAAGCTGCACAGACGGTGGGCTAGTAGACATCCTCTGCGTTGTATGTAGAAGTGTTGAATCAGTCAACTCTGCATTGGAGTTGGGAGAGCCTCTGGAGAGCGGTGCTCGTCCCAGGTCGCATGATTGTCTGGGTACTGTGAGCGTGGCAGGTGAGGAAGGAGATTCCATAATGGAGGGCAGACTGACGCGACGCTGGCTCAGAATACGGGAAGAGCTAATGGAAGGTGTTCCGGAGAGGGGTTGGGGCGAAGTGAGAAGTGCAAAGGACGTAGTCTCGGAGTCTAACTGTTCAGTGCATGCCCTTGTTGGTGCCATGATGGCGGATACCCTGCGACTAAAGTCCCCGCTGCTCCTGGGACTCGTGAATGGGTCTCTGTCTCTACTGTCCCTGAGGTTAAGTTCTGGAGTGATAATCTGGAGACCTCGTTGCATGCAAGCGTGTTGGTGCAGCAAGCTGGCGACCTCGGGATGGTTCCGTGCAACTGCAACAGTGTACGGTGTTGTTCCATACTATAAGCGAAAAACAAAAAGCAGACGCTTGTCTAACCTGGTTAATTCGTCTGTGACACCGACGCAGCAATTGTGCAAGGTCCATGGTACTTGCTTTGTCAGCCAGATCAGCTGTGGCACCATGTCGCAGTAATATCTCGACGATCGTCAGACAACCATTTGCGGCTGCAAAGTGCAGAGGTGTCGACCCTGTGGTTCCCACTGTTTGACTAGACATGGAAAAATGAGGTGAGTCAGGGCTGACCGGTGTTTATGAGCGGGATATTCGGAGAGGGATTAAAGCGGATGGATTGATGATCGAGCGGGGAGCAGCCGTGGCAGGGTTAAAGCCCTTGTCTTGCCGTCACATATGTTGGCATATACGAAGTGCATGCCATGCGCATGAGAACGCGGAAGAGATAAAAATATCCTGCGGTACTCTGCATGATGCTGCTACTCATCAACAACGGGGACACCAAGAAAGGACTTGTCTTCCTTACGAAATGCATGACAGCCTCCGATATTTGTATACACTTCAGCGTCGTCATCATAAATGTTGATCCGAATAAAACAAGACCGACCAAATCGGGCGCATGGGCCAGGTCGCGCGGAGAAAAAGAGTTGTGGAGAGAGAAATAAGCAGAGCAAATCAACAGCACGGCTGCAAACTTACGCGCCGACTCGTTCGCCACTATACTTGCGCGGATACCGCCGGGCATTGACATCTGCACCGCGCTCGATCAGGAAGAGAACCACGGCGACATTGGCATTACTGCAGCAGGCAGCGTGGATAGGCAGGACTCCGTTTACGGCCGAGTCGATTGGCTGTCCATTATCCAATGCAAACTTGACAAGTCCTGCAGATGCACGCCCACATGAAGGTCACGACCCGCAACATAAAAGAAAGATCAGCTGGGAATGTTAGTAATCGCGCAGAACATACCGTCCGTATGCGTGCCAAGGAAGATTGACAAAGGGGTGGAGTAGGGGAAGCGTGATGACGGGGGCGACGGCTGCGGAAGCCCATATTCTGCATGCATGCATGCATGGGTGGGAAAAGGGATGTTTCGACAAGTCGCGACGAGAGCCTGTCAAGGAAAAAAGGGCCCAGCGATGTGTCTGATGGAGTGGATTGGCACGGCTATTCTATTCGTATCCAGAGGAAAGAGGAGGTCCGATTACGGGACTATTGGTTTAGGAGACTGGACTCTCACCTCTCAGTCTTCCCGTGATCGCGTCGACATGCAATACATGTTTGCTCGAAGATCAAACAGTACACATGTGCTTGCTCGTGCCAAAAAGCCCATGCTTGAGCGAAGGGGTGAAGAACCGAGAGGGAAAGGGATTGGAGAGAGGCATAAAGGTCTATGCAATTGCTGGACGCATCGTATTGAAGGCCATGTCAACTAAGCAACGCATAGCAGCATAACCCAAAAAAAAGGACTGCACGGACAACTTTCAGGAACAAAGGGTTCCTTGTTCTGTTTTGATGTGGTGCAGGAACGGAAAGAAACGACGTAAGGGATCGGCATCCTTACCAAGGTTCCCTGAAGCTGCTCCCGAGTGCAGACCCAGATTATAGGGCTTTTTGCTGCTAGAGTGCGAGGTACTGGTGGTAGTGGTAGTGGCAGTAGTAGGTCTTGTTTTAGTGGTAGGTGTCAATGCAGTAGCAGGAGATGTGGTGAGAGTGTTTGAGGAGATTGTGGGTTGGTGCGAGTGCAAATAAGAGAAGGTGGGTGAAGCTGAAGTCGAGAGCGGACGTGAATCCTTTGCTGAGAATGCGGGACTGGTGTGCGACGGAGACGAGGAGAGGGAAGAGGTGCCTGGTCGCAGCTGAAGCATGGCTCGCAATGCAGTCATTGTCGGCTATATTGTAGTTGTGAGGGTCAAGGGTGGCGATTTTAAGAAGGAAGAGGCAAAGTGTGAAGGACACCGAGGGGGGGAGGTCGAAATATGGGGTAGAGTGAATAAAGGATCAAAGAGGCAAGTGAAAGCTAGGAAGGTGAAGGATGTAGGTGTAAAAGGTACGGCAAGCGAGTGAGTGAATAAGTGTGTGCGTGTGAATGTGGTGAAATGTCTATTTCCGAATCCCAAAGTCGCCCTTTTGATTGTCTTTTTCACGCGCGGCGCAGACATGGAGGGGGAAATACAGAACCGATAGATACCACAGCCCAGCCCTATCTGTTCTTGTAATGGCCAAAACCTAGCCAAGGAAACACAGCCCGATGCCAAGTGATGTAGAAGAGTTATAACAATGTAGATCCAAGAGGGCTGTTCTTTCCCCATCCTTCGTCGTGGTGGTCCACAGATGTACGTGCGCGTCCTCCCTCCCGCCTACACGTGGACATATACGTCCTGAACTGAAGCTACGGATACCGCTCCTCTGGCTCCTCTGGCTCCTCTGGTCCCTCTCGGAGCACACTCGCGCCAAAAATATCACTCACCCACTCCGTCTCTCCACATGTCGCCGGATCGAGTGCAGCGTAAGCGCGTTCCTGTCAATTGAGAGCACTCCGAAGTCATTATTTCATTTGTCTCCCATAAGCATCGTACTCGTACCTGAAAAAGTCTGTGCTCTGCTGCCTGCTGGTGGTGGTCTCTCTTCCATCTCTTTGCCTCCTCCTCATTTCCCCTCATCCTCGAATCACTCCTTGATCATTTCTCTCCCTGATGGCGCTCGCTGCTGGTGTCTCTGTTGCTGCCGCAGCCTCTGCTGCGCTTGCTGTCCTCGGCGCAAGGAAGGTCTACAAGTCCCTGACAGCTGAACGTGGCTGCACCCTGCCTAGCCTCAGGGCTGTCACATCTCACTCAGCCATTGCTTACCCCGAAGACTACTATCCTGGTACTGAAATTATAGAACAAAGGCGCCGGTACCTTGCTTTCAATGGATTCTTTTATTCTTTTACATGTCTTATTGACCAACATATAACGTTTAATAGGCGGGAGCTATGCTGACCTGTCGTTCGGAGAGACTCACTACTTTTTGTTTGGACCTGAGGATGGCAAAAAGGTATGGCATTAATACAGCGCCAGAGTGTCGTTCACGGCTGTCACAAGCAAGTGGCTGCAAGCTCACTGACGTATCCTCCTATCTGCACAGGTTGTGTTTGTTCATGGCCTCTCGACACCAGCCTCGGTCTATGATAAGGTCGCTCGCCACATGGCCAACAATGGCTGCCGGGTTCTCCTCTACGGTAGGCGATCGATCATGATACCTCTGTGTCTGCAATTGCTTAATACCGTTAGAGTAACGAGCCGCTTACTTCGCGTCTTCTGTAGATCTCTACTCTCGTGGCTATACTGTCGGACCCGCTGTGGCCCATGACCCTTTGCTCTATGTGACCCAGCTGCACGATTTGCTTAAGCATGTCGGGTGGAAAAGATGCAACTTTGTCGGTTTATCATTGGTATAGTCATGGTCGTCTCTTTCCTTCCCTCCCTCCTTTTTTGACAGCAAAAACAATAACAGAGATTTTAACCATGATTACTGTGGATAGGGCGGAGGCATTGTAGCCTGCTACGCTCATCGGTTCCCAGAAGCTGTCGAGTCCCTGACGTTTATCGCCCCAGGAGGCCTCTTGTCTGTAAGTATGCTGGCTATTCCTCTGAAAAGGTCCTGCTCGGGTACCACTGCAATAACTGACGGCTTGAGCACGTCTTTCACTTATAACAACATTGTAGCCCTCTGACATCCCCTGGGTCGGCAAAATTTTCTTGTTGCCCTACAGCGAGGAAATCTTCTCGCACAAGTCCATCAAGGGCTACTTCTCTACAAAGAATATCGAGTCGATGCGAAACGAGTTCAAGAGCGAGCCCAAAGTGCCGGAATGCATCGATGAAGCCTGCAAAATCTTGGCTCTGCAATTTCAGCATCATGCAGGATATGCACGTGGACTCATGTCGACCCTGAGACGGTTCCCGTTGACAGAGTTGAGACCAGAGTACGCAGCGTCTCAACAACAAGCGTACCCTGTGCAGGTCATCTGGGTGAGTATCTGAAGCTGACTCAACGTCCTTGTATTATATCCTCAACACCAAAGAAGCAAGGAATTTATTCAAGGCGGTTGATTCTTCTGTGCGTATCTAGGGTACGAAGGACGCGGTTGTGCCGGGCACGACCATCGACACACTTCAGCAGCTCGTTCCCCGCGTCAAGGTGACGCGCGTCGAGGGTGCGACCCACAGCATTGTGATGACCCATCCGAACGCCATTATTGAGCAGCTGGAGCCTATTGTGCGTTGAATTTAGTTGTTGTATGTAACCCAACCAAAGAGAACAATAGACGATTTATCTTTAGTGTTCTGTGACACAAGCAAGCTGCTGAAGATATGCAAATGGTATCAGTGAATGTGATGGTCTTCTCATCCCCCTGAAGCGTTTGATCCCAAGCATTGCCACTCCCACGCTCAGGTGCATCACCCTCGCCCACTTTTTTTTTTCTTTTTGTTTCTTTACACTTCCGCTAGCTTATTCTTCCTCGCCTCCCTCACCATATCTAACACCACTCAATTGAGATGACAAGCGAGATCTCTTCATCTCAGTGGCCCGTCTATCCACAGTCCGCGCGAGTGTTTTCGTCCATACCCGCACGGCGAGAAGATGCTGGACCATTTGCAGCTCTCAGTGCTCACCTCTCGCGCTTGCAACAAGCCCGTCTTTCGTCCCCATCCAGAAACCAAGCGATCGAGAATCTCCGCAAGACCCTAGAGCGAGAACTGCGCGATGCCTTCTTCATAAGCTCTTTACGTGTCGACCTCTTCGGGTCCTTCTTAACTGGCCTGAGTTCCGAGACGAGTGACGCGGACTTCACCCTCATGGTCAACAGAAGCGTCTCTCAACCTGTGCCGTCTATTGAAGCCTTAGGCTCACGTTTACGACTCCGCGGATACCAACAAGTCATTACCATTCCAAAAGCCTTTGTGCCGATTGTCACCTTCTATGACCCGTCCTCAGGGACTCATTGCGATATCAGCATCAACCAACCGCTAGGAGTCCATAACTCCCGGCTCATCAAAACCTACAGTGATATCGATGACCGGTTTAAAACCCTGGCTGTCGCGGTGCGACAGTTGGCCAAAAACAAAGGGATCTTGGACGGCAAGCAAGGGTTCTTATCCTCGTACGCGCTCGTCTTAATGGTCATCACTTTCTTGCAGGACGTGACCGAACCTCCCATTCTCCCAGCGCTGCAACCAAAGGCCGTTTCTGATACAGTGTATGACCCGTTTATAGGGCTGTCTCTCGAGTCTGTCATGCCCACGCTGCTTCAGGGGCAAACTCGAAAGATTGTGGATGGACATGATTGCACGTTTGACGACAACGTGGCCAACTACTTGAACTTTGGCAAGGACAATAAGAAGTCCACAGGCGAACTTCTCGTCGACTTTTGTCGCTACTTTGGTCACCAGTTTCTTTACTCAGAGCAAGAGGTCAACCCTCGCATGGGAAAAATCCGGGCGCGACCGGCCATCGACAGACACTTCACCAGAGCCGGGTTATTTAGGCAGCCTGGCGAGCATTTTGTCTGCATCATGGATCCTTTTATCGTCAGCCGCAACGTTGCCCGCAACTGTCGAGGCTTAAAAGCTGGCATTGTCCAGGCCACTTTCAAGGAGGCGCACACGGCCCTTCAGGCCGGCAATATCCTCAGTGTCCTCGGTCAGTAATGATCGAGCCAGCATATTGTAGCCATCATCGCCAAGAACAAACAAACAAAGAGATTAGGGATACGGTTGTAATGTATTGATGTGCATCCGTTGTTGTGCTTTCTCTCTCTGTGTGTATGCTTGTTATGAGGGCAAAAAGCACAGCCGCTAAAAGACGTGCTTGTTCTTGTCCTTTGAGCTGGTCTTCTTTTCCTGCACCTGTTTCCTCTTCTTGGCAGAGTTGGCAAGATGCTCCTCCAGCAGGTCGCCCGTCTCCTCGCGATGTGCTTCCGGTCGTGCAGCCTGGAGTCCGTGCTCGTACTTCTCCTGCAGCGTCTCCGAGTCCATATCAACCAGCTCAGATGGATCCAGTGCCACCTCGACTTCGCCAAAGTTCTTGCGCTATTATTTATAAAGAGCACTCATATGTTAAAGAGAGAGAGAGGGAGAGAGAGAGAACCCAGCGCAAAACAAAAATGGACATCAAGCAAGCACAGGTTGAAAGGTTTTTGTTACCTTCTTAGTGGATGATGAGGACGAAGCAGCGGCTGCAGAGAGGTCATAAACGTGCTGCGATCCCATGAAGCCAGTAATGCTGGTTTGCTTCTGTGGAAGGACTGAATACAACGACTTTGATGCCCCATCGTCCTCTTCCGCTGTCCTCCTTGTTTCCTTGCGGAGCTCGATAAAATCCGGTGTTTCGAGCCCACTGGCAACGCTCTGCATGCCACTTGGTGTGACCAAGCCCTCTTGAAGATCCTCCTCGTCTTTTTCCTCTTCGCCCTCCCCCTCGCCTTCCTCTTCCTCTTCCTCTTCCTCCTCCTCCTCTTCTTCCTCTTCTTCGGAGTCTAATTCACCCCAAAGTGTCTTCTCAACTGGCTCCATGTACTCTGATTGAACTTCTGTCTGCGCCGATCCAAAGACGTCTCCATACAGCGGTCGATTAAATTCGTCCACAGGAGGCTTACCCCATCCGCCTGGGTGGTACCCCCACTGTGCACCCTCAGGAATTGGAGCGTTCAGGCCGGGAATCTTTAGGTTTTTGTATCCTGGTGGTGGTCCATAGCGTTGCATGTTGATGAGCCATGGCGGTGGTGCAAGCGGCGGGATTGATAGCGCTGCGATAAGTTCTTCTGAAAGGTTGCCGGGCTTGACCTCCTTTGCCTTGGTTTCGAACTCCTTTCCTTCATGATATCTATCGGAATGGATAAAACAGACCAGACCTCCATTAGTTTGTAGACCTCTATGCGTAGTAGACCGTAACCGATTGAGGATAGACGACAGGACTTACAATTCTCCATGCATGGTGAGGCGGGGTCGAGTCTGATACCTGAAAAAAGCGTCGTGCAGTTTCTGGTAGTCAATGTCGATCTTACCCATCTTTGGCTGTACTCTCTCCCTCGTCTTGGTCTTGAGCTTTGAGGCGTCCTCCTTTTCTTTAACAGCGTTTCTGAGTTCCATAATGCCCGTATCCTTGATGAAATCTGGCAAGTCAAAGGGCATTTTCTCGATTCCACGCTTGCCCTGAAGGTATTTGCGCTTCTGGTTCCAATGTGCCGGTACAGGGACGGTGTTGCGATAGCCTTTCAGCTGAACCAAGAGGTTGGGATCCGACGATGTGACATCATTCCATTCGACGACCTCAGGATGTTTGGCCATCTGCTTCAATACCGCAATGCTCATCCGGTTCAGTCGCTTCAGTTTCTTTTTACTGGCTGCCTGCTTTTCAATGTCGTTCTCAGAGTCGGATCCAGAGTCATCGGATTTCTTATCCACATCCTTTGAGTCGTGCTCCTTTTCTCCATTCTCCGTCTTCTCCTAAAGCAAAGATAAGTTCAAATCAGCCGGTTAGCTTTGGAGCTGAAAACACTATTCGTGCTATCGTGCATGGTTGCCCCTGTCGGGTCCAATCCATTGAAATCTCGACTGTACCTCTTCCTCGGGATTTGTCAACTGAAAATGCTTGAATACATCCTGAAACTCTTCAAACCCAGGCGCCAGTTCCATCGGCTTTTCTGGGACCCATTCGACTTGAATATTCAGCTTCTGTAATTTCGTGGATAATAACAATAAAAACGCCAAGAAAAGATGTATTGGTCAGTTCTGTTTTTGCATCTGTGCAGATCAGCGCACTCCATCCTCCATGAGCACAAAAAAACGCAATCCGCTCGTGAAACAGTTGTTTCCTGCCATTGCCGAAAGAAGAGTGCAGACATGATCATACCTCGCCAGCATCCTCCTTGTCTTCATTGGCCTGGCTGTTGGCGTCACCGTTGGCAATGTGGGCCTTCTTCTTCTTTCTGCGCGTCTTTGTTTGCTTCTTGTTTTTGTTGGATTGGTTGCTATTTGCGTTGGACTGATGGACTGCTGTTGACTCTGACTCTGTGCCTGATGCAGAAGCCGCGGCCAATGCGGAAGCCGCACTCTCCTGTGTGGTGATGGCCATTAGGTTGTTGAAGGGTGCACGAGTGTGTGCAAGAGCGAATGTGAGTGAATGGGGAGCGATTGATGCCAGCGATCAGGAGGGGTGAGGTGAGCGTGGCTTTATTCCGTTATCCCCTTAACAAACCCTTTTTTTTTTTCCTATTTGGTGGCAACTAAAATATTTATTATTCGTCGCCCTCTAGCTCACTACCATCATCGCCAGGGTCGTTGCTAAACCAAAGGCGCTTCGAATATTCAAGCCGAAGTAACAGCTGGTCGACCTGCCGGATCACATCAAAGGATTTTGCGCTATTGCCCAGAAGACTCGAACTCAGACCAGAGACACTCCTCCTCAGCACAGGTCCGTCGCCCAATGACCCCGAACGCGAGACTACAGACAGATCCCCAAACAGCTTAGCCATGCTTGATCGGAACGCCTGTCGTAACCAAGAAAAAAATGCATATCAGTAAAGGAAACAGATGCCAGGCACTTTTTGAAACGAATGAAACGCGTGTTATTCATGTAGCGTGCCTGATTAAGATGGGAGAGGTTGGTCCAGTCCTGCCACATGCTTTCATCCCGTTCAGCCGCGATTCCCGACCGGAAGCCGTCCTGACCTGCAGAACGGCGTGCAACGACCGCACAAAATGTCTCAATCGATCCAAGAATGTCCTTGACAGAGGTCGAAAGGATCTCTGAAGTGAGCAGACAGGCGCGGCGGATCTCGTACAATGCCTCCGCATGTGAGCTGTGGATCGAGTCAAAGCTCTGAGATGTCGCTGTGGGCGAGTCCTCCGAAGAGGGAGTCGGGCCATGTCGCTGTTCTTTCTCATGTGTAATAATGTTTCGCAAAAGACTGTCGTAGGTAGGACCGATTACATCCATCTTCAAGAAAATCGTCAGCAAGTTAATAAGAAAGAGAGAGAGAGAGAGACGAGCCCAGCAATGATACATCCGCATTGAAATGAATAACTCATACCTGAAGGTAGGTCCAGAGGCAATCTACGACAAAGATCATATCGGATCGCATGGCTGCGACGTGCTTCAAGATCTTTACCTCCTGTGCACTGCTTTCGTCTTGCCCGTCCTTCCCCTTGATCCGATGAGTGTACGCCCTAGCACTGCCTCCTCGCTTCCTACTGTTCATTTGCTGTGTCATCACCTTGATATCGAGCCATGCCTGCTGTAGTTTCACCTGAGTCTTGCGGACCGTCAGCAAGAATGCAAAGACATCGCCATAGTGGTCCAGGTCCTCAGTGGTGAGAAAAAAATCCAGTGGCCACGTCAAAGTGTAGCAAAGTCGAACAGGGATACCAAGAAGCTGGTCGTCAAACATTCCAATCTCCATTCCACCTTTGCCCTGCGCTGGCGGTTCCTTTCCTGTCTTTTCATTGGTTCCGCCGAGGTATTTATGTAACCGCAGCTCAAACCTCCTTAACGCTGGGTCGTCCTGTGCCGAGGTTCCCTTTGCCGCCTTGACCAGTATTCCTCCCAGATCATGGTCCCGTATTGACACATTCGGCGTGTTTGCTGTCACGAATTGTCCCAGTCTAGACAGCCGGTTCCGCTTGAACTCCTCCAGTGCCTCAATAAGATTAAGCCCAAACTCTCCATCGTAGAGGAGAAAATAGCGACGGAAAGAATCCAACGCCCTTACAACTTTGTCTCCGACCTGGACTACGACCCACAGATGATTGGCGATATCCCGTCGTATCTGATAAATGATGTTCGTGAGCTGATTCATGTTAAGCACTTCTAATGAAATGTCATTGCTGGCTGTGGATAAACTGCGCGTAGTGGACGAAGCAAGGGGCAGGATCAGGTCCAGATGTCGGTGAGTCATTGATTGGGGTATAGGGGTCGGCTTGGGCTTTGCCTGCCTGGCTGTCGCGATCGATTTCCCGATGAAGAGCATGGCATGAGCCAGGGTCGCCGGTATCATGGCTGGGAGCACACTCTCGTCCAGTGTATATTCTGCTTGCCATTTGATAGAGGCCAATCCTGATGCCGAAAAGGCCGTGGCTAGAGGAGAAGCATGAGCGTCCATCGAAGATTTTAATAACCTTGATCGAGCCATGCTTCCTGCTGACGGTCCACCGCTCGATCCCGCACCTGTAGCCTCACCAGTCGACTGCAGCTGCATCACGAAAAACTCACCAAAGGGGTCCTGAATCTGGCCGTATATCACCCAAGACACGATCTGCCGCATCATGACCGCGCAGCAACCTTGCAGCAGCTCGTTCATCCATTCCTTTTGAATCGGCACTCCCGAAGCAGCCCTGTCCCGTAAGAGATCGACCAATCGGCCCCCTGCATAAGGCGTCTCTGTTGTCGACGCGTTCCTGATTTCAGATACAAGATTCGATAGGGCGGGAAAGACAAGCTGGAAGGGTGCGAACCGTGCAGTGATTGTCGAGAGAGGTACGATGGCGCCCAGGTTATCTTCTCCTGAAAGGATAGCAGCCTCGGTCTGGATGATGACCTGTCGGTATTCCTGAAGTTTCCGCTCGAGGGCATTGGCAACCGCCTTCAGATAAAGGCCCGCTGGTGCTGCCTGTTGTTGAGCCGATGCCGTAGCATGTGACGGAGTGCGAGTTGAACGGCAGGCGGATATGAAACTGTTGAACTCTTTAAAGTAGAAGCCGAGTTGGGCGAGTCGATTGAGCGATTCCTTTTCAGCTGGGTGTAGCAGTGGGAAGTCGATGACGGCAAAGGTAGTCGCGACTTCTGGTTCGAGTGGGAAGGGTCGAAAGATATCGCCTGGGTATCCCGAGAGAGCGATGAGTAGCTCGTGCAGCATGCCTTGCTGCTGGTTGCTTATTCGCGTTACTATGCTCCTGTATTATTCTCGGGGGTGCTAACTGCCGTGGCGGTCATGAGGGTAACAGGGAATCGCATCCAGTGAAGGAGTGATCACTTTCACTGTCAACGGGTCAAGACGCCTTGCGACGAGGCTGTTTGTCGTGTTTAGTGGCTGGGGGGTTACTGATCCTCTACAAGGGATGGGGGAAAAAAAATCTTGAACAAAGACACTCCATATTCGCGAAGCCCAACGAGAACATCATGGACCCATACAATCCGCCGTCGCTCGACTCAGACGATACGGTCTACAGCGCTGATAGTATTGAGTTCTGCCCGTTTCAAAGCCACGCCAATCTCCTCGTCTGTGGCACTTATCAACTTGCCAAGGACGAAACCGAGGAACAGGCCTCTGACGAGCCATCTGATTCGCCATCGAAGATCTCAAAGGGCTCTGGCGATAGCGATGATGATGATGATGATGATGATGATGAAGCAGTGGAGGCCAAAACTGAAAAGCCAATGCTTCGGCTCGGAAGACTCCTCGTTTACGATATTGAAGGCGGCAACGACGATTCACGGCAACTGTAAGTACACAACAAATACGTTTGGCTCATACACTCGTGCTGCATTTTGGATCCTATCTCTATTAAACAGCATTTACGCGCCATGGGAAACATCAACATGAATAGGAAGAGCACAGCATGTACTGAGACAGCTGCTATCCTGGACATGAAATGGTATGTTACTGAAGCCAAGCCATGTCTTGAGCACTTGCAAACCGAGCTACGTTTTAACCGCAGGACCGACCAGGTCGCATCAGTTGGTCAACGGAAACCCAACACTAGGCGTGGCAGACGCTTCTGGTGCTCTCTCGCTATACCAGTTCAAGAGCGGCGGAAATGATTTGGAGATCATCACAAAGTACCAGACAAACACAGAGAAAAAGCTGGCGCTGTCTTTGGATTGGTCGAACCGCGTTCATGCCAGGTAAGGCATTAACTATGTATGTGTATGATTCTCTCAATGAGAATGTCTAAACTAAAAAAAAACGTTTGGTCCGCACAATATCTGTAGCGAGAGTCCTCGGATCGCTATATCATTGAGCAATGGCGACATTACGATCCTAGATCTCGACGCTACTTCTTCATCACTGACGGAAAACTTGACCTGGCACGCGCACGATCTGGAGGCATGGATTGTTGCCTGGAACTATCATGACACAAATGTGCTCTACACTGGAGCGGACGACTGTAGGCTTAAGGGATGGGACATGAGAATGGACTGTAGCTATGCTACTTTCACTAGCAAAGCGTACGTACTGTACAAGAGGATCTCATTCTATGTCTTTGCTTTATTCGACTCGAAGACGTTCATGCCGATAATATTTTTTTCTTCTTCTTCTTTCCTACGGTTTCTGTTCATTTGTGTAGGCACCAGATGGGAGTCTGCAGTATCCAGTCTAATCCTCATGACGAACACATCCTGACCACTGGAAGGTACGTTCCACATTCATAACTACCTTCGACAAAGTACGACGCCAACACCCGTTATTAATTACAAACTGGTACCTGCAATTCTGTTTGGAAATCATCCAGCTACGATGAGAACGTGCTGATCTGGGATACTCGGTCGATGCGGCAGCCTCTGTCGATGACCGAAACTGGTGGAGGAGTATGGCGCTTAAAGTGGCATCCAACTCGAAAGGATGTTCTCCTAGCAGGGTGCATGCACAACGGCTTCCATGTCCTTCACTACGATGAATCCTGGACAACCGGCATCATCGAATCGAGTTTCATGGACCACGAGAGTCTTGCATATGGTGTTGACTGGTCCTATGCGCCGACAGAAACGCCTTCGGAGCTGCCTCTGGTCGTGAGCTGCTCGTTTTATGACCATCTGATCCATCTCTGGTATGTGGCCCTTCTTTTTTTTTTTTTTTTCCTATCATTATGTGAACACAGAATGAGATCTCGTCTACAGAACATGTCGTTAACCTCTTTGTGGCCATGGTTTTTTTCAATACAGGCGCCCTAAGAGAATGCAGTTGAATCAGTGAAATCAGTTTTTGTGCAACAGGAAATAAAGACGCCACTAATTTTGCGCCAATATGATCACACTCCCCAACCAACAGTCGAACCCGATCATTTATGCCATCACCTTTGGGTAACTTGATCGCCCTGTCAACACCCAAGCTCTTGTTTTATTCTGTGGGCATGGATGCAGATATGGATACGGACATGCAACCGGCACAAGAGCAAACTGAGGCTGAGGACGGAATCGCAGAACTCATCGATTTGATTGATTGGCTCATAGGCGAGCAGCGCCGAATAGAACTCGAGATTCAGGTGAAGGTGGCACAAGGACGAGACAGCACTGCTCTGGTTTGTTTTTTGAATATGCTTCAAAATCAGATCAAGACTCTTGAACTCGAGCTCATTGTCAGGCAAACGGGCAGCATTTCTTTATCATCATTATCATCATAGCAATTATCATAATAAATCCTAAAGTATCCATCGCTCTTTTGGTTTCTGCAGCCGTACTGGCGCTGTGTTTATTGTACAAGAAGCATATGGGGTAACTGCATGAAAAACGACTCGCATAAGGAGGCGCTTAAGCCATGATGGCCTCGATCTCCGCAATCTCCTTGGGGGCAATGGTAAGGTTGTCAATGCCGGTCTCAGTGATGACAACACAGTCCTCAATACGGACACCACCGACCTTAGCAATGCGATCGACAACGTCCCAGTCCATGTACTTGGAAATCGCGGCGTCATTCATTGCGGCGTTCAAGATAAATTCGACAAAGTAAACACCAGGCTCGACCGTGACAACGAAGTTGGGCTCGAGAGCACGGCGCATACGCAGGTATTGAAGACCAGGAGCCTGGATACGCGCGACACCCTTGGGATAGCCTCCGACGTCGTGGACATCCAATCCGATCATATGACCGAGGCCATGAGGGAAGAAGACTCCGTCGACGTGCTTCTCCAGCAGCTCCTCGACAGAGAACTCGGCCTTCAAGACGCCAGCCTTCTGAAGACCCTCGACAGCGATCCTGCTAGCAAGTCTATGCATATCTTCCCACTGGACACCGGGCTTGAGAGCAGCCAGGACAGCCTTCTGCATCTGGAGGACGATCTCGTAGACGGTTTTGGCATCACCAGTATACTTGCCGCTGAGGGGGAAAGTGCGGGTGATGTCCGAGGCATAACAGCCCTGCTCAGCTCCTGCATCGACCAAGCACAGCTGATCGTGGTTGCCGTTGAAAGAGGCCGAGTTGCGACCATAGTGGAGCGTAGCGGCATTGACACCGACACCAACGATGGGCTCGTAGGCCTGAGCACGTGCACCAAAGCGAGCGGTCTCGTATCTGAACAGAGCGTCGAGCTCG
Organism: Gamsiella multidivaricata; assembly: GCF_025024155.1. NCBI lineage: Eukaryota > Fungi > Mortierellomycota > Mortierellomycetes > Mortierellales > Mortierellaceae > Gamsiella > Gamsiella multidivaricata. Next base: position 390,775 of record NW_026251725.1, read on the forward strand.
ACCTCAGACTGGGCCTTCTTAGCGGCCTTCATCAAGGCGACGTGGGCGTTGGAGGAGATGTGGTTGATCTTGCGCATGGCTTCGATCTCGAACGCAGACTTGTATATGCGGGCATTGACAATGGCATCCTTGAGGACCTCAGCGTTGACGGCCAAGGTGATGCCTTTGGGCACATCCTCCTGACGAAGAGCATAGAGGGTCGAGGCACCCGACTCGTTGATAGCGGCGATCAATTCTGTGGACCAGCGAATGTTGTCGGCCTCGAACTTTTCGTGGAGCTGGGACACGGTGGGGGGCATGCCCATCCAGACAATATGATCCTCGGGGAGCTTGTAGGGCAGGAGAGTCATCTGCTGAGTCTTGAGGTCATAGAGGACATGGGCATCGTGCTCAGCGAATCCAGTGAGATAGTAAAAGTTGGACTCTTGTCTGAATGTAAGTTCCTAGAAAAGCCACAAGACGGAAAGAAGTTGAGTGAGCGACTGACTGTGTGCCTGAATTTTGATGCGACCGTGGCAAAGTGTTGCTGATGGGCGCTCGCTACTTACGACGTCGGTGTCGTGTCTCTCCTTCAGGACGTCGCCCTTCAAGTAGACGAGACCTTCGGTGAGGCCGAGATTCTTGGCGACTTTTGCCCAGTGCTGCTTGGCGGGGTACTTTGTAATTGCCATCTGTGAATCTATTTTCCGAAGTCCAATAGAGCGGATAAAGGTGAGCAGTTGCCGACTCGATACTGCAGTAGGGCAGTAGGGTGGAGGATGGATGGACCAGCTTGGTCACAGAAAACAACAATAAGAGTAATGGTGATAATGATGAAAGCGACAAGAGCCAAGGTGTACCTATGCTCGTTATATGTGTACCTTGAGTGTCGAGAAGGATGTGGGAAGGAAAGAGGAGGAAAAGAAGAGGGTGGGAAAGGAGAGATGAAAAGGGCTGTTACCCACCCGTGGCCGTGGGAAGTCATTTCCTTCAGCCACCAAAACCTCTCGTCCCTTCCCAGCAATTGATTCATATCTGAGTATCTGAGAGAGAAAACAAAGGCAGACATAAACCACGCTACTCTTTAGCGCACGAAGAAGGTTTATGTTTCATCGTCAGTCGGAATGTCGGGAAGAACAACTTATCCCTCTCGTGTTCAGGCGCCGTTGCTGTTGAGATTTCATACGAATGCGTTTTTATTATTCTTGATGAACTATGGTACATGAGTAAAAATACAGGTTGGGGCGCCTCCAGTTGAGGAATGGGGTATAGAGTACATCACAACTACTTGCTCTTCTTGAGTCCGAGTCGTTGGATGAGGTTTTTTCGAGCATGCATGTCGGGCTGATACTCGCCGTCGTTCGCATATTCTAGTTGCTCTGGCTGCTGCTCGAGCTCTCTTTTGTGCTTGCGAGGGTGTATGATCCGGTGGACAAAGGCCTTGCCTCCATGGCCCTTCTTGTCCGCGGACTGAACCACTGTTGTATGAGCGTTATCGATATGCTGCGCAGAGGCACGCTGTTGTTGTTGATGGCCATGTGGATGAAAGAGTGCCGCCAGTCTTGCAGATGCTGAGCGAGAGGACTTTGCCTCCTTGTCGCTGATGTCGCTGTTGTCGCTGGATACGCTGCAGATACTAGATCGGCAGGAGCTGGATCGAGAGGACGAGGGAGACTCGAAGACCATGGGCACCATGGGTATCACGGATGCGCCAGGGGATTTCGATCGATGGTACTCAGCCTCTTCCCGCTGCATCTTGACAAGCAATACTGAAGAATCCAAAAGTCTTTTTTCTTGGTTAGGCTGAGCTTGATAGAATGATAAACGGGTGGGTGATTCCGAGAGTGGTACAGAAGGATCGATTCGACTGCTATCGTGGGCTGTGTAGATGAGCGGGAGGACTGGGCCACGCTGAGCAGCTGCGCCAAGGACCATGACCTGCTCGTGAAAGGTGACCTTTTTGCTGATGGTAGTCATAGAGGCTGAAGCAGGTTTTGAACTTGATGCTGAGGATGCTGTTGCTTTGGATCGATGTGTTTGTGCTGGCTGATATGGCTGGTGCTGTAGATTAAGCAGGTAGAGGTGATTATCGAGGGCGTCGAGGCTGATGTCCATGGTGAGGAAGATGGCTCCGAGGAGGAAGCTGTCCCAGTGCAGGATCATAGGGCCGAGTGTCTGGATCCAGTTTAGACCCTGGACGACCATGACCCAGGCAACTGACTGAGTGAGGGTCCAGATGGCGGAGAAGAGATAGGCCGTGGCTGCATGGGTGACAGCCCCGAGATGCTGGAGGGGCACAATTGCGAGGGGATAGTTTTCTAGATCCATAGAGATGGAGCATTCGAGATGATATGGGTGTGCAGGGGATGTCTGTGCTCGGGGCGCGGTTGTTGCGATGGCTGTGGGACAAGTTGTCGTGGTGGCAATGGTTGCAGTCGACATGGTGCCGATGTGGTTAAGAGCGTTAGGGATGGAATGATGGAGATAAGGAAAGGCAAAGGAGGAGGGCGGGGTGTATTTGTATTGAGGGCAAAGGTGCGAAGAAGAAGAGAGATGGCGGGCCAAGAACTCTTGGCTAGAGGGATACGATGATGTATGAAATATAACATGCATGTGCATGTAGAAAAGGATGATGGGGCAGAGGAAATAATTCAAATAATTCGCGTGCTGTGTAATGAATAATATTTCGTATTACTAGTGCCAAGAAGACACCGGAAGGGAAATGGTGGATAGAGGTGTTGGTGGATGTTTATGATGCTTGGTGGCAAAACAGAGGAGGCAATGCAGACCCCCCTCGTCTTTTTATTCTTTTCTCCCCTCCACCCTTGTCAAAGATGCCGTTCGTCTTCCGCAGCGTTCACTGATATCACCCTCTCCCGGGCTACGCACCTCTTTCTTTCTCAGCAGATCCGCCGCTCTCAAAATTTCAAATTTCCGGCCCGCAGAAACCGCAGAAATCAGCGCGCGAGATGAATAATCGGCCAGGGGGGGATGAATAAATTGCCGTGAAGAGTACATTTGAAGCCGCAGCTTATCCCCTCAAAGCTACTTCGCACCACTACTTCGCACCAACACTGACCAAACGGGGAAACGGGGACATGCAGAGCGCGATACGCAATTGGCACAATTGGCAACAACACCCTGTCCTGCCTGCCCTTTATTTCCCCATGCGCTCAAGCATTGCAGCTGCTGCGGCTGAAGCGTATAGCTAATTGCACAATACATTTACACCTTACACAAAAGCGGTAGGACAACACGGTAAACGTGGCATGGACGCATATGGCAAAAAAATGCATTTCTTTATTCAAAAAAGACCGCCCTTAATGTTACTGATGATCTCTCTGCCTGGCCTCCTGGGTTCCCCCTATTCACGTCCTACAATTCATCTCAGTCTACTCGTGATGGCTTTCAATAATGTCGTCGACCTTGAGAATGTGCTTCACCAGCTGTGTTGCTAACAGGATCTGCTGCCTCTTCGAAATCAGGGGGTCGTACACAAACTGCTCCTTCATGTCGTTCGTACCCTTGTATAAGCAATCGACTCCCAACCGGCTGTTGTTCTCCGTCACCTGCCGCGACTTCACCTCCGCCAGCGTCTCGATTGGTGGGAGTCCAGAGTTCTCCGCCAGTGCCAATGGAACCGCCTCAAGAGCCTCTGCGAATGCGCGCATCGCGTACTGATGGACACTCGAAACCTCATCCGCTGCCTTCGACACCGCTAATGAGCACGCAATCTCGGCCGCACCACCGCCATAGACCACCCGATTGTCCCTGACTAGATTGCGGACAACGCAGATAGCATCGTGGAGCGAGCGCTTGGCCTCGTCGATGATCATCTTGTTGCCTCCGCGCACAAACACAGTGACCGCGCGGGTGTTGGCGCACTCCTCAATCACTAGCATACGGTCTTTGGTCGTACCGAACGTCAACTCGCGAACAATACCTGCCTTTCCAAGCTTGGCAGTAGCAAGGTCCTCGAACCGAGGAACGATCCGTCCATTCGTCGCAATAGCAATCAACTTCATCAAAAAAAAAAAAAAAAAAAAAAAAAGATAATAAAAAGCATAGTCAGTTCGAGGATGGCCAAATAGTAAGCAATAGACACTTGATGCCCACAAACGAATCGTAAATCATACCTCAATCTCTGGTCCTCCGACCCAGCGCACACTGGGAAGCTGGTTCTGCATCAACAAGTGGTTGGCCTCGTCATCGAACCCCCATTGGCAAATCACAAGGTTGGCCCCAGTGTCCTTGACCTGCTTGATCATCAGCTCAAACTTCTCCTTCTCATATGCTTGCAACTTCTTGTACTCCTCTACAGACGTAATGTCGAGCTTGTGCTTTGTCTTGGGCTTAGGTGGCTCAAACGCGCACGTCAGAATTGCAATCTTCGCGTCCTTGACTTCGCGCGGCATCTGAGGATGGGAAAAGTCCTTGTCGATGACAACACCCTTGACCAATACTGTGTCCGCCAACGATCCTCCGACTTTGCCGTCCACTTTGATCAGCTCGAAATCAACGTCCTTGCGTTCCAGATCTGCAACCTGAAGAACTGCATCCACTGCAATTCTGGCATACTGGTCGTGACATTTTGAGACACTGTAGTGTTCCAAAGCAAAGGTTCATAGACAAGGTTGTCAGCGTCAGCATTCAATTGTATTGCAAATATCGCCATGATGAGATCATGGTCCTGGATCGCAGCCCTTACATCTTGCTTCCTAAGCTGGTCTTGGCAGTCTTATACAAGTTCTCGGTGTTTTCTCTCGAGAATTCGACCGTGTCAGAGATCTTGTCCAAATGCGCAACAGCAATCTTGCAGGCGCGCTCAAAACCGTCGGCGATGCGAATTGGATGAATACCGCGATCCAGCAAATGCTCCGCCTGCTCCAAAAGCGATCCAGCCATGACTAGCAACATAATTCGCATTGAGGGATGGTGTAGGCAATGTCAGCACAAGAGCATGTCCACACACGATTGACATTTCTGATACGGCATGATCACGTCTATCGTAAAGATCACATACCAACAACGCCAGTGGTGCCGTCGCCGATCTCATCATCCTGCGATTTTGATAGCTGGACTAGCAGCTTTGCAACCTGGTGCTGAACCTCCATCTGATCTAGGATAGTGGCGCCGTCGTTTGTAACAGTAATCTCGCCATCGGGAGAGATCAGAATCTTGTCGAGACCTAAATTGTAGTATGCCACGCGAACGGTATCGGATAAGAAAAAGGCGCTGTATAGCACGGTGCCATCAAGCAAATATTGATGGTACTGAACATAAAGTACGAACCACGAGGGCCGAGAGACGTCTTCAGGATGTTGGCAACGGTCTTCGCTGCAAGGATATGGGACTACAAGGACAACGGATGAAAGCAACTGGAATGGTTAGATCATGCCGAGGATGTTGTATAGTGGGCCCCATTGTTCCCAACTATGTAGCCAAGGGCGGACTCGGATGATGACGCGCCTCGTCTTCGTCTTCACCCCCAAGGCTTCCCTGGAAATGGCCTCATGTTCGAAAAACGACACTAGGTCCAGGTCGGTACCTTTTGCGCCTCGATACCGCTGAGTCTGGACTTTTTCTGCTGTTCTCTGAGGATGATGAAGGGACGACCATATTCATCCTGCGCGTAGACGGCATTCATTCCCTCCATGATGTACTACGCTGGTGATGGATTGAAGAGAAAAGGAATGAAGAGGAAGACAAGGCTGAACGGGTGATGGAAGAGGTGGAAAGGCGCGGTGACTTGAGTGATCTTCTTTGGTGTTCTTTGAGGGGAATAGTATTATTTTTGAAGATGTTATTACGTAAATAAATCTTGGGTTGGAAATACACACTGACGGGACACAACATGCTATTTTATTCACTGGCAATTGCTCCCTGTCCCAATAGCGTTAATCTCCTGCATTGTATTCTTCAGTCCTGCCACCGCGCTTTGAAACTACTGGAGCGTACATCGTCTTTTTTTTTTTTTATATCGCGAACGATATCACCTAGTTTCTTCAAAGCGTCTTCCAGCTCGCGTTCACCTTCCTGAAATGCCTCTTCAACTTCAGCTTCTCTCGCTCTTTTCTATGCCTCCGGCTTTTCAGATCTCATTGCTTGTAGTTGGAGACGGAATTGCGGTGAAAACGGGTTTTCAAGAAGGGACTGGGTTCGTTTTCGAGATCGTTCTCAATACCGATGGGTTCTCGTGGCTCTTGAGGAAGTACGTGTTCCCTGCCGTAGTTGGTCTCCATGCCTCTGTAGATCCTTGGTGTCAGATATATGTGCTTGCAGAGCGGCCTGTGCTGGACGTAATCAGGACACGTACGAGAAAGAAGAAGGGCCCTGTCCATGTTCGCAATGATGGGGTACTCTGCATTGGGTCGAGTGAAAGACTTGACTAAGAACTTTAGAGGATAATATTGATCAGGATGAAATTTGTGCGTGGATTCTACGGCAGAACAATCCACCCGCAGCTGGTCATGAGCCAGGTCAACCACTTACTTAGGGTGTCATCATCGTTAAAAAAGATAAAGGCAGCCAAGTTCATAATTCGCCAAAATTTCGGATATAAACCTTATCTTTTCACGCGCTCCTTCACTCTCATTTTCCTCCTCTTCCACAACACAGTCCATTGCACATCTTTTGGTATCTGCTTAGCCCCATCTTGGCCACCTTCTTTACTCATCTCATAGGAGTCAGCGATGAGTATTGTGGGCCTATGGTCCTCAATCCGAAGCTTGGGTACGAGGCCGCTTTCTACTCTCAGTGTCCCCAAGTCGCCTAGCCCTCCATCTCCATTAACCATGTTTCACCACCCACACTTCGTGTCTACGCTCTGCCTTTCCTGGAAACACACTCTGGATCTCGTCAAATAGTTCGACACCATATGCTCCTTCACCTACAAAGACAATACAATTCGATTTTTGAAGATCTACGTGGGCTTGACTAGTGATGACCTTGGATTCCTGAGAGGAGTCCACGTTAAATTTGAGAGGTGAAGGGTTGCTGGAACCACTGTAGAGGGGTAGGTAATCAAAGGGACGGAATTGCTCAAAGCAAGAACAATATAGTCAGATTGGATCTCCGTACGTGTGTTTTAGACAGCCTTGTGGTTTGAGTCCTTGGGGATCAGAATGGAGTATGGCGCCCAGACCTTTTCGCTGAACTCTTTGTCGAACGGAACACGATAAGGGCTGAGAATGTGGCGTCCAGCATCACGTCAGTCCACGGTCGGAAGGTATAGCATTCCCTCATAACGCCAACGAGCATCGTCGCATTTTTTTTATTGTGTCCAGCGGTACGAGCATGTCCACGATGTCAAACTATTATCATTGGGCATTTGTCCTGAAATGATGTAAACTCAGATACTCTCTCTTCGTCCCCGTCGTTCAAGTGTAGGCTGGCGTGGATGCGCGTCCCTGAAGAGATGAAAAAAAAATCTATGATCACGTGAAGACTATCTCTCCCAGTATAGAAATGTCATCCACCCGGCCGCCGCTTGCTCCTTCTTTTCAATCGATTCAAAATGGGTTAGTTTGTGTGCAGCAGTCAGACCATCCATAGAGCCGTATCTAGGATTGCATACATCCATCGCCTTCAGGGACAGAGAACTCGACCATCCATTGACCACACGACGTTCAGTTGGACCTTCATCAATTTATCCTTCGCCGATCATCGATTGCTGAGCTATCCGGGCACCGCTTGGGGACAGCTCCAGAGAGATGAGGCCTGATCCCGCTTTCCTCAGTTAGCAGATCTGAAGGAGGACAGGAGAACTGATACCGCACATATGCGCTTGTCAACGGAGCAATGTTATCAGCAATATCGTCGAGGTCAAAATATAACGTTGGCGGTAGCGGCAGCTTTGATTCGTCCCTTGGACGAATACTGGACGATTACTGCACTGGATTTCGACCGCGCTTTTGAGCGTTCATCTCAGAGGCATGGAGAAAACTATTTTAGGAGAGCATCGGACGACAGCGAGTGCCTTCGTGCTACAGCATCGACTTTTTCCACTCGATTCCAAAGACAGCAGGAAAAAGAGCAGCAGTACCGCAATTCATCGCAGAAGACTGATTCCAACTCTGCTTTCCTATCTCAACAGGTAAAGGAAAACCAAGAGGTCTTCAGGCCGCTCGCAAGCTCCGCACCACTCGCCGTGAGAACCGTTGGGCTGATAAGCACTACAAGCGTCAGGCTCTCGGAACTGCTTTCCGTTTCTCTCCTTTCGGTGGTTCCTCCCACGCCAAGGGCATCGTTCTCGAGAAGATGTACGTTTTATCCTATATCTTACCATCGGGAGCCGTCTGTTTTCACGACTCAGGAAATACAACAGATTGCCAGCAGCAACAGCAACACGGCATTTAGCAATTTACGGGAGCAGTTGAGTTGCAGTGTTCAGAAATGAAGCAGCAAGGAAAAGGACAAAAGCGTTAGAACTTGTTTATTCACTACCACAAAGACGACTCTGCTGCTCAGCTTGATTATTCCTCTTCATCTACGGACGTAACTTCAGTCAGCACGCATAACGTTCAGCGAACACCCTCTGTACATATGCCGTCGCCAAGATCGTCTTTTTCGTTTCACTGGACCGTTGGACCCCATCTCTTCGGACATTTCTTACAGCTCGCATAAATGCCATGGACAGAGATACGGATGGCCTTACAGAGACATTGGACGTGAGCAATTGGCTAACAAACGGTCTGCTATCTCCTTCAAACCAATAGCGGTGTTGAGGCCAAGCAGCCTAACTCTGCCATTCGCAAGTGTGTCCGTGTTCAGCTCATTAAGAACGGCAAGAAGATCACTGCCTTCGTCCCCAACGATGGTTGTTTGAACTTTGTCGATGAGAACGACGAGGTTCTCATTGCCGGTTTCGGTCGTTCCGGCCATGCGTAAGTCAAAATCTCGAGTTATACCTTTTCGATTGTATTATGTTTTCAGAAGCAACATGGTTGACTAACTGTATATCTTTGAAATTTGTTTATGAAATGCAAAACAGCGTCGGAGATTTGCCCGGTGTCCGTTTCAAGGTCGTCAAGGTTTCCGGTGTCTCCCTCTTGGCTTTGTGGAAGGAGAAGAAGGAGAAGCCCCGCTCTTAAATATACGATGCGTTTTGCTATGCTGTCTCGTGCAGCTGTACGAAATTCACAAATAAATCGATATCAACGGGGTCGCGGACAATTCGTCTTCACAATATATCTGTGCACCAATGCTCCTGGCCTCTCAGAACAAAGCTGTTGTGTATGCAGCGCAGATCGATCATTGGATCAAGGCTACGCCTAGTATGGCCCAGAGGGGAAACAGGAGATGGCGATGCAGCAGCGAAGCGCAGGAAGAGTCGCCATGGACCACGTCGATTTTACCTCTTACCATAATCGATCCCTGTCTTCATTTACCAAGTGCTACGCCCAAAACCATTAAGAAAACTAATAGACAACAACGTTAAGCAGGTGCTCGTTGTTTTAAAATACCTTTATCTTCTAATTCCCGAGCGCGCCTCTCACTTTTCGTTGTCTTTCTCGTGAGCCCCATTAAACAAGTTTTCCTCGTGAGCATATATACACCGTCTAGGTTTTTGCATTCCAACATCCCGTGTCTGAGCCGGCAGATAGCTTTCTCTCACCTACAAACTCGCATCTGCCCTGAGGAAATCGATTTTATCCATGCCACCGGCTATGCAGACGAATACGTTCACCCCGCATAATCGCCCTGTAGACTAATGCTCAGAACGCCCATTGCGAAGCTTCATTGACGACAGCACAGACCACCAAGGGAATAGGCAGAGCCCAGAAAGTCCACAAGGATGCACGTCAACCCATACAGCTGTTCGAGCCCACCTGCAGTCGCTTGAACAACGTGCACAGCTAACGCGCACGAATGGAGCGGACCCGGGATCAGACAGTACACGCGACCCGTCGCGTCTTTCTCTCAGCAAGCTCGGCCTGCCACCATCAACACCAGCAGCACAGCACAGGACTCTACAGCACACATCCCTTCGATATCGATGTGATGTCAGACCGCGTAGATATAACGGGAACCCTCTCCGGACAAAATAGGCATAGAGAGCTGCTGCTGCCTGGATATCCAATTTAACCGCTTGTTCAGTGCAAAGCCTGTGTATTATAAACTCCATTTTTATGCATTTGCCTCTGCACCGAGGGCGTTCAGAGGCTGTGTGTTGGCCGTATGCTTTACTTGGGATCTGGGTGGTATCACTGCCACCGCCGCTGCATGCTGCTGTGTGTTTCTGCTGTTTGTGGATTAAGATCTAGACGGATGGGTGCTCAAGCTGGCTGCTGAATCTTTCTTTTTCTATTTATTTTGCTACTCTTATGTTCTTTTTGGATTCGATATTGACAATCCTACGCGTGTGTAGGTCGAGGTCTTGTCGCGGCTCTTATCGCCCTTACCAATAGGCTGTACTCAGTCCTATTTCCGATCTTATAGTCGGCCTTTCTTTGTTCTTGCGGTATCTTGTCTAAAGCGTCGATGCAGGTCTTGGTACCGGTCATGGTATTGGTTTTGGTACTGGTCATGGTATTGGTTTTGGTACTGGTCATGGTGCTGGTCTTGGTACTGGTCTTGGTACTGGTCTTGTAGTCGAGCCTTGCCGCAGACTGGCCTCGGTCTTTGTTGCTGCCTTACCGCCCTTGTCGCTGTCTTACCGCCCATGCCCCCGCCGCCACCTTGTTGTTGTATGTAGCGGTGACGGTCGGACGAGCGGACGGCGACAGCACATATTTACCCACTTAATTTGTGGAATAACTATCTAGTATCAGACACAGGATCACAAACAATTCGCATAAGGATGGATTCATAGACACTTTGCATATTAAAGAAGATACCGCAAACACCAGATGTATACTTACTTTGACAAGGGCGGCGGCAGTGCCTGAGGCCCTTCGATTCTGATCCCCTTTGGCCTCCCCGGACCCTCCTTACACTCCCCTAAACCCTTCTCACCTATTCCTTTGATGCTAGACCCTTCACCCTGCTCCCCTCTCCGCCCAGCCTCAGATCCCCTCCTGACTAGCCCATGGCAGTTACACCCCATGCTTCCCAAGCATGCAACCGACAAGCTCACCACCGCTCCTCCCGACATTCAAGCAGCCTGAGGACTTACCTGGACGGCCGGTTTTGGGCACCGCTACCAACTGACACTTCCCGTGCAATGGTCCTCAACCGTGGATTGGTCCGCGAATGCCTTAGTTTTTTGAACCACCCTCTACACCTGCTCCAGTGCCCCACTTACCCTAGTACCAGGACCTCGACACGGCATCGGACTCTACTTTCGCGGATACACAAGGGAGCTTGCTTTACCATGCGGACCGGCGGTCCTCAAGGAAAATGAGACAAGGAGACGGTGTTGTACTAGTTAGTACACAGCTGCATGTTGCTTCGAACGCCCGCTGCACAAAAAGACATGAATATAAACATATACAGATAGACAGCTTACCATTGTGATTTTGGAGTGCACGCTTTTCATCGGACGGTCTGGGTCTCAAGGAAGAAAGGAAGGGGGAAGTGAAAGAAAGAGAAAATAGAAAAGAGACTGCTGACCCCTGCCTTCTCGCTCAGCCCAAGGCCAGCGGATCATTAGCAATAGAAAAAAGGAATAAAAAGAAAGGTGTAAAGAAGAAAAAGAGGAGAAAGAAAAAAAAAAAAGGAGAAAGGATAGGGAGAAAGAACGAACGGTGGGAGACCCAGACCTGCCTCCGGAAGTGCACAGCGTATCTGAGCCGGCGACTGCAAGTCAATGAGAGCCGCAGACCATCAGAGTGCGCAAGGAAAAGAGAAACAGACGGTGGCCGATAATCGTCCAGGATCCTGAACTGCATAGGGGCAGTCCAGTCTAGGACAGTGATCCGGACAGGACCACCGATTTTTCCATCCCCTGCAACCCCAACGGCTGTTACTCCAGAGCCCTGAGCACGCTGGCCCCCTAGTGTCCTTACCTTACTTTGCTGTGTCTGCTTCTGTTCATGTCTGCTGCTTTCTTTGGCTAGCACCGCGGAGGACTACATTGGTCCGCACAGCCTCGCGCGCCACGATGTGTATATGGGAGAGTAGAGTCGTTCGCCGCGCTATAAGGTCCCTAAGATGTAGGCGAGAACAGGTGCATCAGACAGCCAAAAGACCAGAGGACTCGCTTCATCCCTAACCCACGGCGCATCATCCCACTGCGTCGAGAGGCCAGTGGCAGGGTCCCGCTGGCGAACCGAACAGGGGCCCTGAGCCACTTGATGCCGGGGCGGCAAGGGTGAGACATGTCGATCACATATAAGAAAAGCAAGAGTGAACTTACCATGAGGTAGCCATTAGAGGCTGGTCCTGAGCATCTGATGGGGAGCATGTTTTGGGGAGTGAAGGGCGGAATAGGTGGAAGGGTGAGCGAGAGGAGTGGGGAGGGAGGAGAGAGGGGATGTGGAGGAAAGAAGAAATAAAAGAAAGATCCACCCATCACAGCCTGAGGTGGAAAGGGTAGTGGTATGGCTGTGGTGGGTGGGACGGATCCATAAAGATCGACCCACTGCAACGGGTGCTGGGGCTGGGGTGAGGCCCCGTTGCAGCAGGTCGTCTGCACCTGCCCGAAACCCCCTCGGCTTGTACGTTTTTGTGGGGTTTGGGAGTTCCGGGAGGTACAGCTGGCGCCTATTAGACAGAAAGACGCGGTGATGAAAGCACCAGCAAGGTCAGTATGCAGGAAGGCCCGGCTCATCTTTTCAGAACAAATTCCGTAGTCTAGAACATGAATAGCTGTAGTCGCCTTACCTGGTCGTGATAGAGCGCGTCAACATGTGGCTCCACCCGTGGCCATGCCTTGCGTAACGATGAGCGGCACCGGTGCGCCGGCTCGATAGGCGTTTCCCGCCCCTGCCCTTAGAGTCGCTGGCTCACCAATGTGGCATCGGAGGACCCTTTCTTGTCCTGAGTCCCTTGGGCATGCTGCTGCTCATGTGCTTGGCAACCCAATGAGGGTCTTTTCTGCAGTATCGCAGCGGGCACTCGTACTAAGATCGACCACAAGTTCAAGACAAACGTTAGGATACCTGCAGTACACACTCTCTATCCGCAATAGCTTTTCACAATCCACATACCATATAAGCAATGTTGTCGTTGTCGTTGTCGTTTTTTTTTATTTTATTTTTTTTCTTGTCTTTTTATTCTTTTGTTTTTTGTTTTTTTGTTTTTTTGTATTCTTTTTTTTGTTCCTTTTTTTTCTTTTTTTCTTTTTTTTTTTGGGTCTAACAAGCGACACAAACGCAAAAGATGGGATGATGAGTATTGTGCTTTAATGTGGGTTCAAAGCAAAGCAAAGCAGCCAAAGTACTTACATTGATATCACCGGCGTACGGTAACTTCGCGCGAGGAAGCCTCTGGCGAGCTGCCGAGGTGCTAGTTGATTGGCAGTTGAGTGGTAGTGGAGTGGTGGTTGAGTGATGGTTGAGTGGAGCACTGGTTAGCTGGTTGGCTGGTTGGTGGTTGGCGGTTAGGTGCTGATTAGGTGTGGGTGTGGGTGTGGGTGTGAGAAGAAGGGTAAAGAGCGCGTCTCTTGTTGCTGACGTGTTTAAAAAAATAATCTGGCACCCGACAGACACCCGACATGGTCCGTGCACAGTCATGTTTTGTCAACAACTACGTCATTGTAATGTATCAGTCGGACCCACTGAGGCCGGCACCAGTAGACATTAGTCTCGCCAGTCTGTGCTGCGCTGCAACAAGTATTCCCGTCGCATCCTTCAATGTCTATCTCAAGGACCGCCTCCAATTTACTATTTAGTCATATTAGATTATGTCAGCTTTTTGATAGTGAGTCCGATTTATGACTATTTAGGCGGCGTTTTTGGGATATGAAGGGACGGTGGCCACTTATACGCATGTTTGAGTTGAGATGGAATTCTTAGTGGGGTTATATTGTCGAGAAGTCAATAACCCATGATAAAAGAACATTGGAAATTGCTGCGAGTAATTCACGGTCGTTTTATTCTGAGTTTCGTGTAACAGAGACGGCGGCTATGCAACGATAATGCAGGAGTGCAGAGGCCACTTGGATTCTTATGCACCCGCAACAGCGAGCCTGTCAATGGTGCTGTATTGTCTATTTCATTTAGGGGAAAGATAAATGCAGATGTTAGTGCTTCAGAAGCAGCCGAATGCGTACGCTATTGCATTGAACGTGGACACAAAACACTGCCAGCAACACTAACTCAGAGTTCTTCTTGACCCGGTAGTAGTAGTCAACATAATCTGACAGACTCAGCATCTTTAAAAAGTCCTCGTCATGCGTGATGACGATCAGCTGAAAGTTGCTTTGTTCTCGGTGCTTTTCAATGATCCTTACAGAACATGGAGTCAGAAACAATCGTTTAAGGTCAGCCCCAGATTAGGCAACAACAGGAAGTTCGTTACGCACAACAACACTCACATCTTGAGACTCTGCGCCAGTTGTGCAATATTTGCCTCGTCCAGGTTCGTCGTGGGCTCATCGAGCGCCAGGATGCCGCAGTTGAGCGAGAACGATTCTGCCAACGCCAATCGTATGATGATCGATGCCAGAACCTTCTGTCCTGCACTACATCGGCCACGCATGTCCATCACACGACCACGCTGAATCATCACTACCCTGTAGTTGTAAGTCTGGTTCGCTCGTAGGCCCTCTTGGTCCGATCGGATCTCAATCGTGTCGATATCTTGGGATTACAGACCATTACGCGTGAGTGCCATCGTCAGAAAATAGTCACTATACAACAACCGCCCGTATAACGACTGCCAGGAATATTTTCACTTACCTGTGCCACGATAGGTATTGGTCCAAAGCTCCTTGATAGTCTTGTTGATCTCCTCCATCTTCATCGAGTGATATTCGACAATAGCACTTTGCAGAGCTTTGGTATACTTTTCTAGGTCCTGCATTGCCAACTCGGTTGTCTATCCATTGCATATCAAATTGTATTAATGTTAAATGACAGTCGACATTCCGTAGAAACGAATCCATTTCCTAACCGTATAACCAAGGAAATACCTTGTACGCAATCAGACTGTCGTGGTATTTCTGCACAACGTCCTTGTATTCTCCGCTTAGCTCCTCTTCGTACTGCCGCTTTTGATCCTGCAACTGCCGAAGCTCACCCTTCAGACCAGCCTTCTCCGCAGTGAGCTCGGATTGGCGTTTGCTGAGACGGTTCAGTTGACGCGAATATGTCTCTTGAGCCTCGCCATCTTTCTTGGATGCTGTCTCTGCAATCTTGGCCTCTAGCTCCTGCGCCTTAGCCTTGTATCGTCGATAGCGCAAGTTGTCATCGATGTTGCGCTGCAGATTCTTGAACTCTGCTAACCGCTCTTGAAGAGCTTGCATCTCATTTTCTGCTGCCTGGACTTCATTGATATGCTGCTGAATCTCCTCAATGTAAGTATCAGTGGTGGCCTCCATATTTGAGAGGTCCATCATGGCGGCCTTAGTATCCATTCTATTATGGCAATGAAAACACCGTATTGGCGCTGTATTAGATTGGATTGACTGCGAATACCAGTCATTGTCAGTAGAAATGCGGGAGGTGCCTTACCGCTCGAGATCCTTATTGTACATCTGCACTTTTCCCAGGTTCCCTTGAAGCCCTGAAATGATTTGCTGTGCGCTAATTTCCTTGGCTTGTCCCTCTGCTGCTGTCTGCCGCAATTGTTCGTTCAATCTGTTTAATTCTGGCAAGATATTCCGGTTCTCGTCCTCGTGCTGTTCTAGCTCCGCTGTGAGATCCTGGATAGTCGACTCGGTTTCTGCGATCTGTTCGCTGATTTGTGCCTGGCGTTGGCGTTGATTCAGGAGCTGGCTATGCTTTTCCCTCAGCGATCGAACGACTTGCTCCTTTCGCTGAATCTCTGTAGTTGTCTGAGCAATTTGCTGCTGCAGATGATTTAAATCCTGTCGAGAAGACTGTACTTTTTGCTTGACGGCATTGTACTCGGCCTGCAGCTCCTCCGTAGAATGGGTTGACCCAGCACAAAGAAGTTCGGTTTCGAGTTCCCTGATCATAGCACCGTCTCTGCTGTTCTCCTTGCATAATTCCATCGCATTCTTGGCCACAGCTGCAAGTCGTCGCAAGTCATCCATCTCGGTCGTCAATGTCGTGACTTCGATGTCGGCCTATGGATACAAAAGATTTCGTGTCATTGCCTTCCATTCCCACTTTGAGTAAGCTATTATTGTACGTATCAGCCCATATTATTCCTTACAGATTCAAGCATAGTCATCGCAGCCGCTTTTTTTTCTTCTAGGTCCGCCAGATCCTTCTTGAGAATAGGTATTTCTGTCGATTTCAGGCGCTCCGCGGTATCCCACACCGACTTCAAAGACCGAAGTGTATTTAGACTTGCTTCCAAGGCAACCAACTCGCGCTCATCGTCGTTTTCTGCCTTCTCCATCAATCGCCGAAGCTATTATATTACAATATTACATGTAGGTAAGAGGCAAAGGGGGTTATTGAGCATTGTTAAACCGCCTTTACTTTATCAAGGACCCTGTGATGGCTCACATTTTATACCTTAGCCATGAATTGAGCCTCAAGAGTCGCATCAAAACCTCGTGAGCAGAGTGGGCACGCGTGTTTCTTTTCCGCCATGATAACAAAACGTCCGTACATGGCACTCATGGTCTTCATATCCTGCGCCTGCCTATCGATTGCGTCGTTTAAAATATTCAGGTGCGGTTGGAAGGAGAGACAAGGACCTCATTTGATTTTGCCAGCTTTGATCGAGAGGTATCTCTACTTACTCGCGCAGCTCTGTAGCGGCTTCCTCTTTGGTTGCCAATAGCTCCGGAAGCGCCTCAGCCCCGCATTCTGCTGCAATCTTGCGCTCGCAATCTACAATTCGAAGTACTCGATCAGGTTACACAAAGAACAAATGCATGCATCTGCTCGCGTCCAAAAGCATGATATAGTACCTGAAACGGTCGCTTCATGCTTTTGCAGTTGTGCTATTATACCATCCGTACGAATACCATAGCTCGATTGCTCTCGCCTGAATTCCTCAAGAGTCTCCTTGGATGTCTGGATGGCGACCTCCTTCTCCTTTAGAGTCGGCAGCAGACAGTCCTCAAGCGTCTCCGGGGTTGGAACCTCTGTCAAGATTGACAAGAGGCTGTCGTGATTCTCTCTCATGCTAAACAATAAAGACGAGGAGCATTAGCACTCGCGGTTGTAACCTTTGGTACCTTAGCCTAGAAAAATCTTCATGCAACAGTGATACATACATGGCCTGGATCTGCTCAGTCCGTTGAGTATGCTTGCTTTTCAGTAGTGTCATTCTTGCTCGAGATCCTGCGTTCTTGACATGCGCTGCGCTCATTTCGCTCAGTTTGGACAGCTCGTTCTCAAACGCCTCGACATCGGCGGCTTTAGCACGCTTCTGCGATTCCAATGAATCCAGTCCAGGATCGCTGGATTTGAGAGCGGCAAGTGCAGTCTCCTAAGACGCAGGTATAAGAGTGGACGAGATGTTGTAGGTATCGCAAGAAAACCGCACCGCTATTTAAGATCATACAGCAATGGATATAGATTGATGATTTGCAACATACCTGGTCAGCCAAAAGCTTTTCAGTTGATGCAATGTCCTCCTCAGCAGATTGATACCTTGAGAGCTCCAGGTTCTGCTGTCGCAGTTTCCCTCTGGCAGACGAAATGGCTGAGTGGGTCCTCGATTTAAGCGACGAAAACATTTCTGTCTTGGCCTTGATGTCTGACAGTTGCGATCGAAGTTCCTGCTCCTTAGCCATGCTCTCACTTTTGAGGCTCTCAACCTCCCGTACCTTCTGCTGTACATGAATATCCAGCTTGTTGACGAACCTCGAGATCTCTGAACCCGTCAATGGCAATGAATCGAATCCTTCGAACGAGTAAAGATTGGCAAGTTCGCTGATCAAGTGATCTCGGTCGGCCTGTTTCTTCTTGTTCGCATCTAAAGATGCCTTGAGTTGACCAATGCTCTGTTGATTGCTGTTCACGGACATCTGCAGGTTAGCGATTGCGCTTGCAGCCCTTTGTTTCAGTTGCTCCTGCCTCGCTTTTTCCTGACCGGCAGTCTTCTGACTGAGATCGTGCTTGAAGAGCATCTCCTGCAACTCTGAATCGTCCTCCAAATAAAGCATAAATGTTCCTTCCAGCTCCCGGATATTCGCCAATGCCGCCCTATGTTCATGTGTGAGAGCGCTCAACGTTGCTTCGATCGCCTGGATCTCCCGCGTCTTTCCCATGAGTCGGCTGACCTCGTCCACACATTTGTCAATGTCGAGCTCCAGCTGTTCGATCCTCTGTTGGCTGTTCCCAGCGTTCTCAATATTTCTATCCAGCGATTCCCGAACCTATAATCAGGCGATAAAATGGAAAACATTAGCGCCCGTAGCGCCAAGATGACACCTTCAATTCTCCTGTTCCACGCGCTTGCCTTTTCCGCCTTTTCCTTATTCCGTCGGATAAACTCCAAACTAGTATGCATGACCTTGAGATCCTGCGTCTTCTCCTTCCTGATGTTTTTTATAGAATCCAGCACATTCGTGTATCTGGCAACATCAATAATGGTTTAGGAAAAAGACCATTGGATTAGCGCGCTTAGAGCGACAAATAATAAAGGCAATTTTTTTTTAAAAAAAAATACGTACTTTGTGGAAGCAAAAATGTCGTCAAACTTCTTTTTCAAAATACTCGGTTCGGACAGCGGCCAGTTGGAGTCCTCTTGATGGCAGAAAATGACGTTATCCAGGATCGCCCGTGATACGCCGAGATGGTTTGGAACATCGGCGTCTAATTCCGCGCATTTGGCACTGATAGTGACGAGCTCTCCTGTCTGCGGGTCCATTGCAGCTAATACGTTCTCAAGTGTCTTTTGCGTATACGTTTTCTTGTTGACCGTAAGGGACAAGGATCGAATGATGCTCATGGTCTGGTTGTTGACGTTTTTGAACCGGAGCCGAACTTGCGCCTTAACGCTTGGGCTGTCCGACATCTACAGTCAATCGGTTGCTATATTGCTTAGTCCTGCATGTTGAAGATAAGGACTTGCTGAATACCTCAATCCTCTGTACCTTTGGGTCGTTCACAAAGGCTCCACCTTTGCTGCCAGGGGGTAAATCGCCAGTCGTGGCATACTTAAGGCATTCAATGATCGTAGTCTTTCCTGACCCGTTGTGTCCAGTGATAAGGGTGAGAGGTGAGAAAAATGTAATGGTCGCTGCCTCTCCAGAATCAGACTCAAAGGACCGTATTCCTCGGATCAATAGCTAAGGAATAATGCACGAACAAATATTATCCTTGTCAGTTTGAATCGGTAGCCTCTAGTAACGCTGAGAAGCAGAATCAAACAAGAGCTCCGACACAGAACTTGAACTTATGCATTCCGACGCGTGCTTCGTACCTTTTCAATGGAGGACATGGCTGTAACGACCGATGGGTGGAGCGAGCATGTAACCTGGGCGATGTCAAAAAGTAGTGGCAAAAAAAGTAAAGAGCTACAACTATGCACGTGATATTTTTATTCTGCTGAACCCTTCTTGGTGAGCGATATAACAATGGGCTCGGCCATCTCTGCCGCTACTGTAGTCTTCTCGTCCGTTTCAGCTGAGCCCTCGCCCATGGGTGTGTCCATCTCTGTTGTATTATCCCTGACAGAGCCATCATCTTCTGTCACGGTTGCCGTTGACGGCGGGACTTCTCTCGTTTGCTCCTCGTTTGCCAAGTTGTCTTCGTCCGCATCATCCAACACAATGCCGCCAGCCTCGGTTTGCACGTCCGTCTCCTTCATATCAACGTCGCTATCGCTCCTCTTCATACTGAATTCACTTTGATCTTTGTCCTCAGATTGGCTGGATGTTTCTGACGTTGATTTGGACTGGGATGTCCCTGTGGTTGCATGAACAGCAGAAGTTGCCTCAGGAATCTTAGGCGATGGCACTTTGCCACCATTCTCTTTGATCTCCTCCTCCCACTCCTCATCCTTCTTCACATCCGCCGTCAAGGTGGCCACTGTGTAGTTGGGATCAGTTATAGATTTTCCGTAAAGGTGCAAGTACTGCCGGGCGCCGAGTCGAAGTCCTCTCCATAACCGAGCCTGCTCCAGGCTCTTTGTTTCCTGCTCCGTGAATGCGGGTTTTCCTTCACGTAGTCGCATTGCCTGTGCTCTCCTGACCGCAAAGGGGAGTCCAGACAGATATTCATCCACAGTACGAGGGGGCCGATTGCTTCCGAACCCAGTGTCCTCGTCCGTCTGCTCCTCCACTTCCCTCCACAGCTCAGTCAGAGTGTAGCAGCCCATCTTTTGCTTGAGCGGTGCTAGTGCTGCTGAGAGCTTTTGTCGCTTGCGCCGCGTTTCCTCCACATCTGCTTTGGTCAAAGGTGGCTTCTCGAAAGAATGGCAGCTCTCAGCTTTCCATTGAAGCTGCAGTGGCAGAGTTGATGAAAATCAGTGTGAGTTTCGTGTAAGCCTGCTTAATACCCCCCCCCCCCCCCCCCAAAAAAAAAAAAAAAAAAAAAAACTTGTATGTCTGAGAGCAATGGCAGCTTACCCAGCTTGACTCATGGCTCAAAACAGCATTGACGGTACTCAAAAGATCCTTGTCGCCATTATCCGATCCAATTGCTTTCAGCTCCTTAGATATCTTGGTTTTGATCGACGCAGCCCACTCCTGATCCTTCTCTTCCATGATCCACTGTGGCTGAAATGACTTATTGGGGGTAGAAATCTTGGCAAAAGCTTCCTTGGCGGCTGCAGTGTGGCTTTCAAGGTATTGAATGATGATGAGAAACTGAACAAGGATATGCTTCCTGAAATATGGATCCGCAATCTAAAGATAAGTTGAATAGAAAGCAATGTAAGCAGTTTGTCCTTTTGATGGTATACTGTTTGGTGCGCCCTTCTGTCTGCCCTACCTCGAGTTGCAGCAACTTAGGACTCGTTAGGAATTTCGGGAAGTACGTCGTTGTCTCC
This sequence comes from Gamsiella multidivaricata, assembly GCF_025024155.1. Lineage (NCBI taxonomy): Eukaryota > Fungi > Mortierellomycota > Mortierellomycetes > Mortierellales > Mortierellaceae > Gamsiella > Gamsiella multidivaricata. The sequence goes on from NW_026251725.1 coordinate 411,721, forward strand.
GGGATCGTTTCCGTGTTCTGAGTCTGCTTTCTCTTTGTAGTGACCGAACCGGAAGACTTGGCGGTCTGATCCATAACCTGAGAAGTTGATGACTCGCTCGCCCCACTCGTCGCATCTGTAGGCTTCCCTTCTGAAGATTCTGACACTGCTCTTTGTCCGCGCATCTTTTGCTCGCTTTCCTCGACTGCAGCAAACCTCTCCAAAGTGTGCTCAATGCCTCTTTGAAGTTTCGTTAAGTTGTCTGGCGAGCTGATCAAGGTCGGGGGGTTGCAAAAGAACGCCTGTAAGCCCCAGAACTCTGTGTAAAAGGCCCGCGATTTCTTTGCCTGTTCATTGTCCTGTCCCTTTGGCGGATCTGTGCGATGAACATCGAGATCAGTAGATGCCTTGGAAAAATGTATAAATTGACAAAGTACAGATTGACATACCTTTGTCGACATCCATGCTTTCACCACCTGGAACACTGCTCTCGGTATCTTTTTGAGATTCAGGCGGCGATACAGTGAAGTCTGGCACTACTGTCACGTCATCGCCTTCGATCAGAGTCACGTTCTCGGTGTTGAAATCGCCTCGCAAGTTGACTCCCGAGCGTTCCGTTAGAGGGAAGACACTTGATAGTAGCATCAAAATCCTTCCGCAGTAGACCGTGTTCTTTGCTTTTGAGAGACGTCGCAGTAGTTCGTTGCAAAGTCTGAGTAATGTGAGACCTTTTCCTCGTCCAGCAACCATGTTCTACAGAAACAGTTACATTGCAAAACAAATTAGCTTCGTGACATGGGGTGAGAGAAAGCAGCTGTAGCATTAGACATGATCTCGGTCCTTACCACAGTGAGACGTTTGACGCGCGACTCTAGATAATCGTAGATATGTTCGCTATATTCGACAGTTTGAAAATCCAATACTTCCTCGATATAGTTGAGGGGGGTGAAGGGGTCGATCAGCTCTAATTCCGAACAGCGCAACAGCAGGTCCAGGCATCTGAACGTCGCGTCTTTGAGTTCGATCATGCTAGTTGCGAGGTCATCCTATGTGTTTTTGGCACCCGATCGTAAATGTATTTGCAAAGAACTGCATTAGCATCTTCCGATTGGACTGACAGATCACGACAAATGTGTCCTGCTAATTGCTTTTTGCTGGTAAAGTTTCCTTTGCTAAAGAATTTGTACCTGGATGGATATGAGCTTTAGTTTAAATGCAGCCTCAAGCAGGGCTGCTTTGTCAAGACTATTGTGTTTGTTGAGAATTGGGACCAGTGTGGTATTGATGGGTGCGTCGAGGAAATTGGGTCGATCCTTGAACGGGTTCGCGTTGTTGGTACTAGTATTGCCAGCAGGCATTGGCGCGGTCTCATTCTCTTCTGGCGGAGTGGTGATATCTCGTGTCTGGTCCAAGACAGCCGTGATGGCCCCAGCAGTGTCCAGTAGCGGTGCAAAGGAAGGATAGGACAACATATTATGTCTTGAGTCTGATCCGGTATTATCGATGACTGTTATATGTCAAGTGCCAGATTGGTTGACTCGCTGAACGGGCTTCCCTGTTTTGGTTAATGAATGATGATGGGACAGTGCTTGATTCGATGGTTTCCTCTTGCTCCCAGGTCAGTCGTCGGTTGCAGACGTTGTTAATGCTGAGATAAAAAGGTTAAAGAAGGAAAGGATGCCAAAAGAATGAATGAGGGTACAAGTACAGATGAGTGAGCGAACACAACTTTTTTTTTGATCCGATCACCAGAAGTGGCGTTGAATAGATTTTATTTGAGTGAGGAGGAACAAGTGTTTTCTATCTCCCCACACTCACACTCACACTCACTCGAGCTCTTACAACTACCTCCATCCTCACACACCTTCCACTCGCAGTTGCACTTGCGCTCCTTCTCCAATTTGGCCTTGAATACGAGAAGATACACCTTTCGATACGCGACGGACACCAGTGGATACCAGGACAAATGCACGGACAAATCTTTTGGATACGCAGCTGCTGAGAGAAAAGATACACTAGTGCCAAAAACAACAACAGGCACCACCACAGTCCAGACAAAGGATAAGGAGTTCAACTGGGCCCGAGGCCATATAAACCAACGCGGTATTGATGGGTGATAGGAGTGCTATCGATATCCTTGCATGGTCAGACGACGATGACCTGTTGCAGGAGGAACTTCTTCAGACCACCACTGACAGGAATACCGCAGCCTTGACCACAAGCGTCACTACAACTAGTACAACGGTAATGAACGCCAGTGCAGTCTCGACAGTCGACTCTAGCAAGGATAGCAACAATAGGCAAAGCAGGCTTACCTTTGAGTCGAGCCAAGGACATGTGCCGGAGCGATATGAGCGTGGCCAAGGTCAGAATTGGGGCCTTCGAAGCGAAACCATGGGTATGACTGGCCGTATCCAACCGAAGGATGATCTCAGGAAAGACATTGCAGGAAGTATGGGCTCGATTCAGCCTGCAAAGGATCTTCAGAAGGGCGCTATCGATACAAATAGCACCAAGAGATACACGAACAATCTTCTGGATGATTTTGAATACGTCGAAAAGACCATGGCAAAGGACATGCGAACCGAGACTCTACGAGTTGGCAGTTCCAATACCATTAGCTCTGTTGCGAATCATGACCTCAGGAACGCGATCATGGCAATGACAGCGTCAACAGGGAGGACCAGCTCTAGGAATGATGGGTCATGGTCACCAACTCGTCAGACATCGAGCGATTCGCCGGTCCGTGGCAGGTCTCCTGCAGTTATCGATCGTCAGGGAACTAGAAGGCCATGGAGAGACAAGTCTTCGGCCAGCTCCACCTCCTCCAATATACCATTGCCACGCCAAAAATACGATAGCTACTGGCCTTCATCACGTCGCAGCAGGTCTCGATCGACTTCACTCCAGTTTCCACACAGTCATTCTAGGAAGAACTCGAAGAGTGGGTCGGGAAGTTGGTCAAGAGGGCGTTCACCGAAACGTTCCCCTAAAGGACGTGTATCAAGTCGGTCCCGCTCAAGGGACGAGACTCGCAGGCTTGAAGATGACTGTTACAGGCCAAGGAGGTCAAAGGGATCGAATTCACGGTCGCGATCTAGGTCGACAGAGCGAGGACAACGGTCAAGCAATAGGACAGGAGGAGGATCTAGCAGTAGACCGTCGAGTCCTTTAAAAAGTGAGACAAGAAACAGGTCAACAAGCAAGCCAACAATTGGGGACACATCGAGGTCTTCCTCAAGACCTTCATCAAGAAGTGCATCTAAAACCAGGAGCCAGGCAAGCAGTGGCAACAACGATGGCAACAACGCTGATGGCGGCAGCATTAGCAGCGACACAGCAAAGAGGGGCAATATTCGCCTGGAATCGGGTCACGCGGTCGCAGCGACTGTTGATTCGGACGCGAATATGGACATGGATGTGGAGGTAGACACGACTGCTTCGCATGCACTGGACTTGCCTGCATACCCCATGGACTCTTCTTCTCCTGCCACTCCTTCTTCAGCTGCCTCTCTTGCTATGGCTCCTTCTACAACAGTTTATTCCACCACCGCTCCTCCCTCGACCTCCGCCTCCACTGTCGCAGCTCCTATACCATCCTCGCCCAGCCTCAACAACGTGAAGATAGAAGAACAGCTGAGGAAAGTGAAGCCGGAAGAAAGCCCGGACGCGACTGTGAAAATGGACGTGGACCAGGAGCCGGATGCATCAGACTCGACACACACGCCGCCGCAGCCTTTTCGACAGACGCCGCAGCTAGTACAGGAACCATTGGAACCGGAACAGCCCCTGATGGCTGTAAAACAGGAATCGCAGCAGGAAGATATATCGCAATTACAATGCCAAGGACAGCAAGGACAGGCACAGGAACATCAGCTGCAGGATGAAAGAAAATGCGAATGGCAACAAGAACAACAGCAGGAAAAGCAAGATGCCAGTGATCGATACTTCCTCATGCGATGCCGCACGGAAAGCGAACTCCTGGAGGCACAAAAAGATGTAAGGCAATAGGGGACAATTATCAGGCTTACTGCTTGTTGTATTAGCCTAACCGTCGACTGACTGACAACTCCATCCATTAGAATATGTGGCCAACGCATCCAACGTACCACAAGAAACTGCAGGAGGCATATAACGTGAGTATTCGAGGCAGATACACAGGAATTACCATTACCATCATTGTTCCATCAAATTCTATTACGGCCATCATTAATATGATTCTCTATCGATTCATCTTATTCTTATTTCATAGACCACTAGCATCATCTATCTCATCTACACATTCAAGGATGTGAGACAGTTTTGCGCGATTGCTAGGATGGCTTCCGGGATAACATGGCTGCCTATGAGGACATTCTTTGATAGATCGAAATATAGACAAAAAATGAAGGTCGAATGGGTTGCAAGGTAAGTTTCTTCCTCGCCAGAAGAAACGATGCGCAGTTTAAGTATTCATACCTTGCTTGCTAACACTTCCTTTTTTTTTTTTCTTTTTTTTAAAAAAATCCTCGTACCATTGAAAGGTCCTGCGTCTCTTACGATGAGATTACATGTCAACTTCAACTCCCCGGTTACGCAGTAATCCGCCGACACGGGGAAGAACTGGGTCAGGACCTAGGACGACTAATCCACAATCTGCTTCTAAAGAACAAACTCTCGACACCGTAAGTCAGCACAATCTCGTGGACGTATTTTCAATTTCACAAGTTATTATATGCATGTTATCTTCTAACCCCGTACTGCCTTAAATTCTCGAATAGACCGGCGTCGGCATCGGTAGATACCCAATTGAAGTCTGTAGACACCTCCGCACATGCTACTAGTGTGCATGAACTCGATAATCGAATGGGGAGCATGGAACTTGAGAGTCGGCCGAAGGTCACTGAAGAGCAAGCTGGGTCAGACATGGAGACTGATGTACCGGAACAGCGCGTCGATGATAGGGATGGCAATCGGTAAACTCTTTCGGACCTTGTTGGACCTGGTAAAGATCCGCATGGTATCGCTAAAACTAACAGCTGTATATGCACATTTTGTAATTTTTATTAGGTTATCTATGGATCTGGGATCCTCGAACGACGAGGACTTGAAGGCTCATCTGGCGGCTGCACCTGCAGAAAAGAGGAGGGAACTGTTAGATCAGGAAGACAATGACATGGCGAGAGGTGATTTGGAGCGAGAGGACCGAATATCACCTCCAAGAGAAACAGTTGTAGATGGTGTAAAGACGGATCCAGGATCACCTGCACGAGTCGGTTCTCCAGTGGATGAGGAGCTCGACCATCGTGTGGCACGGCTACGTGAGGATCGCTATGAGGCGAGGACCAACGAGTCCAGAATGGCGCGGCGATCACATCCGCTACCACAAAGGCCGGCGCCTCGCCAGGTACACCCCATACCTTCTCGACCTTCGAGCTCCAGTTATCACGACCGGGAAAGGCGAGACTCGTACAGGTCAGACTCGTACAGGTCAGACCCGTATCGGCTGGAGCCGTACCGCTCGGAGACATATCGTCTAGATTCATACCGTGAATCATACCGTTCGGACGAGCGCTGGCGGATTTCCTCCAAAAGCCGTTATGTGTCACCGCCGCCACCACGCGCTAGAAGTCCGACGCCTGAGAAGCCTGATCGTGCAGGTTCTATCGTGCCAAAGAAAAGATCGCCTAGTCCGGAGCCTGTGGAAGATACGTACAGTCCGCCGCCAGTATCACCACCTCCGTTGGATGAGGCGCCCGTCAAGATTTCGTTGGTACCGGTCATTTTATCGAAATCACAAAGAGCTAAGCAGAGGAAGCTGGCCAGACAGCGACCGTTGGATTTCCCTAAGCCCTCGTCGTCTTGAATTGTATATTATCATGAAGAAAGAAAGATAGTGTGGGTTTGCAGATGCAGTTGATGTCTATTATGTATTGTAGTTGTTATCGAGATTGAGATGCTACATGTGTACTACCACTGCGAGTTGTTAACCATGAGCTGGACGACTTCTGGGATCTTATCCTTGTGGATCAGCATCATGCGGCGCGCTGGGGCAATGCCATAGTCCTCGAACGTGTTGTTGGATTCCGCAGCAGTTGTTGGGGTCGTCAACTTAAAATCCTGTGTAAACTCGGCGTATTGCTGGAGCATCTCCTCTTCAGGGTGGAAAAAGAACGTTGCTGGATCAGCCTAGATACATCATGACAATCCCATGGAGTAGTTAGAAAGAGCTGTGATTGCTTTCATCAAGCATAGTATTGTTGCAAATTATCGATCATAACATTGTTCCAAATCAATTCAGATCGATTCAGCATACCATCTTGGTTTTCTTCTTTGTGGGCTTGGGAGCGTCTTCCTCGAGATCAATCTTCGGTGCAACCTCGTGGTAGGTCGGGCACAGGAGCAAATAGTATTCAAAGTTAAAAGGGAGGCCCTATTGACGACAAATGAATTTGATCCGCGATTAAATTAGGTCCTGAACGTACTGTCGGTACTGCCACGTATGAGAACACATTCAGTGCAAGGCCGTCATATACCTCATCGACAGCCCACTTGACCTCCTCTAGTAACATACGCCACATTGGTGGTGCTGTCTCGACTGGCATGTTGATGAACCGCTCACTCAAAACCAGTCCAACCTCCTTCTTAGATCCAGCGCTGAGAAGGTCTTTCAGCTTGGCGTGCAGCTTTTCGTTCTGCTTTGACTTTGTAAACACATAGTCCCGGATCTGGGTCATAACCTGACTTGGTTTCGATGTTACTGGTGATGACGATGAGGATGCTGATGATGAAGCTGCTGCTGCTGTTGTTGATGTTTGCGATGAAGTGCTGGAAATCTTGTGGATGTTGTATAGATGCTGGTTCATGTTGAGGACCGTGAGGAGGGAGTATGGATCGGATTCTATGCCGTTGACCTTGATGGTCGTTCCGACATTGGGCTGGGAGACGATTAGGTCTGCGAGTTCTGAGAGACCAAAGAGGATAGAATCGCTGGCAAAGTGCTGGCCAAGTAGGTTCTTGACAGCGTGGAAATCGATCTCTTTAGGATCAAAGAACTCGAAATCAACATTGATGATATCCTAGAGCGATAAAACGAGTATAACGAGTAATAAAGCGAAAAATTCACGCAATTGAGTTTTGACGCCTGATTTATATACTCTTTCTGAACAACGGTGTCTCCATTTTGGTCTTTGCAAAGACGAAAGTCAAGACACTGTGGCGCGTCCGCGTCCTTGAGTGATGTACTTTTTCGAAGGTGGTAGGTTGTATCGCATACCTCCATATCGCCGTCTGAACCAGAGTCATCGTCGTCCTGTTCTTCGTGGCTAGCCATCTCCACGTCATCTGGCTCCTGGTTTTCTGTTGCCTTTCTCTTGCTCATGGCTGTTAATGGTTGCTTTGGATGTAGTCGGAACTGATGATAGTTCGTTGCGGTGCGCTTTGGAGTGGGATAAAAAAAATGTATTGTTTGGTGGCGCTCCTTTTCCATAGTAAACCTTATTCCCTTTTGTTTACCATCTGCAGTCCAGACGGACTGTTCACTCGCATATCCCTTCCGGAAAGTATCCCTGACAACTGCATTCTACCACTCACCTACACGCTCTTCGCCATCACACTATGTCTGTAGCAGCAGTAGCAGGAGCAGCCAAGTCTGCTGCAGCCAAGCCCAACCACGCCGTCTACCTCTTCCGTCACATCCAGACATCTCAAGTCCTGATCTCCCTCAAGAGCTCTGTAGAGGTACGACTTGACTCACCGGAGTAATGAACCTGCTGATCACGCTATACACTGGACAGCAATATGGAGCACAGCAATGGAATTAGGAATGCACAGCCGCAGCTTAGGAGGAATCGGTTAAGCACATAAATACAGATACATCAAATCGGCGCTTCAGATGTAAAGGTGCTACAGGATTCAACAAGCACTCTAGTCGATATGGCATATAGAGCAGGGCAATTGCGCACGACTGAATAACTGTTAGAGAATATGGATTCAGCACCCATTTCAAAAGCTGCAACCGCGCCACTAGTGCTGCATGGGGTCGGAACTATGAAGATCAGGAAGAAGACAGGACCTACATCAAAGCAGCTTTGAACACTTTTTCCTGAGGGCACATGTTACCATAGTAGATCAAGGAACAAGTATCAAACAGGACATGATATACTGAATACTGAGTTGAATACGCATAAATCAGGCGTACCTAGTCACCATCTCATTCGATCTTCATGGTATCCTGAAAAAAAAAATTGCATATATAGAAACAATCGCTCAAGCAAATAGCAGATACGACTCGCCGCCCACCGCATGTGCGTCCAGACCACTGGCATCCGCTCATCGCCATCCAAGGATTTTCCCATCACCAGGATGCCCTTGCTTTTCATAACTCCCTCCGGGATCACCAGCTGAACCTGCACTCCGCCAAGCTGGCGGATAAGAAGCACATGCTCCAGCCCCGTCGCTTGCGCGCACCTCAGGAGATGAACCAGCTCGACGAGACCCTTGTCAAAATGGTCGAGCTGCTGAATGAGAACCCCAAGATCAAGGAAAGCAAGGGCAATGGCATTCAGATCCTGTGGGAAAGAGAAGGTGTCAGGAAACAGCTACTGGAGAAGGAGGGTGTTTCGCTTCTGGAGGGCATTCAACACGGAGACCTGGTCATCAAACGTGGTCGGGACATTGCCAACGCATAATGCATAATAAAGCTGAACTTGAATAGAGCGGATGTACTATATCATTTTTAGTAACCTTGCCATGAATGCAATATGCTGCGTTTCGGTGCTAGTTTTTATTAGCTGTGCATGATGTGCTATGCTCGGCTTAGTATCGTCATCAACCCTATCCTTAATACGTAGTAAAGCCAAGAAGGAGCAAATGAAGAAAGAAAAAAAAAGTCAAAGAGGCATCAAGCGTCACAGAAGCATAGCGCTTTGATGGCTATGTAGGATAAGCAATGAGATCCACGGAAGGCGTAGTGCGTAGTGCCCAAAAAAAAAAAAAAAAAAAAAAAAAAAGTATTATCGTGGACAGAGGATGCAGACGCATCCATCCATTAGGCCAAGCAACGAATTCTCGATTCGAGCGACCTAGCAGCAGCTGATTGTTGCTGGGATAGAAAGGAACAAACATCAGCGCCTTCGACTGGATCTTTCATGTCAAACTGTGAAATAAGACTCCTGTATACCAGTGTTAAGCTTGTCTATGAGCCTGACTGCGCGAGTCAAGAGAAGACGAGTTTTGAGTGGTGGGGGAACTCGGGTTGGGTGGTCGTCCTTGGACCGGCATCGCATAGTGCGCCTGTGAGTTGGCCGATGCCTCTTGACTGCCTACGCGGGGAGGGTTTCCAGGGTTCCATGAGGGGGTGTACCATATCGGGGCAATTGGAGGTGTAGCTGGAACCGAGGCAGCAGTAGGAGTGACCGAGGCAGCAGCAGGACCCACTGATGCCACCGCAGCCATTGCTGGTCCCTGATCGTACATATAAACTCGCGCTGGGACAACTGATGGATAGCATATTCCCCCTTGCGAATGGACGTAGCCCATATAGTCGCATCTTTGTTGGCCTGCATGATGATCAATGATGTCAGTGAACCGAAGGTCAGCTCTCATGCTGATATAGACACAGCATGGTATAATCTAGGCGAACAATATACAGCTGATGCAAATACCTGGTCCTGTCTCCTGAATCAATTCATATGGATTAGAGGATGTACCCTGGCAAAGTCAAATACATCCGATAGACAAGCGGTAAATATGCTAGCCAAGGAATAAAAGAAGTGAATCTCGTCAATCCATAACGCGCGTCCATAACTTACAGGGTTGCTTGTCTGGACGGCGTAGGCTGCCATTCCTTGATAATGCGGCTGATTGCCGTCGTGATTAGCCACAGTCCTTCGATGGATACCGCCTGGCTGGACAAACATCGGCCCCGATGGTGGTCGAGAAACAAAACCAGGCGCTGTCATAGGCATACCCGGAGCCGGATAGGCGTAATATGTTGTGTAATACATGGGTCTTTCCATTCCTGGCGCTCGGTAGGGCTGATACCCCTCGTTGTATTCTGGGACATGCACGGGTGGAGCTGATATTCCCATTGGAGGAGGACCAGCCATTGAATGAGGCACGTTGAGGCTGCGGGCTGCCTGAGTAGCAGCACTCTGACGTTGTTGTCGATATTCACTCGCCTCTCGATGCTGGACGCGGATCGTTGTTCCCAGAAACACTGCGTTATTCTATATCAGCACAATAAAGAAAAAGCTTAAGTGCCAATGCACATCCTTTTTGTTGTCGTTTTTTTACCGCCAAAATAATAGAAAGAGCAATATACCTCATTATCGATGGCTCTTTTGGCCGATTGCTCGTCATCAAACTCGATAAATGCAAACGCAGTGAGGCGATTTGTCCCAGGTTTGTTTCGCTTGACCAAGTGAAGGTACTGAATGTTACCATAGCTCTTAAAGCGATCATGCAGGACAGCCTCGGTCGTCAACTCTGGGTTCAGTTGGCCGACGAACACAGATTCCTTTTCGACCTGATTCTGGGTAGAAAGATTGGGCGCCCACTCGACTGTCCACTTTGAACCGTTACGAAGGGCCTGTTTATACAAGAAAACAATGAATAGCAAGGAATAACATCAATCATTCTAATCACATTCATATTCACATTGACTAAAGGCATACCATGTACGCCCTGATGGCATCATCACGGTAGGCGAACTTTGCAAACGCATATCTTCTGTTACGAGCTGGACCCAAGTCATGGAAAATGGAAACATCCTCGATCGGTCCGTACTGCTCCAACATATCAATGAGGTCCTACAGAACATGTTCCGTCATCCACATGCCACTGTTAGTCCTGGCATTATCATGAAGGGCATTGTTAATCGCACCAGCGCTTTGCCCCCTTGAACTGCATACCTGCTCAGTGGTCGCGCGGCCAAACTTGAGAATAAAAAGGGTACGGTTCACGCGTGCTTGCTCGATGCGGATATGTCTGCCATCGATGACCGTGTTCTGCGCGTCAGCCATGGCTTTTTCGGCATCCTCGATATGCTAAAAAGGCAAATGGACAAAGACATGTAGGAAAAGCGTAAGGTGATGACGTTTTATCACAAATAACACCCGGATTCAACTGCCTTGTTGTCGAAGGAATAGGCTGGCGATCGTACCTCAAACTGAACAAATGAGTAGGGTCGCTGCATCCAGTCCCTCATAACTTTGACGTTCAATAGAGATCCCCACTTTTTGAAGTGCTCCGTGACCGAATCTACAAGCTGAACATCCGTTCGAGATGCGGCCAAGCTTCATAAGGTGAATAGCCAAAGGCGAAAAAAGAGAAAGGTATTAGTCCAGCTGACAAGGGGAATATTAGAGAACATTAAAAAAATGTTGCGAGTAGCATACCTGGCGACGAAGAGACATGCCTGCGGCTCGCCCTTAGTTCTCTGCTCTGACTGCTCCTGCTCTTCTGTCTCCTCCTGATTCCAGCCACTCTTTTGCACCTCAGAACCTTTTTGATCTCCTTGATCCTGCGCATCAGCTCTAACCCACTCTTCAAGCTCTTGGATATCACCCGCACTGTGAACTCGGTGAGATGGATGGTCATGCAGGGTTCGAACCGTCTCCTGGGACTTTGTTCGATTTTGAACTCCCGAGGAAGATGCAGACGCGTTGTTGACGTCTAGTTGCGCTAGCATATGTTTAAAGTTTGTTGTACAACCATCGATAAAAAAGGAACGTTTGAAAGACGCGTGTAAGTGCTGTGCCTGGAAATCAACAGGCCGCGTTTTGAGATGTACTAGGGGGTCGTCTATGCAGCATAGGATGGTCAATATCGAGATACCAACAGAATATGCTCCATGGACCGTTATTTTTTTTACTTACACATCACATCATTCAAAAGGCCTTCATTATGAGCAGGCTGAGAATCTATACGTCGTCTAGAAGGCTCGCGAGGGTCGCCGCCTTCACAGCGCGTTGTTGCAGTACAGTCAGCCATAGGAAGATATTTCTCGGTCTTTGAGGTCAGCATCGGCATGGGTGACCCTGGTGGACTAGGCCCGATGGGGTTCGGTGTAGACTCGCGAAGCTCTTTCAAGTCACTCATAATCAGAACTGCAGGAAGGATTGTTAAAGATGTCAGTTGGTGGCAAATCACAGAAGTTCGTGCTTTCATGCTCAGAAATAGTAGACAAATAAACAATGTATTCGGCTCGATGGAGGCGAAGAGAGTGCTTCGAACAAGATGCAAAAGACCGAGGACAAACAAGAGGGATAGGAAGCAATACATAGACGGATTCTTGGAGTAGAAAAAAGAAAAAGAAAAAAAGCGATCGTCATCCCCTCCTGCCATGATCGAATATCAAACAACCCAGACAACCGATCAGGACGCTGGACAAACATGTGCAATTATTTTCTACGCCTTCAGAAACACAGATTGATGGCCAGCACAGAAAGAACAAAGAAAGAGAATAGCCGACCATCAATGTCAAAGGATAGACGCATACAATGGATGGATAATGACATTTGGGAGGTTAACTAGAAGATGGATACGTGAGTTCACTAACCAGTACGTCTTCAGACGAGAAGGTGCTGTTGTTTTGCTCCAAGTGCGTGTGTCTGTTGGAAGAGCAATAGGAGCAGAGGAACAAGAAGAAGGTTGGAGATGAGAAAGAAGAAGAGAAGTAAGGAATGGTCTTAGCTATTGAAGGGATCAAGAAAAGAAAAGGAAGAAAAAGAAAGAGAAAGGGTGGACGAAAGAAAAGAAGACGACAATGACTGATGCGACGCGTTTCGTCGGCCTTCTTTGATGTGTCTGTACGTAAATGGGGATCCACATTCGCGCACACATACTATGCATCCGCTGTGGACATTTGTCCTGTACGTGTTCCTATGTTCAATAGTCATCTGTGGATGCCAGTATATGTTATACCACACTGCGATCAACATCCAGTGCCATTCTCATACAAGTAGCATATGTTGAGAATAGTCCTTTGCGCCCATTTTCGGTAGCCATGAATGCATTCAAGAAAAGTATCTCAACAAAACAAAAACGGCCTTTAATATATACTAGCTCGTTTATGAGTGTTTGATGCGTCCGTGTGGTTGTGTGCCTCGCTATTAATACTTCCGAGTCTTTCTTTCTATCTCCTCATTATCACCGAGACACAACCAACTAGCGTTCCACTTATTCAAGTACTGATGCGAAAGTGAAATGCATCTCAATATTTGAACGTTTGATTCGGTTGCTGTCGCCCTGGATTTGTGCCATTTATGGTGCGTTCTCCTTTGCTTGCTGCCGCACGCGCTTTTCGTAGCTGACCTTATCCTTTCTATCGCAGGCAAGGTACAATGCGCACAAAAAAAAAAAAAAAAAAAAAAGGGTAGTTGAGTTGTTGGACGGCATTGAAGAAAATAACAGCATTGCGTCCTGTTTTCGCCAGATCTTCAAACGTACTTGAACATGACATATGCATCTGATTGCGCAGGGCTTTCGGGGTTGGGGTCATTCAACAGATCCTGAATTCCAAGCAAAATCTGTCGTAATAGAAAAAAAGAGTAATCCGGTTTGCTGAGTACAAGCTCATATGATCAAGGCGAAACGTGCATCGTCGAAAAAGATAGAAACACGAATGCTCACCTGCTTGATGGTGATGGCGGGCTTCCATCCTTCTTCTTCATTCAAGATCGAAAGACACACAGTTCCGGAGGGATATACGTTAGGGTGGAAGAGTGGCGGAACAAACTTGCCTAGTAAACAGTTCATATAAAGGAATCAGATTAGATACAATCCCCATAGACCTTAACAAGAAAACGACGCTGCCCCCATGTTTGAACAAAATCTTCTGATGAAATCAAAGCTATCGCCGGTGATTCCATGCCGAGTGGCCTACACTTTGGAGGCTTGCTTGGATAATCTAAAATGACAGCAATATCGGACAAAATACCATCGATCAGTCTCAACGATCATATCGTCCAGAATCGATGTATCACTGCGCCCAGTCAAAGATTGGGTCGTACCGTCAGGAAAGATGAGCACTAGCTTGTAGACACCGCCCTCCCATGGCGTCTATGAAGAGGAAAAGACAAAGCGGTACCGAGCATCAATTGCCGCCATTTCGTTCACAGTAATATCCAGCGCCAGCTCTCCAGCAACCTTCATCCCGATCCGTAATCCACGTTGTCCTTACGTTGGTCTTTCCAGGGATTCCGACCTGCCAGTTCATTAAATCCAGAGTACCATCTGGCTTCTTTTCAGGCCTAGCATAAAAGCCCTATATATCGGTACAACATAAAAAAATACAATAAAAAAAGCGCCCACTACATTAGTTTCAATACAAATGAACAAAGACGGCCCTTTCATAAGAAGCCGTTGCGTTCAGTCTATCTCCATGCTTCTGACACTGCACCCAGTTGCATAGCCGCGAGTGGATATTACAACCTATCATGTGCACAGGCGCTCGATGGGATCGCATAAAAAGATAGCGACTTTATCCTCTGAAAACTGTGTGCAGCGGCGCGATGAACATACAAATGGATGGTCCTTTCTCCATTGCTTCCGCTCCTCGGCGAGACGACTTCGGCAAATTCCAGACATGCGTTGTTCTGATTGCTGTAAACTTTGTTGGTGCTGGCTCAGCGGTTCGATGGTATTGGCAGTTGATTGTGTGGAATATCAAAGAAGCAAGAAAGGAGGTCTGTTCTCCATGTTCGTTCGTTGTTCGAAACAAGCTGTGGTGTGGTGCCTTGTGGCTGAGACCGCTGCTGGAATGGGCCAAGCAAAACGATTTAATAAACCAGCCGCCAGCCCGAACAAAGCAGCACACTACACCCATACATAGACTACAGCCTCGTCTCTGAACCCAGCTCTGTTAATACCATCAGCATTTATGGTTTGCTAGAGCCAAATCGTGCCCCAGGCCCCAGAGAAGGCACGGTGCCTGAGTTTGTACATTGGTGGGAAATAGGTTTTTTTTTTTTTTTTATAACAACTTGTCTCTCGAGTCAATTGACTCTGCGAATCTATCACATTGGTGGGAAATAGGTGATGGAAATAAAGGATTATCTGCTTGGATATAACGAAATTCAATTACGGATACAGGTATAGCTTAAAAACTTACCTCTTCGCGCCCGGCTAGCTCAATCGGTAGAGCATCAGACTTCTAATCTGAAGGTTGCGGGTTCGATCCCCGCGTTGGGCTTCAGGCCCAGATGTCCTTTTGCTTTAGTTTGTGAAGCTCAGGTCCCACATTTTATTTTGGAATAGTCTATTTGGCAACCCCTGCACAAATCCCATGTAAAACAAGACTCGTATCTTTTGCGAATTTCAAGTCGAAACAACGAGGCGAGAGGTTGGGAACCATTCCTTCCTCCACCTGGCACCTCATGCAACCTTTTGCGACCTCGGGAGAAGCCTTCTTCATGACGGAAAACAGGATTTTATCGATGATGGACTCAGCGATGACGAAATGGGAAATCAGTTACATTGTGGAGTCCTTTAAGAGACAGATGACGATCTAGCTTAAAGAGCCGGGGCCAGGTACCATAAGGACTACTGGCATAATCGACATTTAAAAAATGTTGGAGTTAGTATAGGGGTTGTCAATAGCAGTGGCAACCCGGGTTGTCCCACATTTTATTTTTGGAATAATCTACTTGGCGGCCTGGGTCTCCAGTCTTATTCGACAACCCCCTGCAGGAGATTCATATAGGATGTTTTTGTACATTTGCTAAAGATGAAGGCATCATGGAGCGTAAGAAACAGGTCCCCTCACGAAGCAGATGCTGTGCGAACACAGGAAAGGTGTCAGTCAGGTCATAGGCTTAGTTTTTAGGCTAAACGGGCTAGATGGATTTCTTGAAGGAATGGACTTGCATGCTCAACGTGGCAAATGGATTTCTGGATGGATTATCAAATAGAACCATTATAGGTTGTCCCATATCCGCTTCTTTTTTATAGCACTCGCAGCGAGCGTTGAAAGAAAGAAAGAAGCGGAAGAACAAAGGAACGACAGTGTCAGCAAACGCGTCTATGCGGTCACCGTGTTCCTGAAACTAATAAGGTTATCGCTGTTTGAGCTTCAGCGCATCATTCTTTCATCCCATCGCTTTTCCGCCTCCTCCTCCTTCTGACCCTCATGCATAATGCGCACTTCAGCAGCTGGCCTCCGCGGATGCCGACCTCTCCAGGCTCAAACATGCTGATCAACTCCTTCGGCGATCTCCATCAATCCAGGGCAACAACAACTACGACTACTACTACGACTTCTACTACGCCCAACAATACTCCACAGCCACAGCCATTATCCTCCACAGCTACAGCCTCAACCTCCTCGGATGTCCCTCCTTCGCTTCCTCCACGTCCTCCTCACGCTCGCTCTCTCTCTCATTCTCCTTTCTTATCGCAGTCTCGACCTGAAGACGCTCCTGCTCCAGCCCCCACCAGCTTCCCCTCGGGAACTGACCCCGTATCGACCACAGCCCAACAATCTGCAACACGTCCACCACGACCCTTCTCTGCGAACTCGATTAGAACAGACCTCGCCACCCTTAGTAGAACCATC
Organism: Gamsiella multidivaricata; assembly: GCF_025024155.1. Taxonomy (NCBI): domain Eukaryota; kingdom Fungi; phylum Mortierellomycota; class Mortierellomycetes; order Mortierellales; family Mortierellaceae; genus Gamsiella; species Gamsiella multidivaricata. The sequence continues at coordinate 428,237 of NW_026251725.1, forward strand.
CCTGGCGCTTTCCTGAGCTCACCCACATCCACATCCATTCCAGGGGCCAGCTATGCCCCACACTATGCCTCACCTTCGCCCTCCCCTGCCTTTCATTTTTCTCTAGTCAACAATGGAGAGGGACCTGTGAACGATGCTACAACCCGGAACTATCTTGTCGCAGGCGACTACTGTTCAGACCCCCCAACTTCCGTAGAAGCAATCGCCAGGAGCAACAACAGCAGCAATGGCAGCGCCGTCAGCAAGGTCTCAAAGACAAATAATGAGCTGATGCGGCCTATCTTTCATCCGTTTACAAACATGAGCATGACGCAACCTGGACGCTCCTTATCCTTCAATGGGCCAGCCACCAGCAGCAACAACAGTAATAGTAATCCCAGCAGTATCCGCTTCGCTACACATTCCCCCAAGGTGCCACCTGCCATACCCTCCGCGGAAGGGAGCACTGGTCATTCCTCATTATCGGGCACCCTCAAGAAAAGCCAGACAGTGGGCAAACCCGCCAAGAAGGGTATCAAGAATCGGTTCAAAAAACTCCGACGCAGACAAGGGTCAAGTTCACGGGATTCTAACGGAGCAAATGCATTCATCACCAGTGGTGAGAGTGACTCTGAGGCTGCCTTAGGTATAGAACCATTATTGTGGATGACACGACTATGTGAATATGTGGATTCGAGACATCTACAAAGGCTATAAAGGCCATGGCAATGAAGCGGACAGAAAGGTCTGACAAAGAAACCTATTATTTCCTTAGAACCCGACCACGACATCATGTTCAACACTGGGGGACTAGCCTACAAACTTGGGCCGTCCGCAACAGGCAGCAGCAAATCATCCCTGTCTTTACGATCGAAACTGACCCAAAACGACTCTGGTCTGCCACCACAACTCCCACCTCGCAACGGCTCCGGCAGTACCAACTATAATCCCATCAGTAGCATAGGATATGGCAAGGGGAGTCTATCTGGGCCAGAGCAAGGACATGAGACCCACAAGGAATCGTCAGCAGCTCGATTTAAGGACTTGTTCAAGAATGTAGGTCTCTCCAACCAACACTCCGCAGGACCCGCCTCGACTATCCCATCGACCACTGAACATCATAGTCCCATTATCGGCCCTTCAAAGGCGATCCAGTCCCGCAGTGCGTTTTATGCGCTTGGCGAGTTTCTGTCGGGTGATGACCAGCCTGCTGCCTCAAAGGGTTTCCGACTTAAGGGATCAGGGAAACGTAAGAAACGATTCACGAAAAAGTCGCATACTGCTGCAGGAGTGTTCGCTACCTTTGCGCCGGTCGCCACGGACGACGAGGATTCTTCAGCGTCAAAATCAGGTCGTTTACAGCTCCATAACCACAGCATTCTGCATCACTTGCACCATCGTCATCGTAGCCGGTCTACGGGCGAAGAGGGCCGTGGTCAGGTACCGTTGGCTTGGAGACAAGGACCAGCCTTATCCGCTGCTCTAAAAGAGGCTCGAAATGTGAGGCCGGATCCAAATCTGCTCCTTGTCGAGTTGGAACCACTACCCACCGATTTTGTGAACGCATTCACGGCACTTTCAGCATCCAGGGCTCAGCATCCACAGGGACCCCTGACCACACACATTACGCCGTCATTAACAGTCAATTCTGGATTCGCGCATCTGCTCGCCGGACCGATCGGAACCTTTACGAACCATCAGAGTAACGCGTCTCTCATCCGACCTGTGGCGAAATGCTCAGATACGATCAACACAAAGACCTTCCTCTTCAAGTTTTACCAAAACTCAAGATTTCAAGGACATTACGTCTTCCGTGTGGTTGAGGATCGTGTCGAATACAAGATTTTGCCTTCTGCATTGGAACAGGCCTGCTCACAATACTTTCGCGAGGCCTACGTGACCTATCGAGCACTCGAGAACAAGGCCAAGACTCTGAAGGAAGAGCGCGCACGGAGACGGATCAATCTGTTCTGGGCCGAGGGTCCGGAGAGCGCTGGAGTTGCAGCCAAGATTGAACGCAGGGGATCTGACTCTGGCCCTGGCAGCAAGATTCAAAACTCTGCGGTCGCATGGGACCAAATGGCATTGACAGATGCCGCCACCACACTGAGTGAGAGCTCGGTCGGAACACCGAATCCGCAAGGAAGGCGAACACCTGAACAAATGGATCAACGGAGTAATACTGGAAGCAGCTATAGTCCGATATTCAAGGCTTTTACCAGACCTACGGATCGATCTAGCAGTGCCCCCGTGGAAAGAAACGGCGCGATGGTGTATAACAGCGCTGTGTCGCAACCAGGTTCACAGCGTTCGGCGTTGTACCACAGTAGACGACGATCGTGGTCGAGCATCAATGACCAGCAGCGTCTTGACCAGCAACAGCAACATCAGGCAATGGAAGATGCATATTGGAGAGAGATGGAGCGAAAGTATCGTGAGGAATTCAAACAGGCGACCTATGGGCTGGAGCTGTATCTAAACGAGATCATCAAGGGCCAAGAGTACGAGCGATTCGACTCTTCAGCCGCAGTGAGTATCGCAAACGAAAACAGTAAGTTCCAAGTTGTATCTCTTCTATAAAAGATAGCCCTTGCATTGCATTGGAGACATTTCGTGCTAATAATATAACAACATATTTTTTAACTGTATGTTACAGGGAACACGGCAGTATTTTCTATCATTAACGGCGACAGAACAAATGTGATGTGGCTAGAATCGCCTTCTGCGAAACTGAAGAACGAGTTTTTGAACTGGATTGCCATTGCTACTATGGACCATAGACGTGAGTCTTTGAATAACGATGCTGTACTCTTCTCTATGGCCCCCCACTCCCTTGCTCATCTGCACATGTACTGTTCTATTGGCGACTAGAACCCGAACCTGAACCTGAGCAGGAGACGACGTCTGTCTATCAATCCAAGTTGATCAATAAGGCGCGCCATGTCATGTTCATGGACTTTGAACGGGACGACAGCGAGGATGCCGGGGAGTAAGTTTACGAGACAATGCGTTTATTTGACGATACCTGCTCTATAAAACACTCTTGGGCTAATGCTGTGTAACCTTTGATCCAAAAAAAAAAAAAAAAAAAAAAATAGGAAGACAGACTTGCTGCTTGACATGATCGGTATTCGACTCGCTCAACAGGAAGAAAAGCTAATGTCAATGCGCAATGCTATTCAAAATACCATGTGGCAGATCAAAGATTGTCTTGAAAGGCTGGACCATTTGGACGAAGGCGCTAAGGTATGCGACAGAAAAAAAAATCAGCGTACGATTTTTCTTTCTCTCCTGAGATGAAGGTTTCACAGATGCTGATGCTGACTTTCCCTGGATACTATTACAACTCAATATAGAAACGAATGACGGAGATGATCAGAGCTACCGATAGTCAAGAGGTGCAGCTGGCACTAAGGCCTTCCCCATCGACTAATTTGACCTTGGCAGAGACGGTCGACTGGAAACTGAGGGACGTTCAAGAACGAATCCTGGTCTGTGCACGAATCATGAACGCTGCGCGATACAATGTACGTTCTGCTTTTTTTTCTTTGTTCCATTCAATCACTTCTCTCGCTGTAAACATTCTTTGCCAACGCACGCATCCTTTTTTTTTTTCTATGCTAAAATCTTTTTAGTTGAACCGCCTTCGCTACGAAATCGAACTCGAACAACGGTCGATCCGGTTGTTTCGACAGTACAAAATCATCATTGCAGTCGTCTCGATTTCGGTGGTCTTGCTGGCCTGGTTCCTATACCATTCACGCGCGAACGCGTCGAACCCTCAGTCCCCATCCCCACTGTTTCCCACCACGGTCAATCCCTTCGAAGCCGGGGACAGCCACCTTCATCCTGGCGAACATCTCACCTTGACATCACCTGTTATTCCAACCCTAGAGCAGACGTCTAAACAGAACATTGTGAATACTCAAGAACGAGAGGATCCTGTTCTGGTGAAAGTCACCCCTACGAAGGTGCTTTCGGGCACTCCAGTGACCCATGAGGACAATGACGATGAGATACCACTCAGGAAAAGCGAGACTGCCCTCACACAACTTTCGTCTGCATCGCCTACATTGCTTGGATCGTTGTTAACTGAAGTAACTAAGGAGGACGAGGACGAAGATGGGTTCAGATCAAAGCAAGAGACAACTGTACACAGCACTCCTTCTGCACGGCCGCGACAGGACCCCATGTGAGTTATTACCCGTGCAGCAGGGACAAATGCAGTGCATGGTCACCGGAGCAACGTCAACGCTGCTCTCTTGAATTGGTCAATGAACTTATTTGCACGAATCCTCAAACCTCAGCAACAACAACCTCAAGGATTCAGCAGAAAATAAAGTTCGACATCCTTGTTCTAAATGCACTCCATACATTTTATTTTTCAGTTTTTCAAATCCCCCGCGCGTTCATATGTGGACTATAATACATGCGTTTATTTTTTAAATGCTGTTGTGATGTGTTGCCTTGCCCCTTCGTTGTCTTCCGGCGTCTTGATAAACGAGGAACGCAAAAAAATTGAGGATACCATATCTTTGAAGGACGAGGTTGAGATTGAGGTGGATGAGAAGGGGAAAGATAGCCTGAGAAAGAAGCGCGTGAACGACTTTTTTTTTTTTTTTTTTTTTTTTTTTTGCCAATGCTGAATATAATAATATAGTAGAAACATGCTCAACGGCCTCCATTCCCCTCCTTCTAACCCTCCTTCGAGTGCAAAAAATAGAGGATGGGATGGGGCATGGGATAGGGCATGGGATAGGGCATGGGATAGGGCAGCTCGCAATTACTATGACAAGATCGGCAAGAAGTTGCCGACGATCGCCAACGGGATATCAAAGATATCTCTTTTGATCGTGAAACAGAACGTACACGGCACCACACGGTTCGTCGGACTCAACAAGATACACGTCGTCATCACCGTCTGCTCCGTGTTCTCGAACGCGTGCGTCGAAAACTTTTCCCAGTATTCGACCGCCGACTGATTGTCCATCAACTCATAGATATACGTCTTCTTGCCCACAAGCTGATCACGGCCCCATTGTGTTAACAACGAGAACTCCTTACCCACAAGCGCAATCTCCCCCGTTCGACGCCATACCACCGTCGGTGTCCCCGAAAAACTGATTAGCTTTTCAAATTCCTGAGAGTTGACAGCAAAATAGTACCAAACAGTTGAAACGCGTTAAGGAGATGTACATGGAGGGCGGGCGACAAATTCAACGATGCACTGACAAGATCAAATACTCACGAGTATGGTGCGCTGAAAACACTTTTCCATAAAGATTAGGTCCTCGGGCGTCAGGTTCATGATCAACGCAATGAAAGAAGGTCGGAACATCGCCATCGCTCTACAGATACGCATCATCTCTTCCTTGTCCATGCTATAATATCAATAGGATTAAAATATAAGGATTAATTTAATCAAATATATGGAGCCCGACATTCCACCATCCGCAAAAAATAAAAAAAAATAAAAAAAAACCGACCATAGATCGCACTCACTTACCGCTCTCGGACATAGCGCAGTAGATAATGAAAGCCATCCGTATAATTAAATGGCTGCTTCGTATTCGCATAGACATTCTCAGGTGTATTGCTCGGAAATTTGCGCTTGCTGACCCTTGCCGCACTGGTATGTTGGAATGAAGATGTCGAATTCGTCGCATTATTTGCTGTTGGCGCTCCGCCAGGACCTAAGAGCCCCGTGTTGGCACTACCTGCTGCACCGTTACTGCTATTGTTATGTGCTGATCCACCGTTGGACAAGGCTCCTGCTGGACCGGGGACGCCTGCTCCTGCTCCGGCTCCGCTCACTGCTGCTGCTGCTGCTGCGACTGCCGCTGCGCTCTGAGCCGCAAGGGCTTTTTGGAGCTGGTTGTTATTGGCCATGTTCGCCATGGCGTCCAAAGATCCCTGGCGCTGCCAGCTTTCCACGATCGAGAGATCGGACATGGGATTGAGTTCTGCAGTAGGCGACGAGAGCATGGTCGAAATGATTGAGTATTCCAAGTTGACGGCCTCAGATCCAAAGTTGTAGTCTGCCGACATTGGAAAATTGAACAGCGCACTGGTGTCCGTCAAAGAACCTAGTATATTTTGTAAGAATATGGTGAGTGCTACGCCCACCTTATTACCCAGCAAGCAAACTGACCTATTCAAAGGTCAGTAAAATTCGAAAAAAGGTTGCTCTTACCATCCATGCTGCCTGCGCCTGACCGTGCAGGCTGATCCTGATCCGATAAGAGCTGTTGCTGGTCTATGCCAGTGAGGTCAATGTTCGTTCCTGCTTGTGGAGTCTGCCCCGACTGTTCAGCAGCCAGCTGCTGAGCATCGTATGCATCCTGAAGGTACTTTGCCTTTTTCCTCACTCCATCTGCGCAAGTTGCTGCGAGGTCGCGCTTTATGCATCGCTGGCATGGACGGGCTAAGATAACGAGGGAGAGAGGCAAACAGACAAAGGCGCGTTAGTTGACCTATCACAAAAAAAAAAAAAAAAACATTGACCGAGTTCCGAATCCCGCTCCTCCTCAGACTGCCCCCAGGCCAATTCATTCCTGTTTCCCTTCACCAATGGTACTGAGCAGAAGTACAAAACCAATATGACCCACTGTAAACAAAGACGCAGCGACTCCATCTACTTTTGAGCGTGAAACATGTGTATCCTGGTAGGAAAGCATGGATCGTGTGTGGAGAGGACAGCAAAAATGAACGATCGAAATAAATATTGAGAAACGGGGGGGGGGGGGCGGGACGTGGACAGTAACCATTCAAAAGTGGAGAAAGTAGACTAAGTAGACTAAGTAGACTAAAAAAAAAAGAAAAGATGAGATCCGGCCGACCAATACCCGTTCAAGCACCACCACACAGAAAATCTCCTGCTCACGAGAGTCTTCTGCTCTCCTGCATGATATACCCATAATTGCTGTACACACGGGCTTTTTTGAAATACTGGTGCAAGGGTAAAGGGTAAAAACACGACGAGCGAGCGAGCGAGCGTATGCGCCACCTGTCCGGAGACAGACGCATGTACGCAGCAGCATTGCTCAGTGGACGTTTTGAAAGAAGAGAGCTGGGGAGGAACCCGATGGTTGTCATTTGCTATTGTTGCTACTGATGCACTCTTGTTCCTCCCTGATCTGTCAACTGCTCTGTTCCTCGTCCTGTCCCTTGCCCGAGATCTGATCGTTCGTCCCCGAGGTTTATCCGCTGATCCCTGTCCGTTCGATCCTTTCCTAGCCATTGGATCGGAAAGCTGTATTCTATCTGTTGCCTGGCTGGCTCGTATGGCTGTCGCCGATACTGTATCTCCGTCCAGTGTCGTATCCTGAATCCTACTGCTGTCGTTTGTTGTGGTGTGGGAAGTAGGAGAGGGCACTCCTTCCTGCCGCATGGTCGCAGAGTCACATCTTTTCGTCTCCACACTATTTCTCTCACGAAACTTACAGTCATCACAGGTCAAGTGAGCCTTCTGGCAGTGGAAGCACCTAAGTGAACAGAGACGATAAAGGAACCACGGCGAACAACAGGCGTCAGCGTTGGTGTCGATGTGTCTCAACAGTCAGCTGTGTTCTACCCTCCCTTGCCTTGCAATGCACACAACAAAATGCTGTCCTTACGCCCGGCTAGCCTTCTTCCGCCTTTGGGGTGTCTGGTTCTGGTGATCCTGATCGGGTGGAGACCCTGAACCTTCATCGTCCGCTCGGCCGTTGTTATTATTATTATAATTGTTATTATTGGCGTTGTTGGCGTTATCGTTAGGAGAGGAGCTGTTGGTATGTGGGGCAGTGCCGTTGGAGGCTGAGTGGCTATGTGTGCCGCCGCCGTTGGGCTGCTGCCGCTGCTGTTGATGCTGCGGGTGGTTCATGAGGTTGATGGTGTCGATGGTGTCGGGGGTGTTGGTTGGTCGTCTGTCGGCGATCAGGGGCACCTGGCTGGTTGCGGAGAGAGAGAATATTGTTGATGCAGTGTATGGAAAGAGAGGAGAAGAAAAGGGATGGGGATGGGGATGGATGGAATGTATGTTGGATTCGAAAGAGGATAAGCGAGAGAGTGTGAGTGAGTTCCGGGAAGGGTGACTGGAAATAAGCAAAAAAAGGAACGAGGGGCAGCGAAGTGGGCGCGCGCATGGAAAAATGAGACTGGGCGGATGTTTTCTTATTCACTGGATACTCTCGCGCGCCGATTTTCTTTTCCACGGTGAGAAATTCAATACAGTACAAAGAGACACACACACACACGCAGCACGAACACAGGCAGTCGAATTCAGGAAGGAGCAGAGAGAGAAAAAAAGTCTGTCGAAAACAAGCAATGAAGCAATGAAGCAATGAAGGAGCTTCGAGTCGAGTCAAGTCAAGTCAAGTCTGGTCAAGCCTGCTGTCCCTCCCAACGGCTGTCAAGTGTCAGTCAAACAGCAAAAAAAAAAGGTGGGGAAACAAGAATGTCGCGCGGAGCAGCCCGGGTCACTCTCCTTCTCGAAACGTGACCCAGAGCGAGAATCTCTCGGCAGGCGGGGAGGATGTGGGATGTGTGCAACCGGGAGCGGGACAAGGTTATGGTTCAGCATGCGGGGTCAACTTGTTCAGCCTTGTCAGGAACGAAATTCATGTTGCACGGTCAGGGAAATAAATAAAAAAACAAAGACGTCCCCTTTTCCTTACACTGTCAAGGCGGTCATCGACGCCTGTCTCATCTCTGCAAGCGTCCGCGCGCGGATCACAGGCACATCCTCGTCCAAATCCATGTCCAAATCCCCATCTGACGACGACTGATCAGAGTCGCACAGCTCAGGATGGTTATCAAAGAAGTTGTGATACAACTCTGGTATCGAGGCCACACCAGTCCTTCGTGTCAACTGGTCTGTCGAAGACGATGACAACAACTGCCCAATCTGAGGTACATTGCCATTGATCATGTCGTCAAAGAATGTCGTCGTATCTCCGGGTATCGAGATAGAGGGCGTAGTCAACAGTACCTCCGTCGTGAGGATTGATGTCGATGGTGGTGTCGGTCTTGGCGTTGGAGATGAAGCCAAAACTGAGGTCGAAGTAGATGGTGGCGATGATATGGACGGCACTGGTGTTGCTGGCACGATTGAGGTGAAAGAGAGATGGTCTGTAGTAGAGGTACGGGAATCTGCTGTTGAGACTGGAGCTGAAGCAGAGCCTGAGAATGCGCTTGAGTCAGGTGTAGTGGCTACAGGCGCGAGCGTCGGGTGCAATGGGCTCGTGGGAGTAGGTAAGGACGACAGTGGTAATATACCCGGAAATGTAGTATCGACCATCATTATATCCGTGATATCCTTGGCATCCGTAATACCCATTGCTGTTATTGTCACCGCTGAAGAGGGAATAACAGGAGTTGCTGCGCAGGTGAGGCCCTTCAGGACCGTGTTCAGCTGTGCAATCGAGGTGGGACCTGTTCCTGGGCGAAGCACTCTTTCGTTCGTGATCCGAGTAGTCAACATTGCCGCCGTAGAAGTAGGCATGGTTGTAGGAGATGACGAAGGACATTCCTGGTGGTCCTCATCTGTGGGGACCATGAGGGCCGATCTGCGTTCAGGAAGATGTTCCGGTACAGACATGATCGCCGCTGCCATCCGTTGGTCCTTTTTTCCGACTTTATGTCTTTATATCGATCTGCTTTTTTGTGTAACCTTCCTTTGAATGTGGACCAAAAATCTTTAGCGGCAACAAGCAAAGAAGAAAGGAAGACAAACCCACGGTAACCGTAGAAAATAGTGGGTAAGAAGGCAGAAGAAGGAGCGGTAAAAATAAAAGAAGACAGAGGGAGAAGAAGAAGAATGAAGAAGAAAGAAGAAGAAGGAGAATGGAGGGCTGTTTGCGATGCTCTTGCCTAGAAATCTATGAAATAAGGGTTCCCAGAAATGGATATTTTCCTCCGTCCGAGATATCTATTCAATTGGCCCCAGTACTGTCAAAAATAAAAATGAGAAAGGAGGGGTTTTGGTCTGCAAAAAAGCAAAAAAAAGCGAATGAAGAAATGTGCGAATGCGAATGTGCGCCATCAAAAACAACGTCAATCCAACTCGACGCAGGGGTCGAAAGGCCAACGGGGGGACACAGCCTGCAGATGCGGACCTGTGCAAAACCTGCAGAATGAAGGAATCAAGGGTCCCTTTGGTACAGGCAATCAACGTACCGCGCAGAAGAGCGACTGAACAAAAGTGGCTGTGTGAGTGGGGGACAAGCAAAGAGGGAAGCGAAAGATTTGAGGAGGAAGAAGAGGAAGAAGATGAAGAGGAAGAAGAAGAAGAGCAGTGGTAGAAAAGAAAAGGAATCGTATCCATATCGGTCGAGTAAATATAGGCCGCTTTTTCGGTGGCCCTGTTTGGATCCACTCCAAGGACCGATCCCTGCAATGGTGCAGTTACAGCCCTGGAGCAAGCATTCTCCCCCCCCTTTCTGCCACTCCTCCGCTTCCTTTCTTCGTATCCGCATTGCCCACATCCTATTCAACGCCATGTCGTGCTGTGCACTGCTTGTTTGGTTCCGAGCACAAACATGCGCAGACCACAGCAAGGCAACACCTTATTCTCATTAGGCGTTTCTTTCTTTCCCTCTTCTCCCCCCCTCCTCCCTTTTCGACCATCAATTAAGCTTACGGGGAGGGAGGGCCTACGGAATTGAGGAGCTTTGCCCGAAAGGCCATTAATTTTATCTTGCGCAGTCCGTACTAAATGAACGCGCCCTGCACTTTGCTTCCGCATTCGCCCACCATTCTCCCATAAATGGCCAATCCCTTTTTTTTTTTTTTTTTCTTTCCTATCAGCCTACTGGTCGATCGCTTGCATGCTCCCATAGAGTCAGCCTCAATATCTTCATCGCTCCCCAAGACAACGCGTCGTCGAAAGGTGGCAGCCCTCTCTTCTCTTCCGTACCACAGCTACATCTCTATTTACTAGTTTTTCATGGGGAATCTCATGGGGAAAAAGGTTTTACCAATACGCTCATGTGGAAGGGCCATTGTAAACCAGTGAAATTAACCATATTTTTCTCAACTGAGTGCTGCGGTCGGTATTTGAAAGCACATGAATCTAAAAGGGGGCAAGCCGGACTTCATTTTCTCCGAGCAAGAAAATTGTGGATACGTCGTACAAGGGCGCAGCCCGTTGCTGTTACGGCGGTCAGACCCCCAACTGTGCCGCCAAAGTCTTACGAGGATGAATATGATTGTATTGGAACAAAACAACGAGCTACGAGCAAGGAGTTTTCTAGTGCTAAAAGCGAAACAAGTACAAGATTAAAGGATGCAGCAAAAAATATGCGCTAGATACGTGGTATGGATTGTAGTTAAATGTGGAGGTGAATACAAATCGTTCTTTTTTTCTTTCTTTTCCCTCCGCATGAACCAGAATGAGTGAGAGTGGTAGAGTGGTGGCGGCATGAATGCAGGTAAAAGCGCAAGGTAGATGAAAAAAAAAAAGTTGTTACATGATAGTACAACAGACAGACCCCTTCTTCTTCATCTGCTCCATGTCCTTGGGATCAATCTTGGCAACCTCATCCGCAGCGCCACCTTCCCTTGAACCAGCATTGACCTCCAACATCTCCATCTGCGCCATGTCGGGTCTTTGCTGCAGGCGCTGAACGTTGGCTTTGTCATGTCCTGGAGCAGAGGCGCCACGACTATAGTTGTTGTTGTCTCCATATCGAGCATCGTGGTTGCCATATTGAGCATCGTATCCATTCTGTTGACCATTATAACCGCTTTGTTGACCATTGTAATGGTCCTGCTGGGTATCATATCGGCCCTGCTGTCCATTATAGTCGCCATTCTGAGTATGGTATCCAATCGGCTGAGAGTTGTATCCACCCTGACGACCATTGTATGAATCTTGGTGATATTCGTGTCCCTCCTGCCTTCGGGTGCGGTTATATCCGTCGTTTTGTGGGTAATCTCCCTGTGTCTGCTTTTGCCTACGACCTTCATATCTGTCTCCCATTTGCGGCGAACCATGTTGCTGTTTCTGATAACTGCCATCGTTGACATTGGACTGCTCCTGTCTTCCATACTCATTATTCTGGTAACGGCGGTCCCTTGCGTCAGATCTGTACGACTGCTGTTGTTGCTGTTGCTGTTGTCGAGAATATGCATCATTCCAACCATTCTCCCCATCATACTGATCCTGATAGTGGCTGGATGAGGACTGGTTGGAGCCCTGTTTCATGCCATTCTGGTCTTGGTAGTGTGTTGGCGACGATTGATTGGAGCCCTGGCTGTGCTGATCAGATTCAGGCATCATCGGACGCGGAGTGCGCCGTGTCCGGTGATCCTCGGCAGAAACAGCGTTCTCTTGCTGCGTCTGATGATTCGTGTCCCGTCTTGTACGGCGTGGTCTCTCAGGTCGAGTAACATCATTCTTTGGCTCAGTAAGCCTGGACTGAGTCTCTGGCTCAGCCTGCTGTCGAGACTGTTTCGTCGACCTGGCTTCAGGTACCGTTTGGTCTGCCTCTGTTTCTGGCTGTTTGCGCGGTCGTGAATCGTACACGTCAGGCACGGGCGGGCTGGGCGGTAACTCTGTCTCCATTGAGCCGCTCTCCTTGGCAGGTGACAATGACTCCGATTGAGACAATGGATGACCAAGACTCGTACTCGATGCTGCCTTTGCGCGGTCGTAGCTAGCAAATGGGTTGCCCTGCGTAGCTGGTGACGTCGGAAGCTTGTAGAGCGGTGCATTATAATCATCGCTGTATGCAATCACATCATGGTCGAACAAACCCTGCTCCTTGATACGCCGTGCGACTGCCGGTAAGATCATATCCTCATGTCTGGGTCCAGGCAACCCAGGGATTCCACTCAAGGATCCATTACGGGATCTTGTTGTGATACTGAAGGGGTTCTCAAACTTGGGTATGTGGGTATTGGGCGTCGCCTCATTGTGTGTCGCTGGTGGCTGCGTGGAGGATTTAGGTGTGGGGGCGGAGGTAGTGATTTCTTTGGAAGAGGTCTGTTGGCTCGCCATGCGGGCGCGAGCGGTTCTTTCCTTGGACGAGATTGGTTTGTCTGCTGTCGAAGCAGGGACGGTGCCTTCCTCAGATGAATTCGGCTTGAAGAATCCACTCCGTTCCATTGAAGGCGTGAACATTGGAGGTGTAGACGGCAAGAATGGATTGTCGATGCTCTCGTCAAATGTGTATGATGAAGACATTGCGCTGGACTGCAAATTCTTCTTGCTATTGTTGCTTTTGGGGATCGGCCGTGGGGCTGAAGTGGAAAAGTTTGCTTCTGTTGCTGTTCCAGTTGTAGCTTTACTTTTGCTTGAGTTAGGACGACTCATGCTCTCTCCTGTGGCCCTTCTTGTCCTTGGGATATGCATCTGCAAATCGTTTCGGGCCTGAGGGATTTTGTCCCGTTTTGCCTATGGAAGCAAGAAATAGTGAGCAAGATAAAAAGAACGGGATATTAGAACATCGGTCAAGGCCTATTTAGCCCAAGCTAAGCCCTGCCTGCCTGCCTGCCTGCCTGCCTGCCTGCCTGCCTGCCTGCCAAAAAAAAAAAAAAAAAAAAAAAAAAAAAAGTGCTCTCAGGGAATATAACGGATGAACAGGAGCGAGATGCGGGACAGAATGTGAAGAGAGAGCGAGAGCGAGGCTCTCTAGTTGCAGTTCGCAGACGATGCTTGAGCTGCTGCTGTTGTTAATCAGGATATGTAGGTGCAACACGGGATAATATGGCCCATGTTGACCATGACGGTGGATTGACGGGCGGGAAGATTGGTTGTCATGATGCATGGGATTGATGACGAGGACTTGACACTTACAAAGGCGGAAACGTCGTCGTCCAGCATTTCGAGCGTCTAGTTTGGATTGCCATGCATGGAAGGAGGGGCAAAAAGAACATGATCGATTGAGTTCCATGATTAGTGGCGTGTCCAGTCAGCATCATCTGTCGAAATATTGATCAACCCTGTTCTCCTTCCCTGTATCCCCCTCCTCTCCCGCGTAAAACGCCTGTAGATGAACGAACGGGTCATCCTCCCTCCCTCCCTTCCCCTTTCCCTTTCCCTCTCACCTTCCCTCTCTCGTTCTCTTTTTCTCCGCAACGATACTGACAATCCATTGACAGATGATGGGTCTGTTTGTTGTCCATGAGGGGATGAAGCGCAGGCATAATCAAATACACCACCCGTTGCACCAAATTTAATTTTAACCATCTGGCATCTGGCTAAGCAAAAGAGCATAGGGGGATCTGAAGAGCCAACCAGGGACAATAACAGTAACAGTAATAGAATAAAAAACGCGCCCATCTCGACAACCACTAATTTCCCTGCCCAGCAAGATAATCACCCCTTCGTCCGTTATCAATGCTGTTAACTGTGTGCATCCGATTGCATGTTCAGAAACCTCAGCTTACCTGTACATCCATGGCTCACAACTCCTTTTTGAGGGCACAGCACCTCCGTGAGAGCGGATGGCACTACTGGCTCGAAGAGAAGGGGGTGTTGGACGTGGGGGGGAAAGGGGAGGGGGGTGGCGATGGAAAGAAATAAATAAGATATGAGGTCTCTCGAACCAGAGTGAAACCTGATCTGTAATGGATGGAATTAAAGTCTCGAGGAGGGATGAAGGATTGCTTGCGAATGTGGAGTGGGACAGGTGATGAGGAGCGATGAATGTAGTGTGATGCTGAGGACGAGATTATGATGCAATGAGGAGGGTATAGAATGAAGAGAGAGAAAAGAATGGTGGCAATGACAACGAGTCCTTTCCAGGCGGGTGGGGGAGGACGGAGGTGTTGGAAGCGATGGGCGTAAGAGTGATAAAGATAACGTAAGGACGAGGACAGTAACGAGAGAAAGAGGAGGGAAAGATAGGGTGGATGGCGTGATGGATAAAGAAGAAGAGGAAGGAAGGAAAGAAAGAAGAGAGAAGAAGAGAGAAGAAGAGAGAAAGGGAAGGAGAGAAGTCTCTCTCCCCATGGGTGGGATGGGATGGGAAGAGAACAGCAACCAGCGGCGAATATTGCGCGGGAACAACAATTCACGTCCGCGTCCATGTCGACCCAATGATCGTTAACCCGCTACTTTTTTTTAGGCCTAGCCAATTATAGAACATCAATGCAACAGCATGCAATAGCATGTAGCAACTACAAGTCGCTCCAAAGGCATCCATCCGCCTTCGCCAATGCCTCACCCCCGTTCCGCGATACAGCCGCTCTGTTGCTCTGTCAGGCAAACTCCTTCTCCAATGACCAAGGACCAAGGAACCGGTCAAGTCCTGGATGGATACTACAGAACCCTTTTGACCAATGCATCTTCCATCGCAAACTGTCATCCTTGGGTGCTCAATTTTTTTTTTATTCTCCTCCATCCTCTTCCTCGGCCAGAAATAGAATCTGTACAAACGTTTTTTAATTCTTGGTTCAAAAAGCAGTGCAACGAGGCTAAGTAACAACAGAGATCGACCTTGCTCCCTTCCTTTCTGGTTTCATTCCGGTACCTGCTATGTATTTTGTCCGCCGATCCCTTCTTTTTTTTTTCTCCTCCTAATCTCCAAGCGTGAGGTGCTTCGATGTCTCCTTTTGTACTGATGTACCTCGTCCTAGACCTTGGCCTTGTTAACCTTGGCCCACTGAGTTTGAGCACCCATGATTGATGTAACGGTACTATAGATATCCAGGAATATATTACAACTTGGATCAGCACCATTCATGACAAAAGAACAGAAGAACAGAAAGGCAGAAAAACAAATGCTTACCCAATAAGACCGACAACACCATCATCCAAGTCCACATAATTCAGACTAGACGACGGAATCAACGCGTCGAGACCATCCTGCAGTAACTGTTTGTTCACCCCATGTTGCTCCCTAATGCACAGTCGAAAGAAAAATCAATTGTTATCAAATGAACACCCTGCGACATATATATATATATATATATATATATATATATCGCTTCATGAGATTTTTTTTTTGCCGCATAAAGATATCACATCCTTGTCGGCTCTGCAATCGTTCCACATACCTAGCCAATCCCTGGAGCTCAGTACGTGCTGTCGATTTCTCGTTCTCCCCTTGGTGCCTCAGACCACGCATCGCAGTCTCCCTTCGGATCTGGATCTGACGTGTCCGGTACAGTCCGATCACGAAGCTGAACAAAATTCCCGACAGCCAAAATTTGCTCGCCAGCTCGTTGTAGCGCTTAATGTTCTGGAACCTGTATGCTCCCGCTCCATCCAACTACCGTTATGTTATGACAAAAGAATGAGAATCAAATCAAAACCAAATAAAAAAATAAAAAAAATTGTTAGTAATTAAAAATGTTGGCCAGAAGTGCGATAGACCCCTGGTTGCAGCTTTCATGGGATATTACAAAGATAAGGGCATCGTAGGTAAGGTATCCCGCATAGGACAATTGCTTGCCGACAGAGCAGAAACGCAGGAACTCATCCTTGATGTTAGAGGCTAGTACAGCCGATTCGACATGCTCAATGGGCTTGCCTATTCGCCCCAGACAAAAAAAAATAAAAAAAGGGGGTAAGAAAAGAATGACAATGAGGGTGATAAGTGTGGCGACGCCGAATGTGTCAGTGAAGCTTCATTAATGGCGTATCTAGGCCGTATCATGTATTAGAACGAGTAATGTATACATACCAATTCTCATCACTAAATCGCAATAGGAAAAAAACAAAAAAAATGTGCAAATCCTGTTAGAACACGGAAGCATGTCATTGACAAATATTAACTTTTTCTTCTTCCAGTCCTTCACTTACATTTTCGCGACAAGGCGAGGCTTTTCTTCAGGTTATTGAATCGAACAACCGTCTCCTTGGAATAGCCCTGTCGCATCAAGTACCAGGCCAAAAAGCGGGAAAAGTACTGAACTGCCCTATACAGCTTGTCACGGCCGACCGTCGTTGCCGTGAACTTGAGCCAGGGCTGTACGTTGATAATAGCAGACATGGTTTCTTTACGATGAGGAATGGATGAAGAGCAAATGGAAGTTGGGGGATGAAGAACACTCTCCCCCGTGTGAGTCGCAGGGAAATAAGGTTCACGTGAATCACCTCCGGTTGCACAGTCCACACTGCGATCCGTGCGCGTGGAGAAAAAGATATTGGGCCGCCGCACTTTATTTGGACCTTTTCTTCTTGATGTAGATATCCAGCTTGGTTACGAGCCCCTTCGCCTGCTTGATATCCAACCTATTGGCGCAAAACTCCCGCAGTCGCTGTAAATTCTCCACGTCTGGACACAAGGGTCCCTGCCGAATGGTCCAGGTCATCAAAAGCTGAACCAATTTAGGATTCGAAAGTCGAAACGGTCCCTGATTATTCAAATTGCCACTTTTCTCCACACTACCGGTCATGGAACTATCGCTCCTTACAAGATTATCCCAAAGGTTTGAAGGGCAGTACATCCTAAGTATCCATGCGGTGCCGCTATGCGTGTTGATTGCCTCCTTCAACGTGCCTACAGTCGCAATTGATATCCCGGGCGACAAAGATGGCTCCGATGTGACTAGTGAAGCTACTTTTGTCCATAGCACATCGAGAATTAAATTGAAACGAGCCCAGAGTCGAGTCGGCAACGGACAGGGAACATTGCTGTAACCAAGAATGGTTTGAACAGTTGCCAGGTGAATCTCTGATACAAAAAGCACGGGAAGGCGATCGAGCATGTCTTGTTCCCTACTCTCTGGCATATCCTGCTCAACAGCAGCGTCAAAGATATTGCTAAGGCCAGAAAGAACAAACCATTAGCGAGGTATGAAAGACTTGCATTTTTTCTCAGAAAAAACTGTTTTGCGGCTTTTACCTTAGAAAATGGATCACGGTAGCCGGTATTTGCTCCTTTATGACCTTTTGAGCGAGTTCAGATGTCAGTTTCGAGAAACACGCGTGATTGCGGACGACTGGTATCAGGACACCGTCCACAATGGCCCGTCCATGAGCTTTGCTAGCATGTAGGATCGCGTCCAGAAAGAGACGTGATGGAATGGATTTTAGATGCAACGCCTATTCATCAAACATTAATAACACATATTGGTCAGAATACGCTTCTCGAATCCTTCTCCATATAATATATGATAGTATAGCGTTATAACGCCGGTCTACCTTTCGACAAAACAACACGCGATATAAGGCCAGGCTGGTTTGGTACGACAGCTGTGATGGTTTCGTCCGCTCAGTACAGACTGCATCGATGTCTTCGGACATATCTGAGGAGCGTTCCAGCTCTTCCTCTTTCTCCTGAACAAAGATCTCATTGATGCAAAGCCGATGAATCACGTCGTCGTCGAGATTATCGATTCCGAGTTCGCGTATAGCAGAGTCTCCCTAATTACGAAAAAGAAGGATAGATAGAGTTATTAGAATGCTCGTCATCACATAATTGGCATTCAAAAAAAAAAAAACTGCTCTGGTAGTGCCGCATACCATGTCCTGGAGCTGACTCCAAGGCGAGCTCATGGCCTCTACAATTGTTCTGATCTCGTCCCACAAGAGAATCGACCTCTGCGATGTCGCCGCCTGCGATAGAAGAACCTCAGTATCTGTCGCCCCTTCTACCGTAGATCCTGTTGCTTCGACAGCCTCGCCTGCGTCGGCATTCTCGCCATGGACAGAAGTGCATACTGCAGCTGCCAAAATGTCGGATGGCCTCATGCCTTCAGGCTGTACCGTTTCTAGCTTTGGGCGCAATGATGTAACTGCGGCCTGAAGATCCTGTAAGGCCGCCAGCTTTTCTATCGAGTCAACGAGCTCCATTTTTTCCAGTACCTGCGCTGAATCCATGCCGGAAAGGACTTGCTGAAGTTCTCTCTTGTCATTCGTAGGTGCATCGGCACTATTCTGTCCGCTGCCGGTAAAGTGGTCGATAACTGGGCGTGGTCCTGAATTATATTTAATTCTTTGCCTTTTTTGCTTTAGCGTCCTTATCGCATCAGCAGACATTGGTGCAGCCAGCGGCTCCTGTTCCTGCTCTTGCCCCTGCTCCCAACTGTTGCTTCTGATACCTGGTACTAGGTCCGCTAGGTTCGGTCTCGGTACAAATGCTAGTACCTGCCGGCAGCGATGTGCTAGGAATCAAAGATCCATGTCGATTCCAGTCAACAATTAACGAAAAAATCGGAAGGACGTCGCTGCTGCTTCTACTCTTTTGTATCTATCCTTACATTCAGACAATATGGCTGTCCTGTCGTCCAGAGCGATGTCACCGGCCATCGCGCGTCCAGCTGTGTCTTCCGCTGTATCAGGGTCAGTTCGAGCCAAGGTCCGTTTGTCGTGGTCATGCAAGAGCTGCTTCCAAGAACTGAAAAGATCCTTTTCCTTTCGATGAGGGTCCAGCCAGCTGTAAACGGGCATCGCGATGGTTCTTTCTGATCTTGAATCAACCCAACGGTGGAATGGAAGAAAGCTTGTGTCTGAGTCAAAATTGGTGGCGCTTCTTTTTTCGCTGATGAAAGAAACTTTATTATTTTTGATACGCATTTGTGCGACAGTGATGAAGGAACAAAATGGTGCCAGTAATCTCCTCACAGAGGTTTGCAGAAGTAGAAAAAAAAACAGGAAGGAGCGAGGATTCCCATGTTGCAATAATGTACAATGAGCAAGGTATAGAGGAGACTTAGTATAGTGTACATGGCCACAACGAAAAAGACAGTTTTTCACACAGATCTAAAGGAAAGGGCAATAAACAATAAAAAAAGAGAGACAAAAGATATAGCGAGGAAGATGGAGGCAGGACCGACCGCAGAGAGCTGTTGCAAAATTACACCATAACCCCGACGTGCGTGTGTCCGAATCGAAGACGCGATTGAAAGGAAGGGGTGGGGTATAATATAAGAGTGGGCCAATGTCCATATGCATGAGCAAAGAAACAAGAATAATTGAAAAAAAGGGACATCGTCACACACATCAATCTCTGGTTCCAGCACCTTAAAACCAACTGTCCTTGTTGGAGTAGTTGCCGCCGCCTCCAGTATGTCCTCCATAGCCGCCACTGTAACCACCACCACCACCACCGCCGCCGCCGCCGCCGCCCCAGTGATCATGCCCAGAAGATCCTCCACCGCCCCCATACTTGCGGTAATCACGACCACCTGAATGAGAGCCGCCGCGACCGCGACCGCGTCCACGACCCCGCCCTCCACTGCTGCCGTAGGAAGACTCTCTAGCCAAGGTTTCGAGCCAGCCGGGAACTTCTTGGTTCGCCTCCTTCAACAAGTCGATCAGGTCACTGACAACGCCCTTGTTGCCGCGATTGAGGAAAGCTGTCGCCATTCCTGTATTTCCTGCACGACCAGTGCGACCGATTCGGTGGACATAGTCGTCGATATCCGTGGGCAGATCATAGCTGACGACGTGGGTCACATTGGGAATATCTAGACCACGGGCAGCGACGGCAGTCGCCACCATAATGGGACATCGTCCAGACCTGAACATGTCCAAGGCACGCTCGCGCTCTTGCTGGGTGCGGTCGCCATGGATTGAAGTGGCAGGAAAGTTTTGACCAAGCAAAAAGTCGGAAAGCGTGTCAGCCATGCGCTTGGTTTCGACAAAGATTAGTGTAAGGCCCGCGTCGCCCTTGGGCTGCGCATGGAGAATGTCGAGCAAGACCGAGCGCTTGTCCCCATCCTCGACGTATTCGATCTTTTGGGTAATATTCTCTGAGGTAGAGCCGACTCGACCGACGGACAGGAAGATGTAGTCGCGCAAGAAATCTCTGGCAAGATGCTGGATGTCGCGAGGGAAGGTGGCCGAAAACATGAGAGTATGGCGATCGTTGACTCCGGGCATGTCCTCCTTTTCGACTAGACGTCTGATCTGAGGTTCGAAACCCATGTCAAGCATGCGATCGGCCTCATCCAAAACAAGGTACTTGACGTTCGCCAAGGAGACACGACCTCTTTCGATCAGATCCACAAGGCGCCCTGGCGTGGCAGTGAGCAAGTCACATCCTCTGTCAATTTGGCGAAGCTGCTGACTGATATCGGCACCACCGTAAACAACACAGGAGCGGACCCAGGAGCGGTAGGCAAATTTGCGTGATTCTTCCCAGATTTGAGAGGCCAACTCGCGCGTGGGGGCGAGAATGAGTGTTGTTGGGTAAGCCTTGCGAGATCGACTCATGCCTTGCTGCTCGGGCAAAGGGCTGGGACCACGCTTGAAGAGCTCCGAGAGAATAGGGAATAGGAAGCCGCCTGTCTTGCCAGAGCCGGTCTGTGCGCAAGCCATCAGATCACGATCAGATGCGACGATTGGGATCGAATATTTTTGGACGGGCGTCGGCTGGGTGTATCTGGCGAGCTCAATGTTTTCGAGAAGCAAGGGATCCAGAGGAGGGCTGGTGAAGGCCAGGACTGGCTCGGGAACATCGTGTCCTGAAGCCTCCACAGGGATGTCGTCGTATTTCTCAAAGTTGATCCCGGTGCCTTGACGCTCCTTGTCCTCGCTGCCGAACAGCTCACGTTCCAGACGAGGGTTACGCTGGGCAGGCGTCTGGACTCCGTTCTTGAAAGTGCCGACATCGCGATCAAAGCGAGAGTGGCCCGAGGAGGGGCCATCGTTGCGACGACCACCATAGCCGCCCGAGGAAGCACGCTCGTTCCATCCGCCGCCACCGCCGCTGGAGGAATGACGCGGGCCTGACTGATCGTTTTGCCAGCCGCGGCTGTATCCACTCTCCGAAGCGGCACCCCATCCGTTCGGGCGATTGTTGGAGCGAATAGGGGCATCCCAGCTAGTGCAGGTGATGATCATTCCAGAAGGGAAAAAAAAAAAAAAAAAAAAAAAAAAAGAGGCACAAAGTCAGACAAACAAGCCGATTGTTCGTCTTGAGAATAGTCTTTTGGCGAGGAAGAGGAGGTCCTGAATCGGGAATAGAGAGAGAGAGAGGACATACCTGTCGGTGTTGCTGCGCTGAGAAGAGGGCGGGGGGGCCTGGTTCCTTAGATGCGGCGGAACATAGGTGGTTCGCTGGCCCGAGGGACGACTGTTGCTGCGGGCGTCGTTGCTGACGTTCATATTAGCTATTGAGATGGATGAGGGATGCAGAGACGGGAACGACGCGGTCAATGCTGCGGGTTCTTGAGATGGATGGTAGCGGAAACCGAGAGACTTGAAGCGGTTCGTGAGCAGGGGCCAAGAAAACGAAGGTCATCTGCTCATCACTGCATCTGCACCACTCTGCTGGGTCTTTGCTCCAAGGCGTGTTCGTGTTCGTATATGGCACGTACCAAACTGCTTGTTCATATCATGATGGCTCATTATCGAGGACGATTAGATGTGTGTGGTAGTGGTAATAGTGGCAATAGTGGGAGTCAAACGATGGGATGGTGGGAGTGGAGTGGAGTGGAGTGGAGTGATGAGCAGCAGACAGACAGCAGCAGAGTCAACAACAGAAGCAGCAGCAGCAGCAGGGACAAAAAAGAGAGGGAAAGAAGGACCAAGGCCATGACGATGATGTCACTTCTCTCTCTCAGAGAGTACACCCCATCCTCTCTCTGCTTCGGGTGTTGTAACCTGTATGTATGTTGTACCGCCTCAGAGCACACGCGCTATGCTAGTTAGTCTCTTTACTCCTCAGGCAGACCAGAAAAGGGAGAAAGAAGCACATCTTCCTTCTTTCCTCCGCTGTTCCTGCTGCTGCAGCAGTTCCTGTTGCTGTTGCTGTTCCTGTTGCTGTTGCTGTTGTTGTTCCTGTTCCTGTTCCTGTTCCTGTTCTTTCTCTTTCTCTTTCTCTTTCTTTCCTTCTCTCTCTTTTCCTCTCTTTCTTTTTCTCTCTCCTCTCCCTTTGTTTGACCCCATCCCTTCCGTCCTTCCATTCCCCCCCTCCCTCCCTCACAATCTTCCTCTTCCTTCTACCGACAATCAAATCACTTTTCTCATCCCTGCCCGGAATCCGTCTCTCTTTCCCTCCCTGTCCTCCTGCACCAAGCCCTCTCGTCCCCATACCCATCCATACTCACACTCGCTCACATCCTGGATCCCCTTCCCCCTCCTCCCTTGCTCTCAGACACTTACCCCACTCGACCAGCAACAAACAGCACCCCAATTCATATCCCTCCCTCCCTGTGAGACCTGAGGATACGTCAATTCGGTCTCGCCGCAACGTGTCTCTCTGTCCTCCAAACCCAGTCTCACAGCCCCTTCCCCATCCAGGAACCATTGAGGAAAAGGTTCGCCGCAACACCATACCCCGCAGCCAGGCGCTCTCAAAGCAATGCTCAAACCAGCACACCTTGCACAAAGTCGCAATCACTCATACGAGGTAAAAGAAAATAAAAAAAGTAGGAAATAAAAAAACGCACAGCAGCCAACTGTACAGGGTGTGATCGGGACAGTAAAAGTGTTCTTTCTGCATCTATTCAGGATATCGAATATGCTCTGTCGATCTGATCAGTCTGTTCTTTTATTGTATCCGTCCTGCTCATACAAACGAAGTAATTGGCTCGCGTTTTTCTTCTGGTATTCTTTTCTTTATCTTTATATTCGTCTCTGTCTTTGTCTTTGTCTTTATCCTTGTCTTCTCTTTCTCTTTGTCTTTATCGCTTGCTTTAAAGTCTCGCCTTGAGACTGAATGCTTGCAAGAGATTATATGATTTGCACCCATCCAGTTTGTATGGAGATCAAAGTTGCAGGCGCCATCTGCTTTTGACTGGGTGGACCAATGGCTCCGCGGCATGTGGAGAGTGCCGTGGGTGAGCTAAAGGGGCAGCAGCAGAAGGCCATATTTATTCTTTTTCCTTCTCTATACTGACGAACTCATTTCTCACTCTCCATCTATCTAGAGCAATACACCACCGCCCTATATCCAATCCCCAAACGACATCTACACAGCACAGGACAGCGACGTTACATCAGGGCGGAGCATGGGTAGGGACAAAATAAGGGATCAACAGGCTCCAAAGGCTTCGACTCAGAGTGTCATCTGATCAGTGCCTGGACACTCCTCCTCCATTCAGGATTGTCCTCGAACCTAAATAAGGGGAAGGGGAGTGCGAGGAGCAATATCATGGCGGCCATCATCAGCTCCATATACTAACAACCCGCCCAACCCATTTGGATTCTCATAATACATTCAGGCAAGGAGCTAGAACTCGCACAGGAATACTCCGATGATGGGATGGCGCAGGATTACGACGATGATCTGCTGGCGCAGGTTGAGCAGATAAACGACCCCGAGCAACTGAAGCAGCTCTTGATTCAAAACGAACAGGAACGTCAAGCACTCGCCACCAACTTGGATCTTGCTGCAAGGCTGGGACTCGACCTGCATCAGCAGATGCAAAGACTGGAGCTCGAGTCGTCTGCCAGGGTAATGAAAGCACTTTGCTGAATCTGTGTGGACGGATAAAGTGAGCTTAGTTCGTCTCATGCGCCACAGCAGAGTGGATACTATCTGTATTAATTCCTACTCTCTACATTCTTTCGTACCCGTGAACCCCCTATCCATATACAGCTGCAATCACTCCAAGAAGAGAACCATGAGCTGCAGGCAAAGGCGAATCACTCCCAGGGTCTCTCGTATCAACTCGCCAGCTATGAACATGAAGTTAAGGAACTCACCGGTCACAATCGTTTTCTGCAAAGGGAACTTGACACCTGTCGACAGGAGCTGAAGGCCTTTCGCAAGGAGCTGGATGAGCTCTCGGAACACATGGCAGAGATAAGCACCGAGATGTTTGATGCTAAAAGCAAGGTCAATTCGTATGCAAGGCGTCTTGGAGAGGTGGAGCAAGAACTGGCCTCGACCCAGGAACTCAATGTGAACCTACAGATTCAGCTCGATAATGCGCTGCAGAAGCAGAAACAGACCCACTCTAATACAACGCAGGCTGTCAAGATGATCCAGTCGGACCTTGGGAAGGTGAGTTTTTCAACAGATGTGCGCATTCTCGGGGTGAAGTGCCGCTTTTCATACAGATCCTGATATTTATTTATTTATTTCTTTGACAACCCTTAGGTGTTCTCAGACAGCGATACGATGCGGATGACATTAGAGGAGCTTGAGACACGGCAAATGAAATGCGAAGGCAAAGTCATAGAGATGATGACCAACACCAGAGAATACGCTCAACTTCTCGAGGAAGCACAAGAGACGATCCACACCCTACGCATTGAATCTGATATGGAGGGACGAGCTTGGTCCTCTCGCGGCCCACAGGCAGCCATCTGGGACCACAGGACTGGGGAGTATCCGGGGGAGTATATGCACGGGATGGAGGATGGAAGACCAAGGGCACCTCGTCGCCTCCCATCTAACCGCAGCATTACTCATCATGGCGACGACATGGAGGCCCAGACGACAGAGGAGCTCGATCCTATGTTCGACAGTGTGTCAAGGGATACTGCTGGCACCAACAGTAATTCCCTTGGGATAGAGATGGGACTTGGCAACCTCGGATTGGAGCTGGCAGAAGCCTCTCGTGGGCTAGATCAGGAACTTGCAGGATATGGCAATGAGGTACCCTCGCTCGGTCAAGAACTCGCCGGCAATGAACCATTCTTTTCAGGGATGCAGGGCACACTTGCAAGCGAACTTGAGGCCATCGAGAACCGATCTTCTTTGTACGACCTACAAGGGCGGACGGACCCGATCTTTGACACGGACGAGCACAGGAACTCACTGGATGATAACGAGGACATGTCGGACTCGTCTTTCCCACAACGAATCTCATTGTCCGCAGAACTTCATCAACGACTCGAGGAGAACAATATCCTCCAGAATGTCCTCGCAGGAACCATTAAGCCGACATGGAATTCCGCCAATGGGATCGGGATCTCTGGCGTGCTGGGCCCGATTCAGCATTCATCCAGCTCTATCCGGGATATCGGCAAGACTCTCAGTATGATGACGCTGTCAAACCAGAAGAGCTCCTCATCAATCTCAAGTATGAACATCAAGCTTCCGCAAAAACCGATTCGTTCCAATACTGCGGCCTCCACAGCTACAGCAGAGGGAGAGATGGTCAAGGCGGGCTCAATGTCTGGACCCAACGCAACTTCAGGATCGGGGTCTGGAACGGGATCTGGGTCAGGGACGATTTCTGATGTCGCCAATACTTCGTTCTCATCGGCGATCTCCTCCTCTGGAGCACGACGGACAGCATTGGACTCACACGGGGTCTTGGGACTCAAGTACCTCTTGTCGGCTACCAGCTCTGCGGATCTCTCGAACGTGATCACAAAGACAAACACGAAACCACCGATTGCCAGTGGATCCGGCACCAATCCTTCGTCTTCTTCCAGGGGTGAAAAGTCCCATTTCTCAGCAACATCAGCAACGGCGACGACGACAACAGCTTCGGGAAGGAACGCCCGAACTTCAGTGATTGGTAGTGCCGGAAAAAATGCCAACAACGCGGGGGGAACCAGCAGCAGCAACATGGCTAGAGATCTCAAGACCAAGGCAACACCAACACCAACCTCATCATCCATCCCATCCTCGTCGGCCTTGGCTGCACCGGGTGTCAAGAGAATGGGTTCTTTCAATGGCAAGATGACACCTTCGCGACCGATCCCCATTGCAGGAGCAGCAGCCAATGCCAGATCAGGACGCAGGTCACCATCACCGGCCTCTTCATGGTCTGCTTCTTCGACAGCCATACCGGAAGCATTTTCCTCACGACGACCCTCCCTTCCTGGATCTTCCGCACCCTCCTCTGGACCGAGCAATGGCAGGTCTCGGCCTCCTTGGAATTAATATGTACTTCTATACCAGACTCTGTACACTATTGGCATCCAACAATATGCCATTCCTTTTTTTTTTTTTTTTTTTTTTTTTTTTGCATGTAATCGTACAATAAACCACAATATGAAATGATTAACAGGCGCTCTATTATTTATTAGTTTTAAGAACAGTGTCTAGGATGATGTACACGGGATGGGGAAGGGCATTTTCAAGGACTAGGTGGGTAAAAAAAAACAAAGAGAGAAAAAGAGAATGTACTCTTCCAACTCCTGCATTAATCCTTGGTGCTGGGCTGGATCGACTTTGTTCTGCTGAACATCGTCTTCATAGTCGGGACCATGTTCAAGCCAATAATCTCTTCATTGAGGGCCGTGGGCCTGATCTTGCGGAGGATCAACGTGCGCAGGGTGGCATAAAAGAGGATGAACACGCCGAACGCAAAGGGGATCAGCAGATACACGAAAGCGGTATCGTTCGACGTCTTGAAGACAACTGGCAAGCCAGGACAGTAGACAATAAAGAATCCGAGAGCGCAACCAAGGGCCACTCCGATGAAGGTACGGACGTTCGAGAACATGTACATGCCGAAGGGCAGACGGTACCGACACTTGCACGCAAACAAGTTGAACAGCTGCATGATCATGATACCGAGATAGAAGCTGGACTGGGCCTTCGCCAACAACTTCGCGGGCTCGCTGTTGTCGTCATCCGTCGTGAAATCGCCGTTCTTTTGCATCTGCACAGCCATCGCAGGGGTGACTCCGCCTTCCTTGTAGAGGACAACAAAGAAGGTCACCAAAGCACCGATCGTCTCGATGATACCGATTTCGAGGTAAGCCCAGGACAAGAGACCAGCATCCACCAGGACCTCATCCTCAGTCGATTCAAACTTCTCGCGCCAGTACACACCCGTGAACATTGCCATGAAGTCGTGATGGAATCGAGCCATGAACGATGGCTGGACCTCCTCGCCTGATTCCGCGTCGACCACAGGAGGCAAGGCACGGAGGGCCATACGACGACGACGCTCGATCGAGGCCGGGGTGACGGGCTTGCGAGGAGGGAGTTTCATCAGTCCGGACTTGGTCTCGGGCTTGTCCCAGGCAAAGGTCAACGAGATCAACAGCTCGAATCCAAGATCGATCACCAGAATCAGCATGGCAGAGATAGGCAGGGGGATGGAGGCAATGACATAGAGCAAATTGGGGATAACCTCGGGCATCGAATGCGTGATCGTGTACTGAATGGATTTCTTCAAGTTGGTGAAGATCAGACGACCTTCCTCAATACCGCGGACAGTCGAAGCAAAGTTGTCGTCGAGCAAGATCATGGAAGCAGCATCCTTGGAGACATCCGATCCTGAAATGTTCATAGCAATACCCAGATCTGCCTTCTTGAGCGCAGGCGAATCGTTCACACCATCGCCCGTGACGCCGACAATGTGGCCAAGGGCCTGAGCGTGCTTCACGATCTGCAGCTTGTGCTTGGGCGAAGTACGGGCAAAGATGATTTCGGGCTTGGAGAAAATCAAATCCCAGTCCTGTTCCGATAAAGAATCAATTTGTTCACCGTGAATCACAATCGCATTGTACTCGTTGTCGCCGACCTCGTCCACAGAGCAACCACGCTGTTTGGCCACCATCTCCTTTGTATCCGAAAGCACCAAGTTGATCTTGCGTCCAATGGCCTCAGCAGTCAAGGGGTGGTCACCAGTGACCATCATCACACGGATACCAGCAGAGCGGCAGCGACCAATAGCCTCACGGACACCGTGCTTGGGGGGATCCTCCAGAGAGATGAGACCGACGAAGCAGAGTTCTGTGGTGGGGTAATTCTTCTTTTCCTTGTCAAACACATGGCCGTCGGGGTACTGGCTACCGGGCAAGAGCAACTGGGCGAAAGCGAGGACACGGTGACCCTTGGAAGCCATCAGTGTGTACATTTCATCATATGCCTTCGAGTGCTCCGCCGTCAAGGGAATGGCCTCGTTATTGATCAGGATAGTGCTGCAGAGACGCAGAATGCGTTCGGGGGCTCCCTTCATCAAAAGGGTGTACGTTCCGTTGGCATGGTCCTTGCGATGGATCGTCATGGCCCACTTGTTCTCAGAGTTGAAGGGGACCTCAAAGACCTTAGGGTAGAGATCAGAGAGCTCATCAAAGTTGGCAATGTTGGCAGCAGCAAAGCGGGTCAATCCAGACTCGGTGGCGTCACCGACAACCTGACGTTCGGAAATGGGCACATCCGTGCGGTCAAACTTGGCGCGTGAGCACAGGGCAGAGATCGAGAGCACCTCGGGAATACCAGGAGAACTGGCGTCAAAGGGAGCACCGGCATTGGCGGCGCTGCGGAAAGCAGAGTACATATTGTTGGAGGACCAGATGTTGGTCACGGTCATTTGGTTGCGGGTCAATGTTCCGGTCTTGTCGGTGGCGAGAAGAGTGATGGCGCCAAGAGTCTCGACACCGGTCAGATCCTTGACCAGGACGTTCTGCGTGGCCATGCGCTTGGCAGCGATGGTGAGCAACATGGTGACCGTGGCAGGAAGACCCTCGGGGACCCAGGCGACGAAGACACCGATAGCAAAGTTGAGTGTGCTGGAGATTCCACCGGCCTGGTCGCGGTAAACGGCAAAGTAACCGATGAGGAAAAAGACGATAGCGGTGGTGATGGCGATCGAAGCAATGATCTTGACAAAGTCATCGATTTCGCGAGTGAGGGGCGACTTTCCAGAGTCCTCTCCAGCGGTCAATCCGGCAATCTGACCAAGCACGGTGTTGTCCCCTGTTCTGATGACCAATCCATAGCCCTCGCCGTTGATGACCAGGGATCCGTTGAATGCGAGGTTGCGGGCTTCGAGAGGGTTCTTTTGGTCGTTAATGGGGCTGCGGTCCTGAGGATCGGTTTCTCCCGTCAAGGACGAGTTGTCGACCTTCATATCCGTGCATGCAAAAATCATGATATCGGCAGGGATTTTGTCGCCCATGCGCGCAAAGACGACATCACCCAGGACAAGATCGGAGGCGGGGATCTGGACGGACTTTCCGTCGCGGACGACATAGCACTGTTGGGGCATGAGGTTCAGGAACGACTGGAGGACAGCAGCGGACTTTTGGGCCTGGTAGAACTCGATGGCTGCGTTGAGAAACGCGACGAGAATCAGGATAGCTCCCAAGTATGTCTGCAACGATTGGAAAAAAAAAATATATTTGTATATCATGTAGACCAAATTAGGATTTTTAGAGCCGGAGAAGCGACGCGTGCCGCGGCAAATAAAAAAACGGAGGGGCTAAAGATTGGTATAAAGTGCCCACAGCTCATCCGACATAGCGGAACACGGAATAGATGCAGCACTTACGTTGACTTTGTTGCCCTTGGGGTCGACAGCCAAGAGGACGTAGTTGAGAATACCGGCGAGGATCAGGAGCAGGTTGAAGAGCGAGGTGAGACAGTGGAAGAACTTCATGAAGGGCGAGATCTGCTTGGGGGGCGACAGGATGTTGGGCCCGTTCTCTGCTAGCCGCTGAGCAGCGACGGAGGGGTCCAGTCCTTTGCTGTTGGCGGCCTTATGAGCATCGATGTTGACGCCGTGTCTGGCAGCAATCTCCTCGATTGGGAAGAGGTGCTCCGTCTAATGTTCAACCAGAACCGGAAATGGAAAAAGGAGAGGGATTGGTTGAGTTAACAAATTGGAATTTGTGAGAATATATAGAACAGGCTGAAGAGCGCGAGCAGAGAGCGCGCGAGAGGACGGCTGCGAACAGCAACAGGTCCTAAGAGGGAGCCCTTTTTTTTTTTTTATGGTTTGAAGGAGCACAATTTGAACTGGCAGGAAATGGTGCTGAAAAGGGTGCGGACTATTTCCATCTCGATCAGAAAAGATTTTCCTTTTTTTTTTCCGCCCACCATCGCCATCGAGTAGAAAAAGAAACAAAGGCAGTGTGTTGCGAGTGCTGGGTGGGGTTTGCCATGGCATGGAGTCGTAATGGGTGTGCTTTGCCTTGAATCCACTCTCCTTGGGAAGTCTACACAACAGCTGCTTTTTTTGCTTACAATATCGAGGGCCTTTTCCTTCTTGTTGAGGGCTTCCCGCTTCCCGCTGTCCTTTTCGGACAGGTCCTGGGAGGGTGGAGCGGTGGTGGGGATGGTTCTGGTCCTGGTCATCTTGAGGGGCTCGCTGAATTCGAGCTTGGACTCTTGAGTCGAAGGATCTGTGGAAGCACCGGCGGTTGATGCCATGGTGTGAGGTTGTGTGGCTGGCTTGGTAGCCTGGCTGGTTGCTGAGGGAGCGAGAGTGGGGAGAGTGAGGGCGGGGAGAGTGAGAGTGGGGAGGATCAAGATAAGAGAGAAAGAGAACTGAGGGCACAGAGGTGCAGCGTTGGGAGCTATTTATTTGGCTGCTTGGGAGAGTGGCAGCTGCGAATAGACTTCAAGGGACACCCTTCACTTTGTCGACCCTGTGCGTGTGTGCGTGGACTGCACCGTAAAAAAAGCCTATGGCCAAAAAGACTCAAAAAATAAGATCGGGGCCAGATGCTCGGAATATGATTGCTCTGTTTACTGCGATATCGCATGGAGTACTGTGTACATACATCGCCAATAAGTAAATAAGTAAATAAGTAAATATATCGCACATTCCACTCCTGTCTCGCTCGCAGCTCAGGCTGTCGACAGTGGGCTGCAAAAGTGAGCGGTATCAGAAAATAAAATAGAATTGGAACCACTGCCCCCCCACTGAGGCATTTATTTTTTATTTATTTTTTTCTGTTCCCCTGGGCCGAGTGGTGATCGAACTACCACCGAATCAACTCTATCCGCAAGAGAGACCTGTCCGAATCAACAACACTCGGTCTTCTTGACGTCGTGTGCACCCCTCTCGCTCTTTGGCCGACTCACGGACTATACGCCATTGGGATGCCACAGCCGACAAGAAAGACGGGCACACTTTGCCGCCCTCATCAGCCATTCAACACCGCTTGATTTCCTTACCTAGGTGGATATACACAGCGTGCGACATGTCAGTGGTAGGACAGAGCACAAAGCACAAAGACAGACCCTGTATTCGGGATCCACAGAAAGACAACTGAACGGCACAAAATGGCTGCCATGGTCACTATGAGTAAATGACCGAAGCGCGGAGAAAGGACGCACGCAACTGCGGCTGCGAGAGCGGTAACGGATTAACGGAGCAACGACAGGCTGATGCATATGAGAATGAGGAACGAGCAAAGGCATGTGGCCGCAGGCACATTAAGCTGACTGCGTGCTGTGTGGTATGTCTGGTGTACCTGATTCCCCTCGCTCCAACCAGGACCCATTGACTGGATAACGGAGATCCAGATGATGGCTTTGATCCATAAAAAAGAGAGACGGGGTCATGAATCCTATCAAATGGCACTCAACTCAGGCTGTGAAGGCGGTCAATTCTTTGTGTCTATATAAAAATAAAAAAAAGAACATTGTTGCACGACGACCTGATGCACAAGTCCCAGGTAAAAGGATATCATCTGAAGGGATCCGGAGGGGCCCTAGTTGTTTCTTGAATCAGCATGCTACAAAAGCATATGCCAGTTATACTACGCTCCTGCATGTAGATTAGTCCCCACCGGAAAGTTCATGTGTTCGTGCACCATCCTTCCCTTCGCTAAAAAAACTCACGTTCATGTCTGTCGTCATGGTCATCATATCTTCATGGCCGTGCTTTTGTTCTTTTTGCGATAAGCATCATCTCGGTTCTCTCTTTCGCATCCTGTTTCCTCCGGATACAGCCCTGAGTGGGAATCGCCCAAAAAAAAAAAAATAGCGTGAACGAACCACTAGGTCCACATTCAAGGGCCGCTCTGCGTCTGCGAGGGACGTGTCAAGTCCACATAATTCCATTCTCTGCTGCAAAAAAAAACCTCCCTCCCCCTCTATCTCCGGCTTGAAATAGACAAGGGTAAAAATAAAGCGGTAATGGCTGTAACATATAACGGGGATGATGACCGCATGCATGTACCGGGACTCATGATTTCAAAAAAAAAAAAAAGAAAAAAAAAATGAGCGAGAGATATCTTTGTTGTTGAATAATTAAATTTATCAAGAGCTGATAAATGGAGTGAGCCGTGCGCGTCCCGCGATTTTATATTGCACATCACATCACTCATCGTGCTCCCTGCTGCTGCATACATCGTTTCTCCTTTCATGTTATCTATTGAGCTAGGCGCCTTACATATCGTTGAGGATCCTAGTTAATAAAAAAAAATATATATTGAGCTAGGCGCCTTAACAACGAGCTGCCTTGGATTCACTAAATGTGCCTCCGTCCTGAGACACTCAGCCATGTTCCCATGTTGCTGTGTACAGGAAGCTCCCGATCCTTCCTCCACCAATTGCCTGAGGATATTCCATCGGAATAATGCGTCCTTTCAAATTATTGGCGCTCAGGAATGACTGTCCGTTTGAAGCTGAGTCTGTGATATGCTTTCTGAAATGCTTGAGGTATCTCGTGTGCAGGTTTGTAGAGTTTGTGTGGTTTTCTCGGATGAGCAAGACGATCACGCACTTCGTGTAGACGACCGTTCATGCGTTACTTGCCGAATTTCTTGCTAAAACGTATTTCCAGCGATTCATACTTCGTAAACAATCGTACATGTCGTTCCATTAGCGTTCCGAAGTCTTCAAATGGGATATGGGTGAGGCTATGAAATTGCCCTTCGCACGCTTGTATCCTGCAGACGATGGTAGGTGGCCTCGAGCGCTTTGATGTTAATGGCTATAGCGCTGCTGGAAGCCCAACAAGCCAGGGATTCAATTGTGTCGAGTTGAATAAGTCGCGTCTGGCCGGCGTAGTTATTGTCTGCTCCACAAAAAAAAAAAAAGTCAGGGCTACCTCACCATCGCGCCGTTTCTATCTCACGAGAGGGACGGGTGCTGAATCACTATATTTAATATACGGATACATCAAATCCGCTTTCGGACCACATCGTAACAAAGCCCTGTTGATCTTGACGCGTGGTCTTGATGGTGATGTTCAATTCCTCTGCATCTCTTAAAAGTGCACAGTAGCCTTACGCTTTCTGCCGCGTAGTGAACATCGGTCACGCTTCCTTTTCAGGCAATGTCCACAACAACGCGACGAAGGATAGGCTCAGCCGCAGCGCAGCGCAGTAACATATTCGGGCGGAAACGATTCGGTTTGAAGAATGTGGCCACGTCCTGTTCGAGGCGGAGGAACCGCCACACTTGTAATGGACGTATTTTGGGAGGGATAAATAACGCCGTGTTTTTTCTTCATCAAATACCCACATCCAAGAAACTACCAAAAACAATGGCTACCCCTGCACCCAAGAAAAAGGGCATAAATGCCTTCATGACCGATTTCCTCCTGGTAACAGGATCGTTTTTTTTTTATTTTATCGCCATTCTCTTTACATCTATCCAATACCAATTGCGCCTGTCTGCGTGAGCTGACAGACCGTTTTCTTGGTATAACCGTTTTAGGGAGGAGTGTCTGCCAGCATCTCCAAGACCGCCGCCGTAAGTCATCTGCAGCAGCAACGCTTGAAAATGTGCGAAGTAAGCTCGATTTTCATTGAAAAATCGACCCACAATGCGTTTTTTTAGGCACCCATCGAGCGTGTCAAGCTGCTCCTCCAGAATCAAGATGAGCTGATCAAGGCTGGACGTCTCTCTCACCCATACCGAGGCGTCACTGACTGCTTCAAGCGCGTCGTCGTCGACGAGGGGTTTGTGTCACTCTGGCGCGGCAACGGCACGAATGTGCTCCGTTACTTCCCTACCCAGGCCTTGAACTTTGCATTCAAGGACTACTTCAAGGCCATGTTCAACTACCAGAAGGACAAGGACGGCTATGCGAAGTGGCTGGCCGGCAATCTGGCCTCTGGAGCTGCTGCTGGCGCCTTCTCCCTGACCTTTGTGTATTCGCTTGACTATGCCCGCACGCGTCTCTCCAGCGACGGGAAGGGGAAGAATGGGGGCTCGCGCCAGTACACGGGTCTGATGGACGTGTATAAGAAGACCCTTGCCTCGGACGGCATCGCGGGCCTTTACCGTGGATTCTCTTTGTCAATCGTCGGCATTGTCATCTATCGTGGATTGTAAGCCCTCACCCATAAATGCACACTGAAAAAAAAAGGTGAAATCCAAACCTGAGCACAGGTATCTAATGCTTCGTTCTTCAAATACACAGGTACTTTGGATTGTACGACTCGATCAAGCCCTCCATGCCTGGCGCCCTTCAAGGCTCCTTCATTGCCTCGTTCATCCTTGGCTTCGGCGTCACCAACCTGGCCAGCTTGGTCTCATACCCTTTCGACACTGTTCGCCGCCGCATGATGATGACCTCGGGCGAAGCTGTGAAGTACAAGTCCTCGTTTGATGCTTTCAGACAGATTGTCACCCAGGAGGGCTACAGATCCCTCTTCAAGGGTGCTGGAGCGAACATTCTCCGCGCGGTCGCTGGAGCTGGCGCCTTGTCTGGCTACGAACAACTCCAGGTCCTTGTCCTTGGCAAGGCCTATTACGGCGGGTCGTCTTAAGGGACCTTCGCTGCTGTCGATTCCCTATGGACCGTATTCTGCATTCGTCCGGGTTCTGAATACTCTCCCACTCGCTCAATCTCACTCTCCACTCATTACGTTCTGCTGCTACGACAGAATAACTCCCCTCTCTTTTATGATACTGTTCTCTGGCCGCCATGAGAACTATTTAATAAATAGCGATCTGAACGCAGGGAAATATCGCTTTTTATTACAAATAGTATGAAGTACAACTGGTATAAAATATATGTTATTTTCCGAAATCGAGCATCCCAGGCCAGCCGAGGCGTCGATGATCGCCTAAATCTCGTCCTCGTTGTTAAAATTGAGCATTCTCCAGAAGAATTTACTCTCGAATTGCCGCTCAAACTCAATGTCGTCTGTCAAGTAGTCAGGAAGACTCTTCAGCAGTTTCTCGTCTCGCTTTTCATCGATTGATGGGGAATAGGACACCAAGTTGTTTTCATAATCATAGGTCAGCGTGAAATGAAGTGCTAAACATGAGCAGATTGAATGGTAGATCTGGTTAGGTTTCAATTGCGATAGTCGAACGCTGTCGAATACTAAACCTTGTATAACAAATGAACGTACTACCGCGAGGTCCCGTTTGTTCACAATCCCAGATAGTCGGCAGCTTGTTTTTGGATGAACCAGGGAAAATGTCCCGAGGAACAAGCTTGAAACCACTCAAATTCTCATACATCTTGATAGTGCTGACAGTTGCTGCAGTGTTCGGCGTAACATCCGGACTGGCAAGAACTGATTGCATCGATGCAGTCTTGGCCCTGACCCGATCCTCTTGTTCGTGCTGTCTGAGCTTTCCCTCACAATCTCGCACTTGACGCTGAAGAGTGCGCACTATCGATTTGCCATGTGTACGTAAAAATACTGAAGTTAATTGATGCGCCCTTCAGGCCGAACATCTATAAAGGACTTGTGAAGGTCGTGGCTATGCAGCTATACCTTTTGCATTCATGACCTCGCTGTTGTCGCGTAACTTTTCCTGGGTCCTGAGCGCGGCTATTTTTCGAAGCATCAGATGTTATCTTGTGTTAGAGTGTAGATATTGCTCACAGTTGCTGGCGCAATGGCTCCACTAGATATGTCAACATACACTCCAATTGCAGCTCCATCTGGGCACGATAATTCTCGGCACTGCGGGTGGCCTCCTCCAACTTTGCGCGGCAGTCCTCCAAGTTTTTCTCTGCTTCAGTCATGCGCAGTTGTTTCAGACGCTTGTACTTGACATTGAGTTCATCGAGCGCCACTACAAGCTACAGCGTACAGAAAGCGTGCTGTTAGTGCGTGAGTCCGTTGAGGAGATCAGTTTTTCACGAACAATAAATGTAACATACTTGCTCGGCAGTCATAGATGATGTTGTGCGTGCAGATTCTTTTCCAATGCCTTTGGACTTGGTGCTAGAGACGAATGTCGAATAGGGACTCTCCACGTTCTCCTGATTGTCGTGGCTTGCTTTGCTCTTCAGGGCTGACGACTGTCTGCTTAGCGCCGCAGGGGGTGCTGACTTTGGTTGCTTTCGCTGCTGTTGCTGTGATTTGGTGAGTGCCAACTCTGAAGCTGCGGTGGGGTATTCGGGCGAGATTTTCTTTTTGCTTTTGGCTTGTGGTTGCTTTGTGCTGTAATGCCTAATAAGACTCTCTTCCTCCTCGTTCGCCGCATCGTCCATATTGGGGAGGTCCATCTTCGCCAGAGTCTTCTTCTGGGGTCTATATGTGTCTGTTCAGCCAAGAAAGAGGACATATCAACATCCAGACTATGCCAATGCATAATGAATATGATCTTCACGCTGCTTCCAGGTACTGTTGTGCATACCCTCTGAATCAGAATCAGAGTTGCCATACGATGCCGCCTTGACGCGCTAAGGAAAGAACGAAAAACAAAAACACGGGACTCAGGCTATTGAGATCGGTAGGATGATTCTAATGGATGGAGTCTTATGCGAATGAACCTCCTGTGTACCTTAACGCTGAGTGCAGGCTTGCCAGCAGGGTTTGCGCGCTTTGGAAGCATGCGGTGATGTAGGTCCGGTGCTGGTTAGCGCCGCTGATGGGGATGGTTGGTGGCGATTGATGAGGACGACAGAAAACGACTTGTGCCTAGTGGCCGGACTTTTTTTTTTTTAATTGAATGCCTGCATTCTGCGTGTTGCAGTCACGCCCCACAGTGAATCGAGACTAACTGCAGGTACCATGGTCCACTTGTGCATGGTACTCATGTCATTTGAACACGTAAAAGCACACCCTCCACTTCATGGAGTACTTTCCACCATCGATGGCATGGCAAAGTATGGTAATCCAGGCCCACTTGGTCTGTATAAATTGACTGGTGTAGAGATAATAAGCGAGACGTTCGCGATTATGCTGAAGAGCTCAAGTTCTCCCGGAGACAAATCTTTGCAGATCTAGTTTAATTATTGTGCCTTTTCATCTTTTGTGGGTGTGAAAAAAGGATATCAAATAGGGGATAGACATGAAGATGCTTGATGTTGCAGTGCTGCTGTCGCTCCTTTTTCAAGGAACAACACACATCCACTCGCTCCGTTCTCTATCATCCCTAGGTGTGCCTTAAAAAAGATTTATCCGCCTCAACAATGGACGCGTTTGTTGTTTTGCTCACTAGGCGTACTAGGCAGAGACTATCGCGGGGGGGAGGGGAGAGAGGGAGGGGAGAGAGGGAGGGAAAGACGAAGGAATCAGCTCCGGGTCACCGAAGATGGGTGCTGCGATGATATAGAGGATATAGAGCGGTGGTGATGGGGGTAGTGGTGGTTCGTGTTGGTCAGGTCAGGGTACCTTCCATTTCGTTCTTGCCTCCTCTTCCTTACCTCCTGTGGTCCGAGTCCGTGGAATTGGCAGGATCCAGAATGGCACCCTCGTTTACAGAAACACTTTCAATTGCACGAAGTCGCCCCATGCAGAACTATATAGACTCCATGTGTGCCTGACATACACCTTGTCTCTATCCCCACCACTCATATCCGTCCTTCCTTCTCAGTCTCATCAACCATCCTCATTCTCATCCTCATCCTCATCCCTGTCCACCATCATATACACACACGCACACACACTCTCTCTGCCTGCCTGCCAATCATATACACCTTTACAATTCCTCTTATCCGCATGTCTTTTCCTCAGCAATAATCTTTTCTTTCCTTTCAAGGCATCGTGATCGGTCTTGCTCGGATCCTTGTGTGCATCTCAACCCAGCTTCTTTTTTGCCCGACCCATCGAACATCCTCTCTCAACCTGTCCTCCTTCGCCCTTAGGATCGTTTTGCACCCAACTTGCCTTGCATTCCAATTCTATCCAGCCTCAACGGACAACTCTGCAGCTCAGCCATCTATTCCCTCCCCCCTTCAGCACATATACCGTTTTTTTTTTCGTACCTGAATAGACCCCCAAAATCACCTTAATATTGACATTCAACACTCTACAACGGAATGCCTTTTTCAAAATCCGGACGGAGATCACAAGAAAGGCAGTACGGGCCTCAGGATGAGACATCGTCCTCGTTTTCAGAAGCACCTATTCTCTTGAAAGGCGGCCACTCCTTCAACCTCATTTCCCAATGGTTTTTTCTCTGGGTGTTTCCTCTCCTCAAACGGTCAAGGTCTGACCCAGATTTCGATCCAGATTCCATTAAACTGCAGAAGGAAGAGTCGGCCGAGTATGCGGGCGAGAAACTCGGCGAACGGTGGCGTCAGGAGGAAATCGACTACAAGGACAAGTAAGTACACTTTGTTGTCACCCTTCCTTTGGATTACATTGAGTATTCACCTTCACTAGGCCAGAGCAATTGCGTATAGGGTCGGTCAATTGATGCTTCAGTCTCCAGCTACTATGGCATTATCGACTGCCATCCTAATTAGCTCCTTGAACTGATAAGAGGAAGTCTATACAGAGGGTTCAATCAGGATAGTGATATATTTCAATGAGTATGTCAAGGCAAGGTGTACACATAATGTACAGACAGGTTGCCTCATCTCGTAATAGCATCAGCACATGGTCACAGAACCTAAGAGGGGGCGGATGGACCTGCAGCACGCAGACAAAGACAGGGAACACAAGCGACAAAGATTCTATTTTTTATTGAGTGGTCGTGCTATCTATATCTCAAATTTGTCCCCTCAATGGCAATCAACTGAACCGCTAGGAGAAGACGGGGTGAGGGATCGATAAATGTATCCATCATTGGCTTTTGTGAGTTGTGTGCTAAGGCGATTGAGAGTGAGAGTGCAGAGTGCAGTGTATCGGGGAGAGGGCTCTGTTTTTATGTATCTGCACCACCGTCTGCATCATCATCATCGCTGTTTGAAGTGAAGATGTCTGTGTCTCATTCCAGTCAACGGACCTTTTCCTACGTCGCACAACATCTCTATTTTTCATTTTAGGCTGGCTTGTTGCTCCGGTCCGTTTCCATGCTAATGTGCGCATTCTATTCACGCTCCCATTTAAAATAGAGCTTCGATCAGCAGAGCCTTGATGGGCGCATTTGGCCGACCCTATCTGATGCTAGCCTTCTACAAGCTCTTTTGGATCATCTTCACATATCTGGGCGCCTACTTCTTTGTTAAGCGACTCATCAGCTTCGTGGAATCCGCGCCTGCAAACGAGAGTAACACAAGGTCCCTGACTGAGGGCTATCTCTATGCCCTCGGGATCTTCCTGACCTGCATCGGCAGCAGTGTGTGTATCCAGCAGGTCATGGCAGAGTGCACGCGTATCGGAGTTCAGGTGAGGACGACGAGGGCTTGTGTTTGCAGACACATTTGGAAGTGAGCGCACATTTTGACACAGATATCTTTTAATTTGGTGGTTACGCATAGGTGCGGGCTGGTCTCATGGTATTAATCTATCGCAAATCGCTCAAGCTGTCCTCGGCGCACGGCGGCATTAGCAACATCATTAATCTCATCTCCAATGACTGCAACCGTGTCGCCGAGTCCTTTGTCAACTTTCATTTCCTCTGGAGCTCTGCCTTGGAGATTTTAGGTGAGTCAAAAACGAATGCTCGTTTCTATTGTTGTTCGTATCCATGTCAGACACTGAGAAGCACGCTAACATCACGTTTTTAAACTAGTCGTGATTGCCTTGGCTTTTGTCGAGCTTCACATTGCCGCTGTTCCGGCCTTGGTTATCCTCATTTTGCTGTTCCCTGTGCAGTATCTTCTCTCTTTTTACACCGCCCGCATCAATGCCATGGCCACTATTTCGACGACTGCTAGGATCCATATCATGTCCGAGCTTCTAACAGCCATTAAGCTGATCAAGTTTTATGCATGGGAGTCGTACTTCAGGGATCGAGTGACGCGCGTGCGAGCCAAGGAGATGAGAGAGCTCCGTCGCGGAATGTACCTGAAAATTACCTCGTTTGCGCTCGTGTTCGCAGCTCCAGTCGTGACAACTTTGGCCTGTATCTGCGTTTATGAGCTCAGCGACAGCCGAGGCCTTCGGGGCGACATCAAAGCGAGTGTTGTTTTCACAACACTATCCCTTTTCAACACCCTGCGGTACCCATTGATCATGCTCCCTATTGCTGTCAAGACGACACTGGGCGCATTGCTCAGTTTTGATCGACTTGACGGTTTCTTGCGCCTCCCAGAAGTGGAGCCTCTTCCCGTCCATGGTGAAGCTGACACTGTGCATTCAGGAAGGAGCGGCTCAGGGTCGTCTCATATCGTGGCGGATGGATTGGTGATGAACGGCTCTACGAGCGGTAGTGGAGATGCCAAAGAGATGGAGCGTCTGGCGCTTCGCCGCGAGATTTCCCGCCTTCGAATCTATATCAAGGATGCAGATTTCGGCTGGCCAGAATCTCAAGAGTCCAATCCAACATTGAAATTCATCAGTATGAGCGTTAAACCTGGGGAGCTGGTAGCAATTGTGGGAGACGTTGGGTCCGGCAGTAAGTTGTACTTTGCGTTTCTGCACAGGTGGCCGGTACAACAATCAATGGTCACAGCCTCACCATAACCTGTTTGTTTTATTCCGTATATATTTTAGAATCCTCAACGCTGGCGGCTATCATGGGGCAGATTAAGCTGGTGGCAGGAGACCGTGCAGTTCATGGGACATTAGCCTATGTGCCTCACGATGCGTGGTTGGTGAATGCAAGTCTCAAGGAAAACATTCTGTTCGGCTCGCCTTTTAACCGCCAAAAGTACAACGACATTCTCCGCGTTTGCGCCCTCAATCGCGACTTGACACTTCTGAGTGCAGGAGACGAGACCGAGATTGGAGAGCGCGGAATCAACCTGAGCCAGGGACAGCGACAACGCATCAGTTTGGCGCGTGCGGTTTATTCGGATGCAGATATCATGCTGTTGGATGATCCACTCAGCGGCATGGACGCTCAGATCGGCAAGCATATTTTCCAGGAGTGCATCAAAGGATTCCTGGCCGGCAAGACTGTTGTGTATGTCACCAATCAGCTCCAACATCTTGGCGACTGCGATCACATTATTGTCATGAAGGCCGGCTCCATTGAAGCACAAGGCACATTTGATGAGCTCATGGCCAAGGATGTTAATCTCGCTCGTATTGTCGAGGAGTCCATGGAGATCGAAGACCCGGACCAAATCCAGGAGTTGACG
Organism: Gamsiella multidivaricata; assembly: GCF_025024155.1. NCBI lineage: Eukaryota > Fungi > Mortierellomycota > Mortierellomycetes > Mortierellales > Mortierellaceae > Gamsiella > Gamsiella multidivaricata. Next base: position 470,024 of record NW_026251725.1, read on the forward strand.
AGCGAGATTAGATTGGAGCCAACAGCGACCGACATGGATACAGGATCGGCATCTGTTCCCACAGGTCCCACAATGGAAAAGGGATACGACAGTCATTTGACCATCCCCAGGAACGTGACCATTCACCGCAGCTCTTCTGGAAAGAATGCCACTTCACGTTTGGCCGGCTCTGAGGCCACGGAGGGCGAGAGCGAAGAACTTAGCACTATCAATGTCCATGGACGTCCCAGCATCAGCAAGAGTGGAAAACTCTCTGCCGGCACCACTTCAGTCCACAGTCGCCCCAACTTGCTCTCTCAGCGTTCTCATTCAATGTCAAACCCAGGGACACCCAACACCAACTATGCTGCAGCAAACGAGCACACCATTCACCGCCTCAGGGAGCTGAACGCACACACAATACAAAATCAGATGATCAACGAGCAGACCATTTCCAGAATGATTGAGCGTAATCAGATGACAATCCTCGGAAGTATGGGGCAAAATCGGCTCACTACTATCCCAACAAACCGCGAAGAGAACTCTATGGCGAGGGCTGTCGAGAGGAACCAGCTGACAATTCACAGCCTGAGTGGTCGGGAGGGCGGCATGCTTGGAGGTGGACGCGGTGAGCGGCTGGATTTGGGATATGGTGTCAAGAGCAGAGATGTTGTTTCCGGCTGGTCTGTCGCCAAGGCCTATCTTCGGAAAGGGACTGGAATGGGAGTCTCGATTGCTGTCGCCCTGGTTTTCTTAGCCACCCATGGTCTGCGTATATTCTCAGACTACTGGTTGCGCTTTACTGTCGGACCCGATCCCAAGCCCGACTTCAACTACTATCTCGGAGTCTATGGAGGACTTGTTGGCGCCGTGGTCATCGGAGCGTACGCCCGCGCCTTCTTCCTGTCGATGGTCGTCTTTAAAAAGTCACTCACTTACCACGACCGTATCTTCCGCAAGATTCTGCATGCACCCATGAGCTATTTCGATGTGACGCCTCTTGCCAGGATCTTGAACGCGTTCGCAAAGCACCTGTATGTTGTCGACGAGATGTTACCCGACGCAATCCTTCAGATGCTGCAGTACATGCCCCTGGCCATTGGTACTACCATCCTCGTTATCGTGATCGTCCCCTGGTCAGCCGTTGCCGTCGTTGTTTTACTGGTGCTTGTCTGGGTCTTGATTCGCTTTTCATCATACACCGACGAGCAGCTCAGGAGCATGGAGGCAATGACCAAGGGTCCCATCTTTGCGCACATGGCTGCGACGCTTGATGGCCTGTTTTCGATCCGAATCTATGGTGCAGAGATGCGGTTCGACGCATTCAACCTAAGCAAGATTGACGACAATCACAAGGCGTTCTTTGCTGTCATGCAAGTCCGGTCCTGGCTGGCCCTCTACTTGGACATTGTCTCATCCATTTTTGTGCTAGTGACCGCTATGCTTGTGGTCTACTTCTCGCAGGATGGCTCCCTGGACGCTTCACAAGTCGGATTGGCAATCACGAACGCTCTTCAGCTGCTGATATTTGTCCAATGGTCTGTTCGCATGTCTGCGGAGGTCAAAGGAACCAAGGAGTCCGTCTGCCAATTGGAGCTATACGGTATGAACATCCCAGCCGAGGCTCCCGATCACATTCCTGAGACACAGCCGCCCATCGACTGGCCCAGCCAGGGTGAAATCGAGTTTAAGAAGGTTGTCCTTAGATACCAAAACTATGGAGTGGCCGTGCTGAAGAAGGTCAGCTTCATTGTCCAACCAGGCCAGAAGATCGGCGTGGTCGGAAAGATGGGCAGTGGCAAGACGACGCTGCTAATATCACTTCTGCGTGTAGTTGAGGCTGCGGAGGGCAAGATTTTGATCGACAATGTGGACGTACGTGAGATTGGTCTGCATGATCTACGAAGCAAGATTGCTATCATTCCCCAGGAACCGGTTCTTTTTGTGGGCACAATTCGATCGAATCTCGACCCCTTTCATCGCAGAACAGATCAGGAAATTTGGGCAGCGCTGGACGCCGTACATTTGTCAGAAAACATCAAGCAAAACATGCCGTTGAAGCTGGAGACACCAATCATCGAGAATGGGCGTAATTTCTCGCTGGGTCAGCGACAGCTATTTTGTATCGCACGCGCTATCCTATTTCAGAGCAGGATCTTGGTCCTTGATGGTTAGTGCCGTTTATTGCCGTATGCTCAGTTTAGTGCTTGATCTGTCTTTGCTTTGCTTCTAACTGACCCATCTCTTTTTCTTCTGTAGAGGCAACAAGTGCTGTCGACCTGCAGACTGATCTTTTGATTCAGGAGACCATCAAGAAGAACTTTGCCAACTGCACCATTTTGATGATTGCTCATCGACTCAATACAATTATCGAGTGCGACAAGATTCTGGTAATGGAAGATGGGCGTGTGGTTGAGTTTGAACACCCGACAAAGTTGATCGAGAATAAGGATGGCTATTTCCATAGTCTTGTGAGTCAGTCAGGTCCTGACTCTGTCGCTCGTCTCAAGGTCATGCTGAGGGAACATGGGCAGACGGTTGATGGTGAACCACCAATTGTTGTGAACGGACCCTCTCAGCAACACGCCACGACGTTAGGAACCCAGCTCCCAGAGACAGTATCCGAGGTCTGTGAGGAGGACGGAAAGCCCTCATTAGAATCATTAGCGAAGCATTCAGCCGTGCCCTCGATATCCATCGCAGCCCCACAGGAAGGCTCTGTAACAGACACAAGCAGCAGATCATCCTCGACAAGTAGTCTCGATCGAGGAAGTGGAGCTAACACTGCTGGGGAGGGGACATCCTTGGCGACTCCTATGACGAGAGCGGGTAGCATCAGTACCTCCGGTGCTCCAGTCGCTACTGCGACTGTCTCCTCAACTGTGCACCACATGCCGCGGTCATTGGAGGACGTATTTGCACCGCGCACCGTGCCCAGTGTCCCGGCAAGGAAAGAGGAATAGGAGCCACCATAGAACAATACTAGCCATATAGTGTATCCGAACCTCTGTGTTTTCGCAATTGAAGCTCTTTTTGCAATCGGAGTGAACGTTCTCCTGATCGCATGAACAATGAGGCAATGCAACATAGTTGAAAAAAGCGACAAAATTATATTTGTATATTTGTCTCTTGCAGTAGGCCCATAAGTTTTCTAGGTCCCGAACAACTCTTCTTCTGGATTGATTGACATAGCTACTTTTGAGGAGCGGACAGATCACGAATCTCATCCAACTCAAGACCTCGTCCAACGAAAAAAAAAAAAAAAAAAAGTACACTGCTCCAGCTACTATGGATCTTTGGGCTCCAATGTCGCATAGCAAACCGGCGTCCACGCGCAAAAATAACAGCATTTTGTTAGTTAATAGGACCCAGTGGGATCACATCGTTTGGTGCGATCAGTTCCCCAAATGGATTGATTCCACTCAAGATGATCTAGTCGAGGCACTTCGCTAGATCTTTTCTTGAGGCGCAACTCCTTATCCAGCTCAATGGGCCAGAGTCAAGACAAACTTAAATTTGGTGGCGTGAAAAAATCTGGGTTGGATTGCCTTCAGGGTTTCAGAATAATAAACCCATGTCCTTGCACCACCTTGTATTCAGAAGACCTGGGGGATGGTTTGTCAGTCGACATTAAGGGTAAATACCGCGACAAATACACCGCATGGATTAAAAGAAGCCTGGGTTTTTGCTTGTGGCTCTTCCTTACTTCAAGCAATGAACTCGATTATCTTTATTGACGCCCCTATCCACGATCAGGTACAACGACTGACACTATTTCCACTTCTACTCTGGCCATGGATCAGCCTACTTTTGTGCAATCACTCCAACAGGCGCTGCACTTTACTACAGATGGAATTGCTGATGTACAGGGACAAAGGCAGCCTAAAAGCAGCTGCAGCAACCAGTAACCAGCAACATCGGCTAGTATTTACAAATACAGGGAATTGGCGCGTAGTTGTCACCTGAACTGGCCACCTACATCAGCTAACTGCGCGGCGATGAGCAGGAGACTTTAATGAAAAAAGTTGCCGTCTTGTCGAGGCTAAGAATGTTCTTGAGGCCACAGAAGTCCTCGCAAGGGAAAGCAAAGCATTGCTGAATGCTCCTGAGAGGGGTAGGCGAAAGTCAATTGATTCATCGTTCTTGCTGCGAAAACCTCAGATATATTGCGACAATTTCATTCCATATATCCATCCCAACTACCTCTCTGTCCCTCAATTTCTCGTCTAGAGTTTGAATCCGCGTACAACCTGTTGGTCGCAATTGCCTTGGTCGAATCTGACGAAGCGGTCTTGGAGCGGATTCTGGACGCTCTGAAGTGCGAGCCCAACTAGAAGATCGCCATCAAGCTCATGATGTGTGTGCTGACAAAAGGATTTTGTGCGGTGAGCGACAGGGACTGTCGGAATGAGTATGTAGAGCACTCATTCTGAATCTTTATCCGATCTTTGCTTTCTCTCAATAGCCTGCCCAACATCTTCAACACACTCCCTGCTAACTCACCTCTTCGCCTTTCGGTTTTCAGATCCATTGTGGGTCTGGCTGTCGCCAGTGACGACATGGATCTTGTCCTTCCTCAGCTTCAACATGTTCCTTACTGAGTCAGTGAATGGGGCGTTGGGATCGAGGCCGAGCACACTTTTCTTTTGCATTTGTCTGATCGTCTCCAGGAGTCTGGAAAAACGTAGGTAGTACACGCAGTTGATGGACCACGATCGTTCAATGGCATAGGTCAGGTCTCCACAAATCAGGTCTCCACAAATCAGGTCTCCACAGACCGTTAAGCGAACACTCTCAATGACGCTCATCGCGCGACAGATGCCAATCCTTGGACTTCCTCAAATATCTCACAACTTTCAACGGTGCCTCGGAACTGGATACGCAGAAAGTCTATGCGATACATGCCATTGTGGAGTCGCTTGCCTTGCCTGAGACTCTTGCTTTTGAGAATCTGCTGAGGATTGATGCCGTTCAGCAACTGAAGATGAGGAAGATATGTGAGGTTCTCTCCATCTTCATAAGCGACGATGTTCAGGACCTCCGCAATTTGGTGACAAAGAATGGCGGTCTTGTGAAGGAGCTCGGCTTGGATAAGGAGGAGATGCTGCGCAAGATCCGTCTCTTATCCTTGACTTCCTTGGGTCGGAAAACCTGCTCCGCAAGTTGAGTTATCAGGAGATTGCCAAGGCGTTGGAGGTTGAAGAGGATGAAGTCGAGCTATGAGTGATCAACATGATTAGCGCTGGGGCCAAGTTGAACCAGGTCGCCAAGGTGGTGATCATCAGTCGATCGATCTATAGAACATTTGGCGCTTCTCAATGGCATCAGTTGAACCAGCGATTGAGCACAGAGAAGCAGTCGCTGGCAGAGATCCTGCATGTTATTACCAACGCCAAGCTGACGGCTAGAGCCGCCATCAGCGCTGTCATCATCGGCAACAGCGTCAATTAAAGCTCTTGGCTAAGCGGACTACCTGAGAGCAAAGGTGGCCACCCCAGGAGAACAATCCCACATATCAATACTGCATGTAGTTCTTACGGGTCTTTGTCATTAATAAAACTGCATGGAAATGTATCCATTTCCTCGACTTCAGGGCACCTCCTTTAAGGTTATCGTAATCTTCAAGTCACAGCATCTCATATTTCTCGATATAAATTGGTGGCACGACCGAGCTGAAAAGCACCCTTACCTTCTGTCCCTCCCTCCCTCCCTCCTCCCCGGCCCTGTTTTCTTCTTTCTCGGGAACCCATTTCGCCAATCCTCATTTCCGTCCTCATACTCAGCCAAAGGCAGACTCAAGCACGCATAATCATTGACCATGTCGTTTCTTAAGGTATCAGCAATCTCGCCTCTTTTTTAGAGTGGCAGCAGCCTTCAAGGACCAACGAACCTGTGCCGTATCCCAATATTAACCTATGTCTCCACAATACCAATGCTTCTTGGTACTAATAGCCATTAGCACGAAACTCCACACACTGGAGCCATGTCAGGAGTCTAGCCACGGCATCAACTCGCCCCGCTAAAGATTGCACCCGGATCACTCCTCCATACCCGAAGCTGGTCGCCAATTTGGAGAAGGTCAAGCGAGTTCTGGACCATCGCCCCATGACACTTTCGGAGAAAATTCTCTACTCGCATTTGACAGAACCTGAGGAGGTCAAGCCCATTCGTGGTCAGACGTATTTGAAGCTATCTCCAGGTAATTAATGATGGATCAGACTCCGTGACTCTATATTTTTCGGCACCGAGATTTAATGAGCAGCGATTGGCAGTTGCCATTATATGACATGTGGGGTAAAAGGGAGATGTCCGATCATCTTGATTTGATAGTCAAGTAAGCTCAATACTGACACACACTCGCCGACTTTTTGCACACTTTATCCATTGCTCTACTTAACTGCTCGGTATCGATGGCCATAAAAAGATCGTGTCGCCATGCAAGGTAACCAACTGTAGTCTCATAACTCTGTTCGATCTACCCTGCCGTCTCTGGAATTGCACTCTGACATTGCCAAATACTCTTGATCTTCTTTAAAAAAAAAAAAAAAAAGATGCATCCGCCCAGATGGCTATATTGCAGTTCATGTTGGCGGGCATGCCTACGACCGCTGTCCCATCTTCGATCCACTGCGATCATCTCATTGTCGGCCATAAGGGTGCCGATCAAGATCTTGTCAACTCAATCGAAAACAACAAAGAGATTTTCAACTTTTTGCAATCTGCTGCCGAGAAGTATGGGATGGCGTTCTGGAAGCCAGGCAGCGGAATTATTCACCAGATTGTGCTTGAGAATTATGCCGCCCCAGGTCTGCTGATGCTCGGAACCGATAGTCACACGCCCAATGCGGGAGGATTGGGTGCGATCGCGATTGGCGTTGGCGGTGCAGATGCCGTAGACGCTATGGCCAACATTCCTTGGGAGCTAAAAGCCCCTGAAGTGATTGGTATTAAGCTGACGGGCAAGTTGAATGGTTGGACATCGCCCAAGGATGTGATCTTGCACCTAGCCGGCAAGCTGACCGTTCGTGTAAGTGCTAATCAACATGTCGCTCCAGTAAGATAGATCTTTATTATGTTTGGTATGGAGGGGATTTCTAAACTCTGAGAAAATGGTGTCTATTTCTTGTAGGGCGGAACAGGGCATATCATTGAATACTTCGGACCAGGAATTGACACATTGTCGTGCACAGGCATGGGTACCATTTGTAACATGGGCGCCGAAGTCGGAGCAACGACCTCGCTCTTCCCATTTGTCAACAGCATGTCCTCATATTTGCACGCAACCGGTCGTGGTCCTGTCGCTGAGGCTGCACGTCAGCACGCCCACTTCTTGAAGGCAGATGAGGGCGCTGTCTATGACAAGGTGATCGAAATCAACCTTTCGACTTTAGAGCCCCATATCAACGGACCCTTCACCCCCGACTTGGCAACACCTTTGTCAAAGTTTGCGGACGTTGTTAAGAAGAATGGATGGAAGGATGAGGTCAAGGTCGGACTGATCGGAAGCTGTACTAATAGCAGTTACGAGGACATGGATCGAGTTACCAGCTTGGCTAAGCAGGCTTTGGAGAAAGGCATCAAGTCAAAGGCCGGATTTTTTATCACGCCAGGGTCCGAGCAGATCAGGGCCACGATCGAGAGGGATGGGCAGACGGCTGTCTTGGAGAAGGTCGGAGGCGTTGTTCTCGCAAACGCGTGCGGACCATGCATCGGACAGGTAATGGCGGCGGAACTGAAAACAGGGGATATTGTGATGGTTCTATTTGACTTGGGATCTAACTACTTTTCAATCATTACCGTGTCTACTTGTCTTTTATGTAGTGGACTCGCGACGACCTGAATGATAAGGAAGAAAACGCTATCTTGACCTCGTTCAATCGTAACTTCAAGAACCGTAACGATGGAAATGCGAAGACCATGAACTTTTTGACTTCACCAGAGGTAAATATAGCAACGCTCAGTACTACACTCAAGCGTTTGATATGTCATCTCAAGGCGGTCAACTAACACTGGAAAAAATTTGTCTGCTCATACATGTTTAGTTGGTGACGGCCATGTCACTTTCCGGAAAGCTGAGCTTTAACCCTCTAACCGACCCACTTGTGGATGCGTCTGGAGAAGAATTCATGCTGCAGCCTCCTTATGGTGATAACCTGCCCAAGGACGGATTCATTCCAGGCAACCTGTCGTACACACCGCCCGATGCTAGCCAACCTAACCCTTCTATCGAGATCAGCGTCGATCCCAAATCCACGCGTCTCCAGGTTTTGGAGCCCTTCGGACCTGGCCCTGAGGGCGAATTCACTAATCTAGAAGTTCTGTTGAAGGTCAAAGGCAAATGCACGACAGACCATATCAGTGCTGCAGGCCCATGGTTGAAGTACAAGGGTCACTTGGAGAATATCTCTCACAATACCCTCAACGGAGCACTGAATGCAGACAATGACAAGGTCAACGTTGTTTCAAACGTGTTTACAGGCGAAGAAGGAGCCATTCACGAAGTTGGACGCGACTATCAAAAGAGAGGCAAGCCGTGGATCGTTGTGACCGATGTAAGTATTGGAGGCATTTTGATACTCCACTAAAAAAAAAAAGAAAAGAAACTCCAACTAAATTGTAACCCATTCTCATTCATCTAGCACAACTACGGAGAAGGCTCTGCGCGTGAGCATGCCGCACTACAGATGCGCTACCTAGGTTGCCCCATGATTTTGGCCCGGTCCTTTGCTCGTATCCATCAGACGAACCTTAAGAAGCAAGGTGTGCTGCCCCTCACATTCGCAGACCCAGCAGATTGGGAAAGGATCCACGGAGGAGATGTGATTGAGTCGACTGTTGGCGTGGCTGACCTTGTTGCAGGACGTCCAGGAAAGAATGATACGGCTGAAGGAGGCGAGATTACGCTGGTTGTGCGCCGCGCCAACGGAGAAAAATTTGAGATCAAGGCCCTTCATACCATGAGCAAAGACCAGATCGAGTGGTTTAAGAAGGGAAGTGCACTCAATGCTGCCCGCGGATAAACATTAAAAAGCATCGACCATTCTCAACTTGCCCAAAGCTTTGTCTGTAGTGCCATTCGCTCAAAAATGATATTCTGGTAGTTCTCCTCCTCTCGCCTACTTGACGGGAGCGAGCTGTATTTAACAGCCCATCCAGAAATCCACTTACCACGTTGGGCATGCAAGTCCTGAAGATTGGGCCTATGGTCTAATTGATACCTTTCCTGTGCTCACACGGCATCTACTTCTTACGTTCCATGATGCCTTCATCCCCTGCAGGAGGTTGTCAAATAAGGCTGGCGACCCACTCCTGCGGAAAAAAAGAGTCAATCCATTGTCTAGAGAGACAAAATGCTCAAACCAGGGTTCGAACCTGGGACCTTGCCTTAGTGAGAGGCATGTGATAACCAACTACACCATTTGAGCCGCAGAAATTTTGGTCTGACAAACTTATATATATCTATTCAATAAACGCAATTGCATGATTTAGGCAATATTAGGGTCTTTTGGTCCCTTTTGCACCCGCTAGTGGTTTTTTTTTAAAGCCAAAGAAGACAAGGAGCCCTACTTTCATGTATTTGAGGGTGTGCTCATGGGGATTTATGTTAATAAAAAAAAAAAAAAAAAAAACTTTCATGTATTTGAGGGTTTTTGTTTGTTTTTGTTTTTTAGGGTTTTTTTAGAGGTTTGCAACAAGGACAAGGTATATCTGTGCATTGGGTACGAGGACATGCTGGACACCGTGGCAACGAGGCTGCAGACACTGTTGCCAAGGCAGCACATGGGATCGATACAGGACTATGGAGGCTAGACGCAACGCAGCACCATGATTTGAAATGCCACGCACAGTTTGCAACACACAGTGCAGACCTGGACTTGAGGAGGATACTGAAGTTGCAGTCCGCGGTACGGCACCATTATCAGTGGACATTGCAGCATCGAACGAGGACCTACATCAAGGATTGGCGGTCGGTAGCATGGGCGCCCACGCTACGGATCTTACACGATAACAACCCGCCAAAGCGCTTATACACCAGCCTGGAAGACTGTCGTTTACGTTCGCACAGGATCAAGAAGTTGCATGGAGATTTGCCGACATTGCAGGCGATGAAGAAACGACATCCAGATACCTACCAAACGGACATATGTCGTAGGTGTGAGAGGGAACCAGAGACGAACGATCATCTTTGGCGTTGTTCAGCTACCTTGTGCGACCAGCGACAAGAGTGGAGGGACGCGGTGGAGGAAGTGGAGTTGAATGGATATCGTGCATGGAGACAGGCAGTGCGAAAATGGGAACAGGAGAGAGAGGAGGCCGAACGGAAGGACAAGCCCTTCACTGCGACTTGTCCCAACTTCTCGGCAACAGGAACGAAGGCTATCTGGGAGTCAATGCAGTGGATTCAGGGGACGGCGGAAAGACGAGGGACATATCGGGTTGCGGAAGGAGAGGAGCCGGAGAGTGAGGGAGATTGGGAGGTCAAGGACTTATACCGAGGTTTGGTGCCAACGGGACTCATTGAGACCTGGAAGCAGCTATTTACCACCACCAAGTGGATTGCGACGATCATGGTGACAAAGTTCGTGAGCAGGATCGAAGAATTTGGCAGGACCAAGATATGGAACAAACGATGCGAGGACACTGTCGCCTGGGAAAAGTCAGTTGGAATCACCTTCATGAGCAAACGCGCCGGAGGACGCAACGGTGATCGGGGACACCAACGTAGTGTTGGTGATTTCTCTGATTTGAAAGGGAGACGGTTACTTGCAGCGGAGATCCAGGAAGGCAGACGGACTGCGAGGGAAGTTGGACATAATGGAGGGTTTATTCGGTTTAAAAACAAGTTTATTAACATTGGATCTTGACTAGGAGACGTGTATCGCGCAACAGGTCACGTAGGAGTTGGGTTAGACTAGCTATGCGACATGGGTTATGAATTTGACGCCTCAAGCCAACATAGTTGGTAGGGGGCGTGGCTCTGCCGTGCATGGAAGGCATCTATGGCTTCAAGACCTTGCGGACCATGCGTCTCGTGCTCGTGTGGATTTATGTCAATAAAGTAATAAATAAAAAATGCTGCTCGGCTTTTCAGGCTTCGTATCACCGCACTGGCAGAGACAACCATCTGGAGGGTGCTTGAGAGCAAGATCAAAGGGGCGACGACCATCGGGTACACGGACGAAAACCTCAACGAGGCAGACGAAAGCAGGTGCAGCAATGAAGCAAGTTGGACCGTTCAAGATTTGTACCATGGGCTGGTGCCAAAGGACTTTACTACGGAATGGGCAGAAGCGTTCAAGACGTCAAAGTCAGTTGCAAGGTACATAGTCGCGCGCTTTGCCAGGGCCATCGAGGAGCTAGGAAGGACTGAGATCTGGAACAGACGTTGCAAAGTCACCGTGGACTGGGAGCGAGAGCGTGGAATCACTTCTGTGAGCAAACGCGCCAGAGGACGCACTCGTGCTAGAGGGTACAACCGTAGCAGAAGTGATTTCATGGGATCAAACCATAGACAACGACCAGCAACAGACGTGGAAGCGATCAGGACAGAGCGCCTAGTACAGGGCTTTTGCCAGCAGCTGGAGCTGACTCTGATGGAGTGGCTAGGCGGATGCAAGTTTTTGATGACAGTGGATACTGGCTAGAGGATGACCTTCGTGCACAACAGGCCAAGTAGGGAGCAGGGCTCTTCGAGTCACCACTCATGCTGACGAGGATTGTGAACGGGACTTAGCAGCAAAAGCTGTTTATTAAACACCACTTTTCTTTACGTCTCTAGCAATAGGGGTCCCTAGAGGATAGTACCACGCTAATAAAGCCCAGACGTCCCCGTGGGTCCTAGTTATAAAAAAAAAAGGCTTTTCGGGCTTCGTATTCTCTCGAGAAGATACTCATGGGTGTGGTTAGCGACAGTTCATTTAAGTGAAACTACTGATTTAGTGTTTGTGGAGGGTTTCTTGGGACCTTATGCTCTGTACACTATGTCGTTAGTTTCATGCCTTACAGGAGCCGTGAAAAAAAAATGCGTTCAAATTTATGTGTCCATTTTTTTCGCGTCGCCGCACTCAGCAGCAATTTGCCCTTCTCTTTCCCGCCCAAAGATACCCCCCCTCCACAACTCACACCTCCACTCACAATTTCTCCCCAGGCCAGCTAGAACTACAGCCACAACTCCTTGAATCTCTTGAGACACTTCAAGAAACGACACCATGGCCACGACATCAACACCCATCTATGCCGCCAAGAGCACCATCCGCTCTCTGTATGTCTTTGTTTGGCTGTCAGCGCTCATTGCAACCAACTTTACCCTGCTGTCCCTATTCTCACTTTCTTGCCTTGTCCTCATCATCACAGCAAAAACTTTTCCAAGGGCTATACAGACATTCAGGCAAAGGTCCGCACGGCAACCTCCAATGACCCATGGGGTCCTAGCGGCACTCAAATGAATGAACTCTCCCGGGCGACGTTTAATCAGTAAGTGGAACACAGCATCAGTTTCGCCCTCATGAGGACTTAAATGAGGGCAGAGTTCTCAAACTGATATCAATTGCTTCCCACCGAATCCTCGTTATAATTCGCTTGATAGGCAAGAGTTCCTGGAAATCATGGAGATTTTGGATAAAAGAATGAACGACAAGGGCAAGAATTGGCGACATGTGTTCAAGGTAGGATATATCCCCTTACCATGTTGGAACGTAATCAGGTTCTCAGAGAGGTAGCAGAAAATATACTTATTATTGACTTTCTGTTCTGCATCGCTGGGATGTCTACTAGGCCCTGACCGTGCTGGACTATCTGCTTCATGTTGGTATGTCAGTCCATGTCTGTTTCAGACTCATTTAACTGTTAATTTGGCTGTACCTATTTATAAGTGCATGAGCTGGTTATTAATGTACTCTGTTCGTCACAATGCTCAGGATCGGAAAATGTGGTCCGATACGCGCGCGAAAATCTGTACATCGTTAAAACCTTGAAAGAATTCCAATTCATTGACGAGGACGGAAAAGACCAGGGCTCCAATGGTGAGTGTCTTTATGCAGATAATGAGCCCTCGAGAGATACAGACAGGAACTTTATTAACCCATTCGTATATCCTTGACAAAAATAGTGCGTCAAAAGGCTAAGGACATTACAGCACTACTCTCGGATGAGGCCAGACTCAGGGAGGAGAGACAGTCCAGAGCAGCCATGAGAGATCGCATGAGCGGAAGAACCCCAGGCGAAGGGCGCTATGGCGCTACTACCCCTGTGTACGATCGACCAGGAGCAGGCGATGACGAGCGTGACCTTCAAAGGGCACTTGAAGAGAGCAGGCGCATGGCACGCGAGGCACATGGCGATAGCAGGTAACATATAGAACTATATCAGTCGGGCTGAGCTTTGTGCATTCGTGCTCAAGAAGTAGCTGCCTATTGACGTTTTTGGCTCTATTGCATCGCTTGTTGTTATAGCGACGATGACCTCAAGAAAGCCATGAAACTAAGCAAGCAGGAGGAGCAAGATAGACTGGACAAAATGGAGAAGTACAACAAACTGCCCGCTACAGAAGACTGGGAAGGCCGCTCCAGGTACTTATTTTGGGCGCCCTATCGCCCTATCATGCATTAAGAGTGCGCTGTCCTTGCGGAATGAGATGTTAATAACCTTTTTTCGTCGCTTCTCTTGACAGTGCCAATAAACAACAAGAAAGCAGCAACACGGATTTTTTCAGTGACGACTTCGGAGGACAGATGGGGTTTGGCAACAGCGGAAATAATAACACGGACACCAGCAACAATAATCTCGAAGGGTTGTCGTCGATGAACAATTTTGGAGGCAGCAACTCGTTCATGCAATCGCAGCCTACTGGGTTCAACAACCCGTACTTACAACTCCAGCAACAGCAGCAGATGCAAATGCAAATGCAGCAACAACTTGAGCAACAGCAGCAACAGCAGCAGCAGCTGATGCAACAGCAACTTATGGAACAGCAGTTTCAGCAGCAGCAGCAGCAGCAGCAGATGGCCTTCCTAAACACAATGAACAATCCTTACCAGCAGCAACTCATGCCCCAAATAACTGGAGCTCCAGCGATTGGATCGAACAACCCATTCAGCTCTAGTAACGTACAAAAAGCACAGGCAAATCAGCCTTTCCCAGATTCCTTCCGCGCGGCTTCCAATGGATTCGGATTGAATAACAGTAACAGCGGCACCAACAGCAATGGTTTTAATAATAACAGCGGTTTCAATAATACGGACGGGTTCAATAGCAACGGCAACGGCGTTAGCAATGCATCTACGTCAACTCAAAAGAACGGTGCTCTGGGAGAGCTCGCATTCCTTCAAAACGCCATGAATAGTTCGTCCCCTGTCATTAATCAGCCGGTATGTCTTCAGCTTAACTCGTTCAGTCCGCTTCTCTTGGATACCTATGCCAGAGTGGAATCATAACCAGCACTCTGAATTTTAATGGCGCACGAAATAGGTTGCGACGAAGGCGTCAAACCCAAACGACGAAAAATACGCTCACTTGGCCATGGCTCTTGCGAACCGTGAAGATGGTATGGACACATTTGGTAATATAGGACAGCTTCGCGTTCCAAGGTAAGGCAGCAACTATCTGCGGGTAATATATTGTCTCCTCTTTCATGCATTACATTAGCCATGCTCACGCGTATACATCCCTTTGTCGATAGCCATCATACACAAGGAGTGCCTGTTGCCCTAGCCTCTCAAATCACGGGCGCCTCTAATCCCTTCCAACGGTCTAACATCAATTACAGCGGTGCGAACAACAATGTCAGCAACAGTTTAATTGATATTGGGAACAATGGTAGCAGCAACAACAGCAACCCTTTCCAAACATCATTACAGGCAGGGGGCCTTAATTCAAGCGGCTATTTAAATGTAAACCCGACAGGAATGGGAGGTATAAACATGTCTGGAGCCTCAGGCGGGACTTTTGGCACCAGTGCCTTGTTTTAATAAACTTAGATGCGCATTTCATACAGGCGAAAACAGGATAATAGCACTAGGAACAACTGATAAAGCGACCGATTCGGATCTTCAGCAAGATATAGCAGCATAGAACCTCGTCATCATCTTCGTTTCAGCATCCCCTCGCCCCGGCTTACGACTTTTAATGACCCCTCCCCCTTTCCCCCTCCCAGTGTAGTTTTTCACCTCACTTGATGACAATAAAAAAGAGTACTATTACGCGTGGCAAATCCAGCCAATCAGCGCGCGACAATGCAGTTTGTCCAACATATTTTTAGGGCTTCTGGGCGCACTTTACTTCTCATCCTACAAGCGACAGAGATCATCTCATCTCCCTTGACACGACCCAACCCATACATCCGCTCAAGGAACCCCTCGCAAATACATACCGCCCCATCGCAGAAACAGCGCCAAAATACATTACCATGATCCTTTCTAAGAAACACTTCTTCTTCGCTGTAGCCGTGGCTCTCCTCTCGGCAACGGCCTGTTTGGTTCATCAGGTGCAGGCGGAGGATTCGGAAATTGCCCAACCACTCAGGACCCATTCCATTTACATGCCATACATCGGTAAGGATGGCCCAGCCTCGTCTTCTTTCTTCATGAAATCAGCCTTGCTGTTAAACAGCGAGAGATCATCTGCTTTTCCTTGAAAGCGTTGTGCTTTCTTATATTTCGATTGGATTCGTCTGGGCGTTGGGTACCGATTGACCAACAATACCTGTATGGAGCGAATTACTGCCATGTTCTTTTTTTTTTTTTTTTTTTGGGATGATAAAAAAAAATTGTGCATGGTTGGCATGAAGGCAGCAACAGGCCTTTCCAAGCTGAGACTCTATCGTCCCAAGAACAGGAAGCCTGACATGGTGTTCAAGTGACTTTATTATAAACAAAATCGATTTCCCGGCGTCTCTGCTTCTAGCTTTCTCTTTAAACAGGTCTTATTTCTTCTCTTGTAAAAAACATTGTCCTCCCAATTGAGACGTCAAAACATACACGTATTAAAAAAAAAAGCATGGCACAGCTGCATGAAAAAGACGCGCTACCGTCAACCTTTTTATGAAACAAATACAATGGAAAGCAGCAGAGAAGGGGATTGGACAACTAAGCAAGAGGCTAAGGAGGACAAAAAAAGAGTACACTGAGGAATAAAAAGAAAAGAAAGAAAAGGCATCTGGGCGATAAGGGCGTGAAGAGCAAGAGGGATCAACACACTGTCTAATAACCTTTTGCCCTGGTGCTTCTCCTTATTGCACTATTACAAAAAACGTTCAACATAGATCAAGATCTGCAAAACCGCTGGTTCGACTTTGGTGGCGATACCATCATCAACACAAACAGGCATATTCGTCTGACTCAGGATAAACCCTCGCAAAGCGGTTGGCTCTGGAGCCGTCTTGTAAGTCTGCTAAACTGGAGTATGCATTTGACTAACCTAGCCCATGCAATCCAGAAAATGATTTTTAACATGCGTTGTTGATTGATACGCGGTCCTATCTGCAGCCAATGTCAGCACCGTATTTTCAAATCGAGTTCGACTTCAAAGTTGAAGGCAAGGGCGATGGCCTCGTTGGCGACGGCTTTGCTGTCTGGCTGACCAAGGAACGCGCTGAGCCAGGCCCTGTCTTTGGAAATCGTGATCGGTTTGAAGGCGTAGGCATCTTTTTTGACACCTATGCTAATTCTCGGCAATCGGTAAGCGACGCGCCTTTACATACGCGCAATGTCAAATGTAAGCAAACAATCGATCAATATGCTAACAATCAGTCTCTGTCATCGCGCGAACCCACAACAGCACTCGTTCCCGTATGTGATGGCTATGGTGGGCGATGGAAGAACAAGTTATGATAACGACCACGATGGTCTTTCCAATAGGGCCGGAGGCTGCGAGTCTGATTTCAGAGGCAAGGACGTTCCTACCAAGGGTCATATCACCTACAGCGCGGATGCCAAAGTGCTCAAGGTAGAGTGGGTTACATATATATTGTAAATTAGTTCTTTTGCAAGACTTTTGTTACTCATCTACTTCATATCTTATTTTAAATCAAACAGCTCAAGCTCCAGACCAAGGAGTGGGATCAATGGGAAGAGTGCTTTACACTGACAGATGTCACGCTGCCCTCTAACTTCTACCTTGGATTCAGTGCCATCACAGGCGAAGTTCACGACAATCATGACATTATCAGCGTCTCTACATGGTTATTGTCCAAGAGCGACATCCAGGTTGGCCAGGTGAGGATGGACATCTTTTGGATTGAGGAGGCGTTGACGCCATGTATTGTTTGTAAAACTACTTTCATATTCACTAACTACTACTACTACTACTCTTGTCTCTGCATGCATCACAAACAGCGCCGTAACAATACTCCTCCTCCTTCAAGCAAGTCTGGGCTCGGATGGATCTTCAAATTCATTGTTGCGGGCGGAGTGTTTGCTGCAGTGGTTACCGTCGCCTACAAGATGTCCCAGAAGAACAACAACATGAAGCGATTCTGAGGCAACTGATCATGCAATCGCCTTGTCGAAAGTGCTAAGGCATAGTAGGAGAGGAATAGACTGAAATACATATTTATTTTATCATCTAACGATGCTTATGCATGGCTGTGGTTATGGTGCGTGTGTGTATCGCGACGTGCGATCTCTTTTTTTTTTTTTTTCATGCAAGCATTGATACAGGGGACGCAAGGCAAGAGGGCAAGGAAAGGGCTGGTTGTCCGCAAGGGCTGATTCAGATCCACTCTTCCCGTTCACCATCGACACTCGCTCACCAACAACAACCAGCTATGAAGCTCTCTCCGTCATCCATCACTTTCTTTCTGGTCCAGATCGGCACCCTCTTCTCGGGACTCATTGTTGCCGTCTGCTGTGGCCTCTATGTGTCGTCCTACCCAAAGTCGCCCGAAGCTACCTCGCTTTCACCACTAGCCTGTGGCACACTTGCCTTCTCTATCCTCAGCTCCCTCGTCACTTTCATATTCATCTTGCGCCAAAAGTCTGGCAGGACTCAGCGTGCGATCTTCGAGAGTGCTTGGATCATCTTTGCCATAGCCATGTGGATTCTTGCAGCTGTCGGAGGAATCGCCCGTCCACCTAATGGCATGTCCAACATCTCTTGCAAGGTTCTACCCAGTGGCAAAGAGACCTCCGATCCTAACTATCTTCGCGCCTGCCAGTCGATGTTTGCTTCCACAGCCTTTTGTATCATCACAGCCTTCTTCTTTATCGCGATCGCCCTGATGCTCTTTGTCTTTTCTGTCAAGACGTCCAGAAAATCTAAGAAGAACCAGGTTGGAGGCCATTACAAACTGTCGCTCACTCTTTCGCAATATCGTCGCGCCGAAAAGGAAGCCGCCGAGGAAGAGAGTAGAAAACTCAAAGGGGCCGGGGAGCACGAGGAGGAAGTCGAAGAGGAGCATGGGCCAGGAAGCATGATGGACGGACACTTTTCCGGCAACGTCTACCGCGATCCAGTCATCTCAACCCCCGCAGCAACCCTCCATTATCCTAATCCGTATTCAGAGGCAGAGCTTCACATGCAACAGCAGCAGCAACAACACCACCACCAGCAACAACTCCAATATCAACAGCAGCAAAGTACATGGGCACAGCAACCGGCAACATTCGGGCCATATTGATCACAGTGTGTTGCGAACGGACCTATTATGTTCTTTAGGAGCGGTTGTCATGGAATAAAGAGCTCAACTGAATGCCGTTGTGAAACTATCCTAACTTCACCTGGCTCCCTTTGGGCCCATTGAGCGCGGCGGTGGTAAAGGTCTCTGAAAGGTGCATGCAGAAATCGAGTATGCGACTGTGCTGCCTCGCACTGCCGCACTGCACTGCAATACATTTTTTATTTTTTGTAACCTGACCCTTCTTCTTCCTCATCACACACATGGCATTCGTTCCACCGGATCCAAACGTCTTTTACCCCATCCCGCCAGGACAACTCCCACCGGGATTCGTTCCCCCTCCTCCAGGAACTGCCGTCCGCGGGATCCCCATTGTGGTGCCTCTGGGCCTCGAGATGCTCATCTCCCCTGAAGGGTTTCCTGTCTTCGTACCTGAACGCTCAACAGCTCCTCCTCCACCATATGCTCCTTCCCCACCAGCAGCGGCCAACTCAAGTCCAGCTTTATCGCAACAACAACAGCAGCAACACTACCAGCATGGAACACCGACCCCGCCTTCGAGGCACAATACGCTAACGTCGCAACACTCTTCCAACCACTTCTCACCCCCTTCTGTGCCGCTTTCTCCTGCTCCACCAACCCCAATCTCTCAAACATCCATGCCCCTGCCTCACCAGATGCCGATCCCGAGTCCACACTATCAGCGACCGATGCACCCACCGCCCGCCTCACATGCATACCCGCCTTCAACATATATACCCCAATTACAACCGCAGCCACTACCACAAGCCCAGCCGCCAACCCCACCTGTTGGGTTGACATTCGCAAGTATAATGACCTCGTTCAGAACATCCTCAGAAAGCGTTTCGGCCTGGACGTTTTATTCATTAGGTTTGGCACATAATCCGGGGCAGAAGGAAATCGCGATCACATTGCGTCAACGACCCAGCAACTATACCCTCGAAACTGTTCAGCCGATCATGTATCAGCTCTTTCATCAAATGAACTCTCATATTCAGGCGTCTGGTGGAAAGCCACTCACCGCAGGAGAAGTATTTCCTTGTCGATTAAACACACCTGATGCTGGGTCTTTGGATCTGGCGATCCTTCTGGTCCATGCCCCACCAGAATGCAAATCCACATTAGAGAACAAGGACGTGTTATATGGAGTTATCGCAACATTGGACGAGATGGCGGTCTTCTCAAAGTATGGCGCTGCAAGGACGTTGACGAACATGGGCAACGATCTCGAGACATGGCCGATCCCCCTCTGGTCGGATTGGTCGCGTCCCTCGTTGGTGAATCTGAACGATTTCCAAGGATCTCTCACAGAAATGGTGCTGGTATTGCCGACAAAGAACGTTGTGGCGACATTGGATACGATCTCGCATCGGCTGACCCTCGTCGTATCGTCGACTGCGTTGGAGCTGATTCAAGCGGACTTCAGAAGATTTCCGCCAGCACAGCCAGGGGTGATTAACGACCTGGCAAGAATCACCTTTATGCTGGATCTGGATGCAGGCGCTCAGGCGTATCTGACCTGGAGGACCGGACAGGATGGGCCCGCCATCTTCAATGCGCGACCGAACCCGACAAGTTTCCATGGATGTTGGCTGTCGTTCACTGGGATTGGCCCGCATGAGGAGGCGACGGTGCATGAGAATGTGGCGGCCAGAGAGGATGGCATCGAGGTGAAGATGAAGGGCTCGACATGGGAGAGACTTTACCAGGCACTAATTTCAAGAACACCAGCCGTTGTCCCTGTGGGATCCGAGACTGTGCACCTCAGCTACGCGTAGACGTGAAGCACATGCAATAATAATAAATTAGCGATGGTGCATAGTCTGATAGTCTGTGGAACGCCATTGGAATCATGCCAAGCGTCGTCCACATAAAAAATTTCCGTATGCGGTGTCCACTTTTAAGCTTTCTCGGGCGACGGGATCGTGATCCAACGATTCTCTCTTCGCCCTTTGCCATCCTCATTCCGACACACAACGTCCGGTTCTGCTCTTCGACCATCCCACTCGTATACAAAGAGCAAGGAATAGCAATGGTGGCAGAGCTCTACATCTACGGTAGCGCCTTTGGGCTACCCTCGATCGACCCCCAGTGCCTGGCCCTGATCTCGTACCTCAGTATCGTTTCGCACCAGGAGTACACCATCGTCGAATGCAACGACGTCGGCATCTCCCCCACCGGTATATGCTAACAACGAAAAGGAGCTATTATTACTTCTTTCTACATGGCGCTGTGCTCTGCAGCGGCTCAGCCCTGTCAACTGCAACTCACCTTTTTATCCTACCGATGGCGTTTTAATCTAGGCGAGTTGCCCATGTTCCATGACGGCAGGAACTGGATCGCAGGAGCCAACAGAATCATTGCCTACCTCTCCAGAACTGTACGCTGCTTTTATGTTCTCTCTCTTTGCAGGAGCGAGTTAACGACCTCTCTTCTCGACTGTCATGCCTACATGAACATTTCCGTCTTGTTTATTTGTGTGCAACCATCGTCCGCTGACCTCACGGCCTGAATCTCTGCATAATCTTAGGGCTACAACGCTAACGAGGACCTGTCGGCCGAGGAGCTGGCCAAGTCCGTTGCTTACTCATCTCTTGTCGATGAGTCCTTGACAGATGCCATTGTACGTCATCACTTTCTTTCTAATTTACGGTCGCGGGCGTTCCTTCGCTGTGTCGTGCCGATTTTGCGAACTTGGAAAGAACAGCATCTAACGGTCTTCTCTATTGTGCACAGCTATTTTCATGGTTCGCCGATGCAGACAACTTTTTGGGCGCGACTCGCAAGGCATATTCGAATCTGTTCTCGATCCCCTCAAAGTATATTTTGCCGATCCAAATGCGCAAGGCTGCAGTTCAACGCGTCCAGAAATATGGCGGCACGGTTGAGTCTGGAGCCTTGACTCATGCCGACAACACCAAGGTACGTATTTCATTGCGCGATGGAAACATGTGCTCAATATCTAACTTGGCTGATCTCAACGAATATACATCCGTACTAATATGTTTTGCGATTTGTTGACGATAGATTTATGATCTGGCAAGGGATTGCTACCGCGTCTTGGATAGGAAATTGGGCGAGAACGAGTTTTTCTTTGGAGTCAAGTAAGGCATTTAAGGCCAGTGGAAAGAAGAATGAAAGCAGGACATGAATGCCTTCCAATATGTGTCTAATATGAAGCGTCCCTTTGTTTCCCTAGGCCTACATCCTTGGATGCTAAGGTCTTTGGATATCTCGCACTGCAGCTCTATCCCGAGATTCCTAACCCACGATTTCAGATTATTCTCACCACCCAGTTTCCACGCCTGGTTGCGTACTGTGACCGGTGCCGTGAAGAGTTTTTTGCCAACCTTCCGGACTCAACCTTACCATCAGAGCCCTCGCCCTTCTTCACTAACCCGATCTCGGCACCCAAGGAATGGTTCAGGAACATGTTCCTGACTCCGGCTGCTACACCATCCACATCACAGCATTCTACGACAGAAGGAGATGGGAAGCCCAAGAAGACAAAGGAGGAGCGGGATTTTGACTTGAAGAGGATTTACGCGGTGACTTTTGGCGTTGTGGCCATGATCGCGTATGTAATCGTCAACGGCTTGGTCGTGGTCGGTAACGAGGATGACGAAGGGGAGGAAGGATACTATGTGACCGGGCAGACTGGGTTGGAGGATGACATCCACATGCCGGCGGACGATTTCGACAATTAGACTCTACTTACAGCATATTACGCATATCGTCAGCTCCGTAATACAAATGGTTCTGATGATATAATGCTGCCATTACACATCGCCGCTACTTGCACTGAAGCGCTTGAGGCCGTCATAAATCGCGTCGCGATCTATTCATCCTGCTACTCGTTATTGCTATCATTATTGCTATCATTATTACAATCCTCTGTGTCGGCGTTGGTTCTCATTTGAGCCCCAGGCAATACTCTCAGTTTCCTTTTTCATATTTTTCTATCATAATACCTTTCTGAGTCCGTACAGAGGTCATGAGACCTGATTTAAATCGAGTCGGTTGACCCTGCGAATCTATCAGACCTAGCTTTTTTTTTGATAACTAGGATCCACGGGGACGTGTGGGCTTTATTAGCGTGATACTATCCTCTAGGGACCCCTATTGCTAGAGACGTAAAGCTTTTGCTGCCAGGTCCCTTTCACAATCCTCGTCAGCATGAGTGGTGACTCGAAGAGCCCTGCTCCCTACTTGGCCTGTTGTGCACGAAGGTCATCCTCTAGCCAGTATCCACTGTCATCAAAAACTTGCATCCGCCTAGTCGCTCCATCAGAGTCAGCTCCAGCTGCTGGCAAAAGCCCTGCACTAGGCGCCTGTCCGCCTCTGCCCTGATCTCTTCCATGTCTGTTGCTGGTCTCTGACTATGGGCTGATCCCATGAAATTACTTCTGTTACGGTTGTGCCCTCCGCCACAAGTGCGTCCTCTGGCGCGTTTGCTCACAGAAGTGATTCCACGATCTCGTTCCCAGTCCACAGTGACTTTGCAACGTCTGTTCCAGATCTCAGTCCTTCCTAGCTCCTCGATGGCCCTGACAAAGCGCGCGACCATGTACCTTGCGACTGACTTTGACGTCTTGAACGCTTCTGCCCATTCCGTAGTAAAGTTCTTTGGCACCAGTCCATGGTACAAATCCTGAACGGTCCAACTTGCTTCACTGCTGTGCCTGCTTTCGTCTGTCTCGTCGAATCTATCAGACCTAGCTAGCAATGATCTACTACAGTCGTCCTTTCCACCAAAGTAAAGCCGATCCACAGTCAGATCACATTCCCCGGGCCTGCCCCTAGGGCCTGTGCAACAAATGCCACACCTCATCAGTGTGTTGAAGGCTGAAAACTCCTTGTTACAAAAAAGGTATCTTCCCCATCCCCTCCATGGTTATCAACTGCCTCCTCCCTTTTTTTTTTTTTTTTTTTTTTTTTTTTTTTCCAATGGACAATCTTTGCAAGGGTTTATTGGTTATTTTATGGGGGTTACTATTTCTCGCTGGTCAGGATGTTCCTGTTTGTCCCGAACAATGGTAGGAGGCGCCATATAAATCCCGCGTATTTTCCCGCAAGCCTGCCTCGGTCGTCCTGTTCCTGCTAACTTGATATCTTGATCCTTTGGACTGGCTCTCTCCTGTGTGACTTGATTCGGCAAATATTCAACTTATGTTTCGATCCGGCATATATGTACGGCTTCCTTACGATGTTACTGCGGCCCTCGAGTGATTTCTGAAGTAAATTATTTAGTCTCCTCTCTCAATAGTCCCCCCCGTAACCTTAGTGCTGGAGAACGGCTCTGGCAAATCCGAGTGACAGTTCTGAAAAATCTCCTCGTAGCCCACGGTGGCGTGCGAACCTGAGCAGAATAGAACATTCTCTCAGGAGGGAGCCAATCCCCTGCTGCCCGCGATCCGAAAGGTAATATATACACAGCCCCCCGTGCCGAAAAACAACCGCATCAAGCTGGATCCGAAACTAGGATCCACAGCACTGTTCTCTGGAAGCTTCGCGTGATACTACTGTACCACACAGGCTCGCCCGCCCCTTGTCTCTCGAGTCAATTGACTCTGCGAATCTATCAGACTAACTAGAGCACAGGGCGAGGAAATTTTTTTTTTTTATAACTTGTCTCTCGAGTCAATTGACTCTGCGAATGCGCTTATACACCAGCCTGGAAGACTGTCGTTTACGTTCGCACAGGATCAAGAAGTTGCATGGAGATTTGCCGACATTGCAGGCGATGAAGAAACGACATCCAGATACCTACCAAACGGACATATGTCGTAGGTGTGAGAGGGAACCAGAGACGAACGATCATCTTTGGCGTTGTTCAGCTACCTTGTGCGACCAGCGACAAGAGTGGAGGGACGCGGTGGAGGAAGTGGAGTTGAATGGATATCGTGCATGGAGACAGGCAGTGCGAAAATGGGAACAGGAGAGAGAGGAGGCCGAACGGAAGGACAAGCCCTTCACTGCGACTTGTCCCAACTTCTCGGCAACAGGAACGAAGGCTATCTGGGAGTCAATGCAGTGGATTCAGGGGACGGCGGAAAGACGAGGGACATATCGGGTTGCGGAAGGAGAGGAGCCGGAGAGTGAGGGAGATTGGGAGGTCAAGGACTTATACCGAGGTTTGGTGCCAACGGGACTCATTGAGACCTGGAAGCAGCTATTTACCACCACCAAGTGGATTGCGACGATCATGGTGACAAAGTTCGTGAGCAGGATCGAAGAGTTTGGCAGGACCAAGATATGGAACAAACGATGCGAGGACACTGTCGCCTGGGAAAAGTCAGTTGGAATCACCTTCATGAGCAAACGCGCCGGAGGACGCAACGGTGATCGGGGACACCAACGTAGTGTTGGTGATTTCTCTGATTTGAAAGGGAGACGGTTACTTGCAGCGGAGATCCAGGAAGGTAGACGGGCCGCGGATTATAGGGTGCTACAGCATTGCTTGGGGCGAGGGAAGTTGGACATAATGGAGGGGTTATTCGGTTTAAAAACAACTTTATTAACATTGGATCTGGATTAGGAGACGTGTATCGCGCAACAGGTCACGCAGGAGTTAGGTTAGGCTAGCTATGCGACATGGGTTATGAATTTGACGCCTCAAGCCAACATAGTTGGTAGGGGATGCGGCTCTGCCGTGCATGGAAGGCATCTATGGCTTCAAGGCCTTTGCGGACCATGCGTCTTGTGCTCATGGGGATTTATGTTAATAAAAAAAAAAAAAAAAAAAAAAAAAGTTAATTGACTCTGCGAATCTATCAGACTAACTAGCAAAGATCTACTATCGCTGTCCTCACCACCAAAGCGGAACCGATCCACAGTCGCCAAAAGACAGGTCACATTCCCCGGGCCTGCCCCTAGGGCCTGCGCGACAATTGCCACACCTCATCAGTGTGTTAAAAGCTGAAAACACCTTGTTACAAGAAGGGTATCTTCCCCATCCCCTCCATGGTTGTCAACCGCCTCCTCCCTTGCAGGCAATTCAGCAGCGTCCGATCCGCTGCGTCTGGGTCAAGCACGGGGCCAGGGCAGCTCCCGTTTACATGGTCAGCGAGTAATGCACCACACGGACATTGGTCATCGTCGCTAATGTATCCATACCCATCACTCCAGTCCCCTCTCGGTCCCTTGTATGGAGTTCGTTTCATCTTGGCTGTGATCCCCCATTCTCGCTCTCGAGCAATGGTGGCCTTGCAGCGTGGTTTCCAGATCAGCTCCGTAGCTTTCTCCTCAATAAAGCCGACGAACTTGTGAATGACCTGGCGCGCAATCGACGATGGCGAGGTAAATAGACTGCCCCACTCCTTGATAAGGCTGACTGGTGTGATGCCACGGCATAAATCGCTGATGCTCCAGGTCAGATCCGGAGAGCGGTCATAATACTCGTCGCCTTTGAGCATTGATCGGGTCCCGGCGATACAGGATAGACCTCGGATGTGGGTCTCGTTGTTAGGACAAACCCATCGAATGGGTTTCGGTGCAGCAGCGGCGGCTCCAGCGCGGATCCTATCACGCTCTTGCTGCTTCTTGCTGTTCTTGTTGTATGCGGTCGTTGCAGCTCGTCCCCACTTATCAATCTGCTGTAGCCCTTCGCGCCAGATCTCCTTGTGAACATCTCTAGTAGCACTGCACGTCCACAGGTGATGGTTGTCCTCGTCCTGAACATCGCAGACGCAGCAGACACGGTCAGGATATAGACTCGGGTGGCGAGCCTTCATGGTATTCAGGGTAGGCAGCATACCATGCAGCTTCTTAATATGATGTGTCCTCTGGGACGTATCAGCAGCACTGCTGAAGAACGTGTGCACAGAGCGCTTGTCGTGGACATGGGCAAGGGTGGACCGCCACTCCACGTCGGCAAGATCTGGTATCGCTCTCTTGACACGACGTTGGGTTGTCCAGGCCTGATGACGCCTGATTGTCGTCTGCTGCTTGAGTAGCTGCCGCAGATCATGTTCCACAAGATGATCGTGGCAATGTGCAAAAAAGCGGATGTCTTGCTGCTCGCTTAAATCAACCGACCAGGGCATTGACTCGACTCGGACGGCGGCTGTCGCCACAGTGTCTGCAATATTGTTGCCAGTGTTGGTGCTGTGCCCACGGACCCACCTCACCTCCACCGACCCAGACCGATCCTGGACAATCTTGTGTAGTGCTGCCCAGTGTCCAGAGTACGTACTACGGAACCGCTTACGAGGTAACGTGTCCGCACGGGAACGCACAAGCTGCTGGTATTGTTGCACGACCGCTTGGTTGTCGAGCTCCACAATAATGTTTTGGTCTGGTGGCGCAGATAGGATGGCAGCTAAGAGACCCATGAGTTCTGCTTTTGCTGAAGAAGCGTACCCGTCTGTGCGGCCCTGCACACACCTGACCACGGGCTGCGATCGATCAACGACCCCAAAGGCCATGGCTACGTCTTCTTGACCAGTGTTAATCAAAGAGCCATCGGAGGAGATGACTCGCGGTGCTGTGTTGTCGACAGGAGATTCTCGCAGCTGTGACACAGCAACTGCCTCAGCGTGTGATAAGCTGACTGGTCCAATTGTGGTTCTGTCTGGATATAATGTGCCCACCTCCTCAGACAGCTGGTGTACAGGCAGCAATGGATACGTTTGGCGTTGAGGCAGTAGACGCAACTCTCGTTGTTGTTGACGCTGTAGTCGACGTTCGCTGTTACGCAGGCGTCGGCGCTCCCGTGCCTGCTGGGTACCGTACTGGGCATGTATCGCTTGCGATGCACGTGCGCGTTGTGAGTTGATGTCTTGCAAAAGTGCTTTTCTGCGCCGAGCAGCAGAGTCTAAGGCAGCCTGTGCGCGTCCTCGTAGGCGAGCCAGGACGGTGTGATACTGCGCGCTGTTAAGATCCAAGAGTGATGAAAGGCTGCGGACAGAGGTACGGCTGGCTATCTCGTATCGCCTGTGATTGGCGCGCGAAGCACGGTGCACGCTGTTGACCTTTTGTTGTAAATCGCTGGTGATGGCGGCGCTTTCGGTATTGTATGCAGCATGGGCGCCCTTATT